>NW_022197486.1:6503076-6692845 GCF_009176525.2 Contarinia nasturtii
TTGAATTATTGGCCAAATATCGTCCAAGTGTTGAAGCTCTAACCAAAGATATTATTACCTATTCAAAAGTTGAATTGAAAAATGACTGTCGTGATTGCGATTGTAATATTGGAAATTTGATAACTGATGCATTTGTCTATAATCGAGTACAAATGTATGATAGATCAGATGCCGCATGGACGGATGCTTCAATTGCTTTTATCAATGCTGGAGCAATTCGTAGTGGTGCTACAATTGGAAATCTTTCAAAATTCACACTTTCAACAATATTACCATTTGATGATAGATTGCATATTGTGCACATTCCTGGACGTGAAGTGAAAAAAACTTTAGAGCATACAATGAAAGGATTCGTACTTGGTGATTATACGCGAGGCTATTTGCAAATGTCTGGTGTGCGTGTCGTTTACAATCTGCAGAAAGAAGAAGGCCAACGTGTTCATTCTGTTGAAGTGTTGTGCGCCAACTGTACTGCACCGACATACGAACCACTTGATGAACAGAAAACCTATGGAGTTATTCTTAGTACATTCATATTTGAAGGGGGTGATAGTTTTTCTATGTTCAAAGTAAGTTTGGATCCTCGAAGATATTTTTCGTTTTTCTTTATTTATATCTCTTAATTATATCCAATGTCGAATCTCGTTTTTTAGTCGTATAATGCGGTCGATACGAAGATCAAAATGGCAGACGCAGTTATTAATTACATACGTCGCTTTGAATCGATCTATCCAGCAATCGAAGGACGAATTAGATTCATTGGAGTAAATGAGGTTATTGATAACGTATCTACCTCTGCATCGAATGTAGTGACACCATTTTCAGTTGTTATGCTGATTGCAACAACCCTGTTGCTTTTTGCAATTTTTTTTTATTCAATAATATCATAGTTAGGTAAAGATTCGAAGTATTAAACCAAAAATTATAATATAGAAGTGATTTTAGTACGAATTCAATGTTGTTGTTTCATTTGTTTTATTTTTAGTTTTTCAAAATTGTAAATTCTCAGGCTTTTTCCATTTTTTGCTCTTCACTTTTTTGACGAAAGTCCCTAGCAAATCAAAAGACAAAATGACACGTAAATTGTGTTAAAATGCATTCGTATTTGTTTGTGTTTTGACCAAAAATTCTAATAATTTTCAACTAAAATTTTTTTAGTGGTTATTTTTGTTGAATTACGATTTTTTGTTATCATCATTATGGAACTTTGCATTCATTAAGGAGCATAATTAAAGGAGTTTAATACTGTATAAGCTTCATCGCTGTCTCTGATTTCATCAGAGGCCGTGTGAGGTTCTAGTCTGTTCACACATCGCACATTCTTCATATAAACACATGGACACATCATGAGTTCGAAATTTTTTTTTGATGCGACGCATCCAAAAAGCGATAACGTTGTTAAAACGACTTACTTGTGACTTTTCCGTAGAAAAAAATGGTGTGCTTCTTATCAAAATTTAATTATAAATTGTATTTTCTGATTGCGCTTGGGTTTTTTTATTTTCATTATAATTCCAAGAAATGTGAATATGCAAAAAAATACTTAATTCTTACAATATACGAAAAATATAAAATGAAAACTAGATGACATCTAAAATAACGGTTACATTTTATTTTTTATGCTAATCAGTAAATTCGACATTTTCTTTATCAAGAATAAATTAAATTATAAAATCTTCGAACTGTACCCAAAATGTTCATTTGAGTTTCGTGCATCAAACAATCAATTATACTCTCCGTCTTTTCAAACTGAAAGTTATTTTATTTTCATTTGAACCATTTTAAATAGATATGAAGTGTGTCATTATTTTTTATTTTGTGGCCATTTATATTGGAGCCATTCCAGGTGAGAATCAATATTCATCCTTCGCATTTTCTTTTTCGATTATTTCCCATCGAAGATTTCATTTATCATTAAAAACATAATTATTAGACACTAATTTTGCGAATAATTTGCATTTTTTCCCTGTGAGTACTTGCAAAATACTCGCAAATTGTTACACGATTTTGTCCGGGTTCGTTTATATGTAAATTGATGTGGTGCCGCTTTGAATTTATTTGACAATCTTTTTGATAGTCGATTACTGATAGAGGCAAACATCCCATGTTAAATTACAAGAGAGTTATATGATCCAAACTGAATTGTTCTTGTTTTAATTACAGGTGGTGAAGCCAAACCTGGAGCAAAGTACGTATAATTTCAAATTTTAGAGCAGAAATTAAACTCAAATTTAATGAAAATTCACACATTGAACATATAATAGCAACATATTTTGTTTAAAATGAAGTTGCCGTTTTATTTTCAACGTGATCTCAGACATGTGCTTTCAAAACAATTTTCATATTTCTTTAGTGAATTGAAGAATTGCGGTAGAATAAAGCGTATACCACATGCCGTTGTATATTTTATTACTCAAACTGAAATCGGTGTAAACTGCAACGCAGGCTATCGATTTGAAAACAATCACACATCAGCGTCTTATGTCTGTAGTGATGACCAATGGATTTTGAGGGATTTTAATCCAACCGTTCCGAAAGCTTGTACACGTAAGGAAATTTCATTCCATATTTGTACGGTATACAGAGAAGCAATTCGATTGTTTCTTTTCCAATAATTTGTTCAACTTTTTCTGTAAATTTTAATGTACTAAAAAAAGTTTTTGTTCTTCGAATAATTTCAAATTATATAAAAAAAATTGAAAAAATTTGCAGCAATTTGTGATCCGCCTTGTGAAAATAATGGTATTTGTAATCGACCCGGTGAGTGTCTTTGTCCTAACAGCTTTACCGGATCACGATGTGAAATAGCATCAAAAACATGTGGTGATATACCGCAATCAACCAATACCTATTATAATACTGACGATGGTATCAGTTTGCGGTTCAATTGTGTTGAGGGGACTTTCTTTCAAGACGGCACATCGACATTGGAGATGTTTTGCAACGAAGATCCGCGAGAATGGCAACCACTTAATAAAAATGGAAATTTTTCAATCGATTGTAACACAATGTGCAACCTAAATGGTAAAAAATATCCAATTGGTAAAACAATTATTAAATCATGTAATACATGCACATGTAGATCAAACGGCAAGTTTAATTGCACCAGATTCATATGTCCAGCACACAGTCTTTTATACTATCACTAAATTTATCAATGTGACTGTAAATAAATTGATAAAAACACAATACTATAGTTCAATGACATTATTATATCAATTACTTTATCGATATCTTTTTCGAGATTTCAATTGAGACAGTAAATAAACAAGTTGAAAATATATCCACAAAGTCGATGTATTCATTAAATCGCCTATAATATTGATGTCAATGTGATAATGTCAGACAAATTTGAAAACATTCAATATATCACAGTTGCAGTGTAGAACACGTGCCTGAACTGCAAACGTAAGTAAGTTGTACACTCACGAGCTTTGGTCACATGAATCCACTTTTCACTACAAAAGAAGCTATTTTTAGATTCTGAACATAAATTGAATGAAACTGCATTGCATGGGAGCGGAAATTACAAAATTGAACGATTGAATCGAGCAGATTAACGCTTTAATTTATAATTCTTAGTCGAAATAAAAAAAAACTCACACATTTCCAAAGTGTTAGTAAGTTTACATCAAAATTAAAACGCTAAATAATAAAGCAACGTCGAAAACCCAGTGGAGAACACAAAACAATTAGTATGAACTCAGAATTTGATAGTGAAAAAACCGGCCAATAGGTGCCACTCTCTGTCTTTCTGTGTTTGAGCAAAAAAAAAGAAGACAAATCGGGCGTTTTTCCTTCTTCTTTTATTTCGAATTTAAATGAAAGCACTTGAAATTTTTCCAATGACAAATTGTTAGGACAACATCATAACTGACACAGATAACAGTAAATGGCAATAAATTCATGACACAGAATATATAAGTTGATTGCATTTTTGACAGAGTTAAATAAATACAATCAATTTAAAATATAACTTTGTATATAATCATGTGTCCAAAAATAGATAAGTTCAAATTCCATTGGTTCAATACATCGGGAACGAAAAATGAGGCACTTGTTACAGAAATCAATCGGGATATCGAAATAAAAAATATCAGTGCGCAGTAATTAATGACGTGAAATGAGTGCGCATGTATTCATTCTTCCATGTGCCCGTTATATAGTTCTTTTTTTTAATGATTTATCTAATGAACCTGTGTGGTTACTATATCTTGAGCGGCATTTAGTGTGATGATTTTATATTATTTCAACCCATTTTGATGTTCATACATACGAAACCAATTCCACTTGTTCTCTAATAAAATCAACGACGAAAAAACCCCCATATAGTTATCATCACAATCTAAATTGGATAAAAAAAGGCTTAAGCATTTCGCGCAACACACAACATTTTATTATTCGAAAAATAATAAAGTTCATGTGATTAGTTTTTACCTCTTTCGTTTGCTGTTGTACGATGGATTTTCTGCAGACTCATCATTTACGCTAAAGTGTGAGTGTATATGTATATTCTACTATTTTCCTTTCTTCTTCTCACTTCAAATCGTTCACATTTTATTGGCTGCTAATGAAGTCATATTTCTAATCATTACCATATGGTTGTGTAAATAAAAGCACGTTTATCAGTTACTTAAGCGCAGTTCATTGTTATACATATGTATAAATGAATGGCGCGAATGCACGTGAACGACACGTTAAAACGTTGGATAAAGAGAGGTCCAATAAATACTAAGTACTACTCAAGTTGTTTGTTCGTAATTGGTATTTGTTGCTCTCTGTTTCAAGTCTTTGGCATGTGCTTTTTTTAATTTTCTTTTAAATCTTTGCTTCGATATATATATGAATCATATACATATTTATATACATCTATAAAAATGGAAACGTGAATTTCAACACGATGGAATTTTTGACTCACTGATGTACGCAAAGCATTGTGCTCGAAAAATCTGGTTAATTCATGAATGTCAATTGGATTTAATTCCATCACTCAAGAACTACATGATTTTCGAATTGAGCTATGAGCCATATCATATGAGAGTTGAATAATAAAAAAAATGGTCGGCTGAAATGAAAATGATATTGATACAATGAACTCATGCAAGATGAGCTCATTATTCTATTTGACGGCTTGACATTTTTCCACAGCAAGTGTCCTTCAATTAGAATTTAATTTTTTTTTTAAATTTTTTTTTTTGTATATCAATAACTTCAAATGTTTAATCAATGCCCAGAATCATTTTGACTTTTGAAGAACACCAAACAGAATGGATGAAAGAGCCAAAATAAAGATATTTTAACAGGTGAAAAAGAGCCAGCAATGAAGAACAAAAAAAAGATGGCCTTTCGTGAAGAATACAAAATTTATGAAAACAACAAAAATCCCATGGTCATTGGATATACGCCGCGGTTATATTCCAGATCGAATGCATTGACGTAATAATGATGTAAATTTCACGATTATGTGGATAAACAAGAGGATTTTTTTGGTGTTCAAGTGTTTAATGATTTCGGAACGCTGTCTGTGTACCATAAGGAGCGTCCGCAGGGGAGAGCAGTGGGGGCGCTTGACCTCCTCCCCCATAGCCGAAAAAAAGAAAATGTCAACGTTTTTTAGAAGGAAAATGATTCCGATTTGCTGAGAACTTTCTACGCAAAAGTGATGATCTTTTTTTAGGTCTTCACTTTTAATTTTTCACATTTTTCTTGAAAATGGTCCCCTGTCTTGACGAGGTCTGAGGATGTCCCTGTAGATATGCTGGCCATGTTGTTTTTTTTTCATATAGATTCCGATTCAATTGCGTAAGAATGTGTAAGAAAGGTATTTTTAAAACAAAATTCAATGTGTTGTACAATTAAGTGACATAACATTAGATTATATACATTTGGTTGAGGGTTGGATGTGGTGACATTTCCGAGAACAACGACTATCTATTCGCAAATCAAGCGAATTTGCCAAACAATTTTACCTAATAGGTCTCAATAACTGTCATTTATATTTACCGGTTTTTTCTCGCTCTCTCTTTCTCTCTTCTTGTGCTTTCAAAATCATAACATTTTATATTATTATGTGAACTTGATTGATTGCTGTAACAATTTAATTAGAACCAATGGAATACAAAACGCCTCGAAAATTGGCTATACCAAATAACCTTGCTACTTTTATCAACTGTTGTAGACATTATTGTTGTTATTGTTCGATCTAGTTTTTGTTGTACAATGTCAAAGTCAACATTAGATTTCGGGAGTATAATGCACCACAGGTGAATAGCAAGTAAATTGTGATTCTCATCATTGTTCTACTTATAACACCGACTTAAATTCAATACAAACAACAAAGCAATTATTATACATTGTCGTTTGATCGTTCCATGTGATCAGACATGGACTGAATAAGCGACCAAAATAAATTACACGTGAAAAAAAGTCGCAGTGACTTAGAATGAAAGAGATATTGTTGTAATTATACCTAATTCACGACGTTTTTAAATTAATTCTCATAAAAATTAATTACTGAATTGCAGTAAACAATGTACCTGTTGTAATTTTCAATTTTGTTTTCTGTTTTTCAAGCGGCCCCATTCGAATAAATGACAATGCAGACGAAAGCAACCGAAAGAGCAACGACAGAGGTGACGGCGACAACAGCATTGATTTTATCATGCTGACTCAGTTAAAAAAAAATTGTCGAATAATAACATCGAAAAAATGTTCTGACTTAATCCTTCAAGTGGAATTCCATGCTCTTATCGCAGTTTTGAATAAGCCCTAAGTGTGATTTTCGCGACAAATTCACTAAACCAGTTTCCACTCAATGTGCCGATCGTCTGGCTTCACTTTTGAGCAACATTCATTTAAATCGGAAGCTTCAATTGACTTTTGTTACCTACCTTACAATGTCTCACCGAGTGTAATTAAATGTTATATACATATACGCAATGAAGCATCTGATTTATATTATCTTTGCTGAAAAAAAAAACGGTATTTGAACCAATCCATCATTTGTCTTGATTTTATTCAGAGTATCGTGTAAATAAATCGATGAAATGTTCGACTTTTATAACAAGTCAATTGTCACGCGAGATAAGATAACTAAACAATTTTCAGATCTAACCAGCAATCACACAGAAATTATGCTCCATAAGAGACTGTATAAAATGCAAAACTGTAGCACTGCTAGCGCCACTACGGACAACTATGGAGTTCTAGTCTGTTGGTTGCAACTGAGCAAAAGTCTTTTCACTATTTGGCGGCAACTTAGTGTAGATTACATTGAATTCCGTCGTGGCGCTAACAGTGTGACATTTTAGGCATAATTTCGGTACGCCAGCAATTGATAGGGTTTTTATTGCCAATTCGATGAATCTCGGTTTGATGTGATATTGATTTTAAATCGTCGATTGTTTCCTATAAATCTTTAAAACAAATAATAGAAACCATAAAGTATGAAGCTTTACATTGTGTCACCATGTGTCCTGATCAACTGTTTGTTGTATGAGTAACCGTCATTGTATTTCGTGCAAAACCTTCGTTTCTATTTACTTAAACAACTAATTGCCATCCATTAAAGTCTAATAAATGGTGAACAACGCAGCTTACACATGCTTCCGATAATGGTATGAAAACCGATAAACCCATACATCATGCTTAAGTTCATTTCAACATGTCTGTCAAACCATTTTTTTTCGAACACTATTTTCTATCTTCAAGTAAGAATGCGCACAATCTTATCGGTGAGATATTGATACGTTTGAAATACGAATGACAAATTTTGGTTAATTAAGCAGCGCGCGTGTAATTGGCATTCGTACATTTTTTTTCGTATCACAAAACTTTAATCATGAAACTCGTGCCTATGCATAATTATGAACCAGGTGGACGGAACACATTTTTTGATTCAACTTATCAATTTTACACATACCATAAACTCCAATTCGATCTAGACGTTTTATCAATGAAAAAGGTTACTATTGAATAAATGCTTTATTTCAAATGTTGTCAGTGCTGTGAATTTATCAGAAAATTACCAAATAGATCCTACTTGAAACACGTGCAAATCATCTTGATTATGTCGGGGTCCGGTTATATCAATGTCTTCCGAAAGTAACACATGCACTTATTAAAAGGTGATGATAAATGTCATCATAGATTCTGGACTTGACAATTTAAGGGAGGGAGTAAGGATCGAGTACTATCTGTCAAAATATTTCCCCCAATGCCAAGCGAAATTAATTCGATATACGGCGCTGATGTAAATGTCACTCTGTCATTTCACAATAATACTTTCTTTGGCTTGACAATAATAAGCTCTTCATTTAAAATGCATACACATTCATAATTATTGAATCGTTGAAAAAAAAATTAATTTGTTTATAAATTACAATAATTTCAAAAAAAAATGTTTCATCGATTAAATAAGAATCCAATGTAAATAGTAATGACAATGCGACACCTACCGTAAAAATACAAAAAGAAACGTAGTTGATCTCCATTGTAGTATTTTAGTCCGCCATGACAGCATCTTCGTTTTACTTGACCAATCACAGAGAAGCAAAACGAAGATGCTGTTATGGCGGACCAAAATGTTAAAATTCCAAATAAGTTTCCTTTTCCATTTTTACGGTAGGTGTCGCATTGGTATTACTTTTTACATTAGATTCTTGTTCAATCTATGAAAAAAAATTGAAATTATTGTTATTTTTAAACAAATAAATTTAAAATATAGAGAATTTTTATGAAAAACGTAAGAAGAATATTCTATGATATGTTTCTTTTTTTTACTCGACCGTTCAAAAATTATGCATGTTGAATGAAGAGCTTATATATTGTCAAGCCAAAAAATGTATTATTGTGGAATGACATAGAGTGACATTTACATCAGCGCCGTATATCGGATTAATTTCACTTAGCAAAGGGGGAAACGTCGTACTCGGTCCTTTGGGAAAATCTGAAGGGGGTATTTTGAAAGTCCATTCTATCCAGTGTAAATTTGTTTTTAAATCTTTTCATGTTGAAAAATTCGTAGGGGATATCACTTCGTCAGGAGGGGGTATTTTGTACCCTGGACCCCCTGGTCAGAATCTATGAATGTCATCCATATATATGAACCGGCCAGAATATTCGTGAGCTCAGGAAATTTGTTAAGGTAACCGATTCGTATATTGATATCAATCTAAATTAAGACAATCACTGTAATGCGTAGTTTTAAAAAAAGTTGAAAAACAAATGGCGTCTAATTCAATTTATTTGAGTAAATAAATTGTAAATCTTCAATAAAAACGAAATTAAATGTCAAAACGACCCAATCAATGAAAACAAATGCTGACTCTAATCGATTGACAGAACACTTTAAAATCCAATAATCAACTACTATGAAACGACCAAACAAATTTAAATTGATACATATTATCCATGTAATTCATGTTCATTTTCTGTCATTAATTTGCAATTCATATTATTACTGGTGTAATAACACGTTGACCACTCTTCGATTTTATAAAAAAAAATTACCTTCAATTAACCGATCCAAATTGTTATTTACATTAAGCAAAAAAAAATACGCAAAATTGGTTTGAAATAATGATTTTTGTACTTTGTGTTCCGTCTTTAAACAAGACCAACATTTTGAAAAGAAAACCAATATTTCCCTTATTTTGAAATGTGTCAGTTACAGTCCTTTAATATGTAGATAAATCGTGCAAAAATTCATTTGAATCGACGCCAACTTTGGCAAGTGTAGTTCCCAACTTTTACAGCAGCAGTGTTGATCTAAAATTAAAGGGTACTGAGATGTGCATGAAAAATTTGGCAGCAAAAATCAGATATTATTTCAACATACCTCCATATAAAACTCAATGTTATTGACACCCAGTACATCGCTACCATCGAGTCATTTTTTTAATTTTTTGATCCTTTAAAAAGGCGTAGAAATTAAAATAAGTCCCAAATCGATCATGGAATTTTTGCTTTAAATTTCCGAAGACCGAACAATTGAGTCCGAAGATTAAATATTGTTTCTATCAAATATCCACGAATATAAAATTGTTGAGAATTGGTTGAATTTGATCCGTTTCCGAGTTCACGATAAATACTCTTAGTCAGTCGATCCTCATGTGATCGATTCCATTTTTCGGGATAATTATATTTCAAAATGAAACGAATGGCGTGTATTTAATACTGTTGGACAATTAATTCCTTTTTATTGTGCGTCAATTAATTTTTTTATATCGCGATATAGGTGTGCTTGACACCTGTTTTTCCCCTCTGCATGTTTACTTTCAAACAATCATAAAGTGATAATAAGAAAGGAATTTTTCTTTAGAAAAATTGTCGATACATAAAAGTTCTTCTATTATCGCAATAACGTTATAGTTGAACATTCTTGCGTTCTCATGTTATCGAATTCTTTTCGTGTCAAATGAAAAAAAATCTATCACTCAATATGCAATATCATAAAAGTAATTGTAAATAAGTACCATACGCATTGCACCGTGTGAATGTTCTTTACAATTTTTACAGCTAACTATAAGCCTTCAGGTTGATTTCTGTCCCCCCATTGATTTAACTGGTTGAATGCAGTACAAAAACTATAGACATTGTTTCATCTGTTGTCATCTAGGTGTGTATTCTTTTACTCATTCGATTACAACTGTTTGCCAGAATAAAAATGCAATGATATTTCTTCCTCTGTTTTTTTCTGAGGTGTCTCTGACGTATACAAACGTCTATGAAAGGTTTTGCGTGCAAGAAAAAAAAAGAATCAGAGAGACGGATCGGTAATACTCAAATCAAATGAACAATTATTTGCACAACCGTGCACCGCGTTTAATTTTCTGAGAAATTAAAAACAAATGTTGCCATCATGGCTATAAATAAAAGAAAAGTAGTAAATTATAGAATGCGCCAAAAAAAGAAAGTGAAACATTTAAATGAGTGTACAAGAAAGGAATTTTTCGTGATTTAATGCAACGAAAGAAAGAAAAAAACTCTATGAGAAGGTGTGAGAGCATCAAAACACATTACCTGAAATATATACATATACAATGAGAGATTGTGCAATGGACATTCTTGCGTTCGCATGCATTTGTTGTGTATTGTCAAACGTTTGCCGAGCAACAAAACACGTGTAGTTGCAACAAAACTACCGTTCGATTGTTGTTTTTTTCTTCTTCTTTTCGTTACTTTCTATCTAAAAAGTTAGAAACTGCAGTCAATCGTGTGTGTGTTGTCGTTTCTGTTAATAGAGTATTTATTACGGTTTAATGTTACATACAACGATGAAGCGTATAAATATTTGATTGAAAAACGGTTTGATTTCATTTGAGTGAAACAGAGAGAAAAGACAAGGAAGAGGGATAGAGAGAGAGAGAGAGCTAGACCCAAATACGAGTTTGACAAAACAAAACGCCAACATGCTGTCGAATGCGAATAGGAAGAAAACGAGAGAATGAAAATATCAAGAAGAAATGTATAATTCATATCGTGCGTATCAATGTGAATCTTCTGATAGCATTCCACCACACACAGCTCTACAGTGTGATTATGTCTCTGTGTCTCTCTCTGTCTCTCTTTTACTCTGTACATCGGGAAGTGTATGTTCTGTCATTCGTCAAGTTTCGTTCTATCTCAATCATGCAATACAAGCATGCGACAGAAGCGCATAGCATAGAGCCACCAGTCACGCAAACACCCATAGCCACTGGCAAAACAATCATACAACAGCAGATAGTCAGCCTGTCATACAGCACACAAAATACTTGACAATTTGGATGGATGATATTGTTGTTGTCGGTTGTTGTCGTTTGTGTGTTTTTGTTTATTGTTGTTGTTGTTGCTGCTGCTTTTTTTGCGCGTGTGTATGCGACTCGAGAGATGCACGAGATTATGGGTGTGTATATGTGTGTGGGTGAATATGGACTAGGCTGAATGTGTGCGAAACGAAAAAGAAAAATATAAATAAATGTGTTGTTACCTGTTGTATGTGACTCGCAACAGTTAACTATTAGTTGATCGTCAAATTTTGTGTAATAAAGCCGGTCAGTGCATCGAATCCAAAAGTTAGATCTGCTCAACAATTTTTGGAAGAAAAAAAACAACGTCCGAATTATTGAATTTTTTTTATAATTTTTTTCTGTGTTACATTTGAATTCATTTTTTCGATCGGTAGTAACAAGAAGCATACATCATTTCACAAATCTAAATTGATTTTGTTTCAAATTGCAATCGTTTCGCTTGAATTGTTCGTTATTTTTTTTTTTGTATCGTGTTTTAAATTCAATTTTTTTTCTTCAAAATTAAATCGTTTTGAAATATGAGCGATGTCTTTAATAAATTGAATTTTCAACGAAAACACGTTCTACATTTTTCCTGACGTCGTTCCTGAGTTTTTCTTTGATCGCGTGTGTGTGTGTGTTTGTGTGCGCGCGCGTCATTTCAGCTCATTTTGTGTGTGACACTTGAACGTAAGTCGTGTGAATTTTTTTGTTCACTCTAATTAAAATATAGAGAGAAAGGCGACCAAAAGACACACAAAAAAAAACAGAATTCACATAGAAAACATACACACAACAAATATTCGAAAGAAGAAGAAATCTCTCTAAGCAAATTCTCAATTGTTTGCTACCACTGAAACGCACTCGTGAGCGCACTGCAATTTAAAAATAAAATCAATGAAATTTCCGCCGAAACATTGTAACCGAAACATAGAAAAATAACGACAAAAAGAACGAAGAAATAGAGAAATAAAAAAAACAACATATAACAAAACCAACTCTCGCTCTCCCGCTCTCGTTCACATCATTGAAGTAAGAAAATTGCGCGCACAGACTCTATATCAATAAATCACATTACATCGAATTGAGCACCGAGTGACACCAAACCAGGAAATAATTTCACAACCAAAATTATAACCACAAAAGTAAGTTTGTTCACATTTTTTTTTCTCATTGGTTTTCATTTATTTTTCAGTTTCATTAAATTCTTATCAACAAATTATTGAATAAAATCAACGTTTATCAATGAAGATAATAAATGATTCAAAGTTTTCCTTCGATATTTATCTTTATCATTTTACCTCAAAAAAAAGGTATGAAAATAATTAAAAAAAAAATTGGTGGTCGTTTGCAAAATTGTGTAATTTATCATTCGCGCGTGAAAAAAACTGGGCTATGAACGGTTCAAAGAAGTGATAAATAAAATGATCTATAGTGAATTTGTTGTTTGTGATTAAATCAAAATCGCCTTTAAGAGCTAATCGTTAATTAAATGCATCAATTAAGCAGCGCAAAATAAAAGTTCAATTAAAATCACATATTAGCGCCTTAAATGACTTCCCACTAAATCAACAATTCTCATAATCGTTGCGAATGAAATTTATTATTATTCTTTTAAATTTGCACAGTAATTAACGTTTTTTTTTCTTCTTTACATTATTTTATGAACAATTCACATAAATTTAGTTTGAGCAAAGAAAGTGCTAAACAAGTTGTTCTTGTTCACACATGCCATTGCAAAAGAAATAATTTTGCATATGATTCGGTTAAAATCAAGTTATGCACAAAATTTACGTTCATCAATCACGTGCGACGAAATTGTTTTTTTGATTCGAAATTTCTTACTTGGATTTGGCCACACATCCTATTTTTTTAACGCATGTGAACACTTGGACAGATTATAAATGAAACTTCTTATCATCAAAAACACTTGACGATTCAAAATTCCATTTCGTTTAAATTCTGTTGTTGTTGTTGTGTACGTATACAAGCCAGCACTTGTCCCGCGCAATGTCGTGCGATTCAAAAAAAAAAATCGACACATTATCATTATACAATAATCTGCTCTTTTTCTCTGTGTGTGCTGTTCTTCTCTCTCTGGTGATCGTATTTTTTTTTTTTGTTGTTCCCACTTAGATAGATCTGTGGCATAATGAAACGTGCTACCAATAAATTGTTTCTCGTGCAAACATGAATTCGATCGACAATTGTTGATTTGTGCGCTCGCGCCCTGTTGTCACACACGAACGGGTTTTGTGTGATTGGTAACTTTTATGTTTATTTACTTATTGATTTATAGATGATGTATTTACACGATTTCAATTCAACAAGAATTTTTATCACAGCTATATTTTTGTTGTTATTCGAATAATATGACAAATTGATAATTGAATATGGTCATTGCAGCGTAAAAAAACACAAACACACAACAACACCAGTCAAAAGAGACACGGCTGTGATAAGGAAGGAAAAATACAGACAGCGTGAATGTCAATGAAAATGTGTATACCTTCGTAGGCATGAAACACAAATGGCCCAAAGGAATGTGTCTGTGTGAATGGAGATTTTTAAAAATTGGCACGTTTGCCCATCGAAGAACTGACCATTTCCGATAATTTACATTTACTGTCATCCTACACTATGTAACATTCGGATATAGCCGAAGAAGTAAACGAGAGAAAAGGAAAAGAGGATACAAACAAAGAAACATTGTACAAGATGTCTGAGTCACAAATGTTTAAATATGTTTTATCTAATTGCAATCTTGTATATTTCACCCGAAGTGGAATCAATAGAAGCCGCCGTTTGAAAGAAATATGTGTGAAATGAGTCCCTTTTGTGTCGTATGTGTCAGGTTTGTTATTTCCGTTGCATTGGTTATGTTTGTTATTGTTGTTGCCCATAGTGTTTTCGTTTTGTTATTTCAATGGAATTCGAAATGCCGAAATTTCTTCTGAACTAGAAAGTCGGATTCTTTCCAATTCACTTCTCCTTTCGGCAACATTCAACGAAACAATGTCAATTCATAGAAAGTTTTGTGCGTACATGTGTCTCTCTCAGTGTGTGTGTGTGTGATGTGTTACGTGGAAATATTTACGAAATGCCAAAACGTAAGGAGTTTGTTAAGTATTTGAAAGTGAGCGATTCAAAGCGATATAATTCACAACACAAATTCAAGCACACAAATCGCTTGTCGACTCGTGAAGATTTCGAGATGCTTCATAAAGCCAAAAAAAAAAAAAAAAAAAAAAAAAAAAAAAACTACAAAACAATAAATAATATTTAGCAAACGTTGTATTCAGCATACGTCATATATAAACATGTCAATAAACATTGTACAAATGTAAATACAGAGAAGAAAAAAAAACGGCAGTAAGATCACAACCGTTGCCAATTTGAATGAATTTACATACTCATGGCATAAGCATACACTTTTTGTGTGACTTACTTTATGAACGAGTTTGTGTGTGTAGTGTTTTTGAACTAAAATTGCGGAATCGCCGCCAATGATAAATGTAAACATTTTTTATGTTACCAAGAAAACCACAATAATCCAAGTGCAAATTAATATATGGAGTCTGGTGTATTTTTAATTAGCGATTCGCGTAATAGTCGGCACATTTTTAAGCTACAATAATCATTGCAGTGATTTGAGTCCAAAATCTCGAAAACATCCGAAAGAAAATGGATATAAATATAGAATTCGGTTTTGGAAGAGCAATCAATGCCAAAATATCAATTATCGATCTTGCTAATTTACTCGTCAGAAATTGGTCGAACATGATTTGGCAAATGTTTCGATGGAAATGTTTGTCGGCCAATATGTCTGTCACTTATATTCGTTTTTTCCTCCGTCTCTTACTTACTTTCGTTTTGTTTTTCGAATAATCCGCAAAGATTCAAATTCATCACATACTCTTGTTGCGTTGAAAATCTCATCCTGATGAGATATTCCTTTGCCAAACATACGTTATGAAATCATAAATTTTTACTCAATAAATTTGTCGTTCGCTTGCCAACTGCTGTCAGTAACAAACACGTTCAAAACGATGAATAAAATAAAAAAATATTATACCGTCAAAGTTGTCTGTTGCTCTCAATCATCCTGAAATGTGCAACTCACAATTTTTTTAATTCATTTGAAATTGGTTGCAAAATTGCAGGCGACTATTTTGCGCATTAGAAAATGCATATGACGTTTGATTTTGATTCTTATGAGTATCAAGTAATGATCATTTTAATATCCATTTGATCTTAAACACAGGTATAAATAATAAACATTGATCACCTAATAAAATTGCATTAAGATACAATTAATGATGACGACAACAGCGGCGACAACAATAGAGAAAAAAAAATCAAACGAAAGAAAAAATATTTATATATAAAAATATACTAAACGATGCATCATGATTCTACCCTTTTTATTGTTTTAATGTTATGTTGTTGACAGTTGCATTTGCCACTCATTCTTAGAATCATATTTTAAATCAGATAGAAACAATTACAATAATGTACACACAAAAGACAAACACAACAACAACAACAAAAATCGCATAAAATCATCGGCATCAAATCACCGGCTAGTTTGAATTTTAGTCGCAATTGGCATTTGAAATGCGTACGAATGTGGAATAATTTGCTGAAAACGAAATTTAAAATGTGCATTTTTATGAGAGCGTAATATTTATGAATGAAAGGGAAACAAAACACGTTTATCAATCATTTTTAAAATGGAATTTAGTTTCTTTTCGCCGTTTTCCAAATTCCCAAGCTACACAATTATTTGCATAAATTCTTCATTTATGACGAAGTATTTCGCATGATGGCGAAAAAAAACTAGATCAAACTAACAGAAAGTAAGATTGGCTTGATATTTGAGCGATGAATCACTCGATTCAATGGCTCTTGAATTTTTTTTACTAGTTATGATTCAAGTAGCGAATTCTGTCACTTATCTTAAGTGGACATAAAATTGCAAATTTCACTGAATTTAAACATGAAAATGGAATTCAAATAAAAATTCGGTGTACATTTCTGGGTTAAGGGGTGTACCGGTGTCCATTGAGTTGATTGATTATTTTAAAAATCACAACAAATTTATTCGATTGAAACAAATGTTTGTACGCTTAAGCCTACGAGCCCCGAAACGAAATTCATGATTTATTCGTGTGTTGCTTCCTTCTGGCATCGCCGATTATTCTTCTTCTTTTTCTAATTTTCCTATGTGTGGTTTTTTTTCGTTGCTTTTATGCGACAAAAATGCATGCATGAACGAAGTCCATGAACGTGATCTCATTTGCAGCTATTGACTGCAATTTACGAACGATCAATGTGTATATATCGTATACGATTCACAGTTGCACATTTTTTTTTTCGACGTTGCTGTGTATTTTCTTTACATGAGACGCATATCTATCGATGAGACGTAGAGAAGAATATGTTTTTCAGACTTTTACGTTGCTTCGAGATTATCTATGACTACGAAATAATTGATTTTCGCGTTAATGATCTGAGATAAGATAGGCAATATAGGTATTGTTTTTATACATGGGTTATTTATTCGCTTTTTCTATAACATAGATAAAAAATCAATCAATTTAAGCACAAAAATCGACTAAAATAAATTTTGAAAACAAATTTCGCTCGAAATCGACCAGGTATAAGTACCGTGGAGGTTCGTTGTAAGTGCTGCTCGTCCTTGCCTTCAAGCGGCACTTGGCAAATTATACGGAATAGGTACTAGTGAGTGGCTGCCCTTTTCCGGTGCCAATATCCTAGATATAGTAAAATAACACCTCGACTATTTTCTTTATAACATCTCAACGATAGATTATGTTGATTGAAATTTAATCTAGGGGAACATATTAAAAATTCGCAAAAATTGAAAACGATTCATTAATATCAAGACCTTACAAAACGTTGTTTTGTCTAAAATTAAAATAGATATTCAACTCACCAAACATTTTGCATCCGCCACTTTTATCCGATTTTATCTGGCAATTTATTTATTTGTCTTCTGTAGTGTATCATCCCCTGTGCGCTCTTTTTAAACACCGTGTTTGCAATATATGGCATAGTTTTTTTTACAATAAAAAACAAAATGTAAAAATAACAATAACAAATAACAAATTAATAACCGTTTGAAATATTGAACTCGGAATATTATCCAAAAATATATATATTTGTTTATTTGTACGTCACTCAAAAGCCATTGAACGGAATGTAATGCTATTTATACGTATTTTATAATGTAATGTAAACGATGACAATAAATAAACAAAAAAACCGTAACCGACGACTATCGAATAAGATTTGCTATTGAATAGCCTTGAATGGGCCATAATTTCCCATATCCGCATCCAAATTCCACATAAAACTACGCTGACGGCAGCAGCGCCAGTATTTATTGATCAATGATTAATGATTGGCCCTGTTGGATAAACAAAGCAATGATCGTTTCATTAATTTTGTGCTCACACAAAACCGGATTGTACACACGTAAGGGAAATAACAGGACACATAGGCTGATTTTCTAAAAATAAATAGCAAAACCCAAAAAATGGTTGCAAAACTAAAAAAAAGAGATATTTGGAAGAAAAAAATATTATTTTAAGAATTTGATAATAATAACACGTGCAAATAACTTGACACAAATTTGCAAACCGCACATATTTGTGGAAAGATATTTCATGAAACATGTTTTGATTGGATACCGGTTCATAGAAGTGATATACTTGTTTTTTTTTTGTTGTTGTTGGATGATTTGAATGAAGGAAAAAAAATAGTCTTCATTTCTAATAATATAGATCGATTGTGAAAACGATAACCGAACCAGCCAGCCGTGTTGTGTTTCACACTGTCGTTCGCTGTATAAATATACATTCCAATGAAAATATTAATCGAAACGGGCGCCAAATAGTCTAGCGCAATATTGCCATGCACATTTTGCTTACGCAGTTCACAATGAGGATGACATTTACAAGTTGCATTTTCCTTATTGAAAATGCACCATAATATGAATACATTTTTTTTTTCGCTGATGATACCACTATATACATAGTCATATCGTGCGATATGCATAAATATTTATGCAAGTACAGCATAAACGTATATACAAACAACATATGTTACAGTACGAGACATATGATTCGTTGTACGGCATGTGTGTGTGTATGTGCGCTCACGCTCTTTCGCTGAAGGTGCAATTGTCATAGACGTTCACCTTCATAACATACATTTCAATATCAGAAGTCTCTTGTAGAATATATATTAATTGAAGAGAAAGAGAGAGGGATAGAGAGAGAAAACACACCTCACTAAATACCATTTTGTGTATCGTAAGTGTGTAAACGTGCTTTTTTGGGTCATTTTATGTAGTTGTTGTGGTCTTTCAAGCTTCTCTCTCTATGCTCAACGCCTCTCTAGCCATTGCTCTTTTTTTAATTTTAAATTACATTAAATCAACTCGAAGCACTGTTGGATTGTTCGAATTGCACGTAAACAAAATATTTTCTGTGTGGCGATACGGAAGAGACGATTTCATTTTGAATTGAAGAGACAACCGACAAAAACTTATAAGCAATAAAAAACCAGATCGAAAACTGGCAATACCATTTTCGATAAAGAGATACCAAATTATGTTGACGACTTAAAAAACAACAACATTGCCAATGATAACAATAATATTGTAGTAAACAATTCAGATTTTTTTTTTTTTGAAAAGAACGCCATGAATATTCATTACGCAGTCAAATATAATGCTGAGAATCCAAAACAGCCAAACGGTATGGCAGCATGAGTAAACATAATTATGACAGAAATACATGATTAGCATGCGTTTAATTAAATTTAAAAAAAAATATCCGGAATGAAAATAATGACGCGCCACACACAATAATCACTTGATCACAATTATAAAAAAAGATTTATCATATATCATCGGTATAAACAAGTACGTGTTTTGAGTCAGACATGCGCGTTCGTTCGGATAATACCAAAAATATACACACGTTCAACATTGATTCGGAACTAAAAATTGACATGATATTATTGTTTTGGCTGTTGTTTTGTAAAAATTTTTATTTTTAGTTCCTATTCAAGAGACACCTCTTCGCACCTGTCAAGACCCATATCAAAGTTCGCACATTTTAGCCACTTTCTATGGCTATTGAATTTAATTGAGTGTATGAATATTTTTTGCGTATTTTTTTGGAGGGGTTATTAATATCTGAATATTTTCAGATTGACGTAAAATACAACAATTTTAGGTTTTTTTGGTTCGTTTTGCCCATTTGTGTGTATTGGTGATATGGTTAAAGGTGTTCGGTCAATACCATTTACCACCTTGCAACCAGTGTAAACAGTATGTTTGTTTTCTTTTATTGTTTCAAAAAACAAAACATGTATCGTTGGATGTTATATGCATGGTGTATGCAACCAAAAAAACAAGTCCAATGTTTTTTTAACTCATACTCTGTATGCATTTTTGATTATCATTTTATCTATTGTTTATTCATGTTTAAGTGGGATAATTTGTTTGAAATGAATCGACAAAATCCATTTTTAGTTCGGCTTAAGCACACCATGTCATTTTATACGTGTATCTTTTTTCATTTAACGGATTTACTCAAAATAGCTAATCACAGTTTATTACTCGACTGTTTGAAGGTGCAATAAAATTTTGATTGTCATTGGTCTCTAGCTCTATCTCTGTGTATGTGTGTGTGTGTGTTTTTTTGTGTTCCGAAAAATTCCAAAACAACATAAATTCCAAAGCAAAGTAAGATAAAATCTCAATTGTTCTAAAATCAGATATACCATTTTGATGCTTATTTATCAATATTTTAGCAAAACAATTTTTTTCGCGCCACTCAACACCGCCACTGATAAAATAAATTATTCAAAATTGTGTTTGCCTTGTTACGTACATTGATCCAATTGAAAAAAATGTTGCGATTGAACAAAAAAACTAGACACATAATCTGAATCAAAAAGTCAACGACAAAGCCTTTTGTACTTTGTATTTTAGGCACATAATAGGAATTAGTTCAGCATGAAGATGACACAATAGCTATTTTCAATTCATTTGGATATTCGCAGTGCTCAAATACCATTATTTAAAGTGGCCAATGAGCTAGTACAAATCATTTGTCAATGTGTGAATGTGTTGTTCAAGTCGATGTGTCCTCAATTAAATTATTCAAAATTAAATATATGCTGCTGTGTCGTCGACATACAGTAAGAAAATATGCACACAGAGGGTGTGAGAGAGAGAGAAAGAGAAAAAAAGCGAACAACAGCACTACATAATGTCAATCATGGAACAAGTGCGTCAAATGATCCTGTTCAGTCTCCATTCATTATTTCGGAAGTATTATTATAAGCGGAAGCAAAAAATTTAGACCTAAATTGAAAATTGCGTGCTAATTTTCGAAGGAAACAACCGAATAACCAAACACACGAACACTTGCCGGTTCAAAGCGTACATTTATTAAGTAATTTACATAATTGTATTGGCCATTTGAACCAATTTTTTTTCGTTGTCGTCTCGTTCATTCACTGTCTCACACATCTTGTTAACGGATCAACTTCTGATCGAATATTGTTTTTTTTTTTAATGAAACTTTTTTAATGTTTATGTGTCAGTGTGTGTGTCATATTGTGTGATGGATAAACAGCTGAATGACAGCAATTCGTCAACAGTTGATGTCGTAGCTGAGATTTCAGAAAGATACGAATTACGCATGTAAAAAGCAACAACAATAAAATACAAAATCGGCATCAGCTACGTATGCAGAACGAATTTTATCGACTTTTTGGACGTAGATATGTTGAGAAATGGGCAAGAGAAGCAAAATTGTGGCACGTGATCATATCATGGAACGGAATGGAAAATAATTTGACTTTAATGCCAATTTTAAATTTGCAATCCTCTTGATGCGCTTTAATTTTATTATCTTTGATAAATGTCATATGTGCATGTGTTGAACATGCATTTTTTTGTGTGGGTATGTGTTGAATATTGCACACCCACAGTCCGAAGCAAATAATGAAATGTACCGTAATTTATGAGTGATCGTAAATGTGATGAAATCGGCTTTTTTTTATATTGTTATCATCGTCGTCGTCGTCATCACCTTTTGTCGTAAATATTTATCATACCTTAACAAATATGTGATATCCATTAAAATGAAACGAGTTTCATAAAGGTATTTAATGCGTTTTCACAAAAAAAAAAAAATAATAATATAAGAAAAATTGCATTTCAATGTGTGAAATCGAAATATAAACGAAAGTAAAGAAAATCATCAGTTGATCAACCTTGAAACAATAAACTTGATCTTTAGTTATACAGTGTATACGGCACGTTGCCGCGTAGAAATGACAACTATTCGATTTAAATAATTAATGCCGCATATTTTTATCTCGTTCATTTTGCAAGATACTTATCACAATATAATTGCAAACAATACCCAACAATAACAATTGTTTGCATTTCAGTTTGGTCTATTATATTCTATTTTTGTGATTGCATTCAATTTCGCACATTTTGTACTAAAAACATAAACAATTTCCTAAACTCTTCGGAAGTGGTAGCCTTGCATTTTAATCTACGAATTGCATCGTGAAAACATTTAATTTTTTTTTTCGCTATGGCAAATTTAGTCGTTTCAATTAAAAACCGTTTCCCACGTCATTCGCGCATTTTGACACATTGATACACACCTACTGTGCACAAGTAAGAGAAAGAAAGACAGATCGAATGAAAACAGACAGAAAAGATGAATTACGCTAAAAGTGCGCTGATAATCATAATATAATTGATCGAACAACCGCTGTTCACGAACCAAACAAATGCAACGGGAAACCATTGTGAGAGAAAATTCAACAGAAGAGAATAAAAATGAAAACGATCAGATTGAATCAGTGGCATTTTTTTCTCTTCTCTTCTCTGTGTGTATTCACTTTTAGCGGCGCTTAATGCGCTTACCTCAGTGAGTTTTCAGATAGTGAGATTTTCGACTGCATTCAGAAGCAAGCGCATGAGCGCACGTCTGACCTCCAAATCATTGGAAGTGAAAAATTAACTTGGCATTTGATTTGCGACTCAATGAAATATTGCATTACATTCGTGCAATGCAATTTTCACAGATGATGAGAGAAAAAAAAAAATATTTCACGAAAAAAGAAACACAGAGAGATTGTGTCTGACTTTAGAATCATTTTAAGTCGAATGACTCGAAAATAGCCTTAAGGTAAAAGTCAATTTCCGAAAGCCGTAAATTGGATGTCGCGCGAACACATACACATCATGATATTGACATTTATTATTCATAAATTTAATCGTGTTAAAATATGAGCAAACAACAAAAATTAACGAAAACACCTTCTTCTTCTTCTCTTTTTTTCATATTTTCTTTGCAGAACTCAACGTTGAATTGCCGAGAAGAGTGAACAGCATTCAATCGAAGACGACATGACCGAACAAATATCATTATTGCTGTCAATAGAATTTAACACATAAACAGCAACAAATTAACCGACAGAGCACTTCTAAGTCGTCGATGAATCAGTATTATAAAATAGAAGCACACAAGCAATAAACGATACAATTTAAAGGCGAAATTCTCCATATTCCGATCATAGTCGCGATATTACCATTATACAGTTACAGATTTGAAAATAGAGAATTACAATAGCAGAAACAAAACAAAAACACTGTGATATAAGTGATATTAATAGAACAAACTCCAGAAAATAATCAATTTTTTATTTGCGCTAATTTCGGCCGCACGCAAATTCCTCAAATTCAAATCCAACACATTTACACACATATATTTTAATTAATTAAGAAGCCAAAATGACGATAACAAAACCCAAAGAGATGATAAGCGACGAGAAACAAACCGAGTCAATCGAACAAACAAATAATCACAAGCCTGACGGTAAGTTTTTTTTATCTTTTTATTTTTTGATCGTCCCGAAAGAGATTCGATGGAATCTTTTGGTTTTTTTTTAAGTTTATTTGAAATGTATTTGGAATTTTTGTTATATCGACCAAAACCAATTTATGCAGTCAAATGAGAACAATCTATCAAAGAATGTTGGAATTGATCTTTAAATATCTTAGTTTTTTTAACCCTCTACCGACTAAGAGCGCCTTCAGGCAGATTTTTCTCAAATGCTATTTCAGTTTTTAATATATTTTGGTATTTAGCTTTAAGCTTTATACTTATTATTGGCAGTTATTAATGTTAGAAATTTTATGGAAGGTCCGATTTTTCTGTTTCGACTGTTGGAGGATTTAAACCATAACAAAACAAAACATCTAGTTTTTAGATGATCGTTAAGACTAAACATTCGTTAAAAATTATTGCGACTTAATATCAGCCAATTTATGCGGTTGTCTGCTGCCAATTTATGCGGTTTTCTTGTTTAACAACAAATCTATATCTATCGAATTCAACGAATTCAAGCAATATGTTTGAATCGATCTATCATAGTTTGTTAAGGTTGTAAAAATATTTAATTTATAGATCATCGTTAAGACTAGATAAATATTCGTTGAAAAAAAAATTCATCGGGACCAAATATCAGTTTATCTGCTCATAAATAATCGCCGAATTTAATGGAAAAATTTGTTTTTCAAATTCTGGCCACAGAAGAAGCGTTCGTGCTAATTTTTTTGTTAAATAGCTGACGCACACAAATCTTACCAAATTGAGGAGAAAACAACTGACACAGCCACTCACTACCCGCATTTATTCCATATAATTTCTTAAGTGCCGCTGCTGAATATAAGACAGAGTTGCACTTACAAGAAAAATGGCAAATTTCTTTGCAAACCGATAAAAAATCCAAAAAATAGTAACTGAATAATTATTTTTTTTTTCTCAAAAAGCTATCGAATTATAACAAAAGAAGCCACAATATCTTGTTTGGAGTTGAATGAGTAAATGCGAAATAGTTTCGAAGACGGAAAAAATAATTTCGTGAAATGATTGCATTTGGAATAAGTGGGTCAATTCAATTGTATATTTTTGCCTAATACGATCTCATTATTTAACACTTGCAGCTCGCTTTCGAATTTGATTGAATTATCTTAAATTTTCTATGGAATTGTTCGTCTGATATAAAATTAGGCTAGTACTTTTCCCCTTGATGTCCATTGAAAAGGAGATAAAAATTAGCGATTGTCCAAAGTACACTTTGTGTGGATAATTCCTCGTTGACTCAATGACACGATCTCTTTTTTTGCTTTTGGAATAACAAACACTGCCTCTTCCCATCGAGTTTTTACAAATACCTTCGTGTTGACTTAGTTTTGGGGTTAATATATGTTAAGTGGATAGTTTCCAAATTTGGTGGATGTCAATCTTACTTAAGAAGCTTACTCACTTTCATTAATATATTTTGCTGGCAAAAGCTAATGATCGTTTCCAAGAAATCAACATCAAATTACTCATAGATGAAAAAGTGACCGAGTTTGAGCCGCCAAAAGTGAATGTGTGTGTTAACGCGTACATCAATACAACTAATCTAACTGAATTATAAAAGTATTGAATAAGCCGCAATGTTGTCCTTCGGATTGATTTAAAATTAACTGAAATGCGACGGTAAATTAGCGATCTATGTACAAATCCATTTCGAATAGAAATCTAATTTGTAATAAATACAAACTTGAGAAAGTTTACCGCAGAGAAAAAATGATCTTGAGATCGTACTCAAAAATATATTATATATATAAGTCATGTTTATCTATACACAATGGTATTTGCATAATTCAAATTTTAATTCGATAAATGAAAACTGTATACGAAAAACACGCACAGGCCACAATCAAAGGCACGAAATACAAAACGCTATAAGCATAAAGTGAACCGTATTTGGAGCAAAATTAAGACGTAAAATATCGCTTCTGAGAACGCTTAAACAATTACGACTATAAAAGATGAATTGAATTAAATACGTGAAGTGAACATGATAATACTCAAATTGAATACACTTGTTGAATTGAATGGGCGGTTGTGTGTGTGTGTGCGTTCTTGTCGGATTACCACTTTAAATTATATATATTTTTTCATTCTTTTGTTCGTACCTATTATAAAAAGGAAACGAAAGTCATTCACTTATTGTGTTATCTATTTTTTTGAAAGAAAATCAAGTGCAATATGCATTCGCAAGTACTTGCGATATTTACCCCAAAGCTTTTATTCGATAGATCTTTATGACAGAAAACAGTGTTTTTGATTATTTTAATAGCCGAATCTATTGGAAAAAAGAACGAATTAGTCAAGTTTTTATTATTGAAAGAATATATTGATTGGTTTTACTTACATTCCAACAAAATATTTATCCAATTTATCCACCTGGTTTTCCGTAGAATGATTCGAGTTCTTTCGTTAAATATTCCTTACCTGGTATCGTCCTCAGTTCATGCGTGGCTTTCTTGAGCAAGTCCATTGGATTGGAGAAATTTGCTGTATTTTTTCCAGAATTTGCATGCTTGCCAACATTTCGAACATGAAAGAAATAGAATCAGAATTGATTTTCAATCTGTTTCATTTTGGATTTGTGTGGTGTTCAAATTTTGATTTACACAGCTGTAATTATAGCAAAAAAATATTGTGTACAGACCTACTTGCGATATTTTTACTGGTTTTTGTACGTGAATTACATCAACTTTGGCGATTTAGTCACATAATCTCAATCATTTAGTCGAAATTTATTCTAGAAAAATTAATTACTAAATTCTGCAATGATGCACGTACGAAATATAGTCAAAATGGGTCAAATAAGTTAACAACGTTTTCGTTGTGAATGAGAGAAAATAAAACACTATTTATAAAAACGGTATTAACAAACAGTGGAAATATATAACAAGGTGTTCTTTAATTAAAATTGTGTTATTAATGCAAAATAATTTTGATTAAAGAGCACCTTATATTTTCATTGTTTGCTAATGCAACGTTTCGGAAATTCGATTGATTTGGTTGCTTTGAAAATTAATTAATATTTTTTTATTCTAACTTAATCTCAGTGTACAACAGGGGCCACACTACAAACATTGTTGTTTGAAATTCAAAGCCTAGTGAACTCACAAGTTGCCTTACACTAATTTCTAATAAAAATGAATTTTAATTTCTAAATTAGTTATTGATTGAATATTGTTGAATGATGGCTAGTACTACCGCTACATTTCATAGAATGGCAAAAATGCGATTCTGATCTCTATGGAGTAACAGTGGCCGATTGTTGTCATTGTATGAATCTCCTTTCATTTAGATGAACTCTTCGATAGAACACCTTACATTCACACTGTCTATTATTTTAAGTAAAATTGCATCATATCTGTAACTTTGATATAACGATCAAAATACAATGCATTTTTAACAATTGCCGTTTTTTTTGCAATAAGCCATGCCGACATTCATGTGTCTTTACAACGAAAAATGATTTATTAGTAGGATTTGTTATGAGGTCGACAAAAGCTTTTGCTCGGTTGATTCATTTTTATAAATGACTTTCAAGTTTGTGATTTCTTTGATCTTTGCTAAAAATGTGTCGTTTGAAGAAAATGAAAATTTAGTCACAATAAAATATTGATTGAGAAAAAAAACATGCACAGCCAAAAAGAAACTTTTATAAAATTGATTTTATTAATCACTTCTGAGCTTATGCTCCTCGTTTGATATCAAGTGGACTTGACAGGATAAAATTGGACTTTCTGAGCTTTGGCAAACTATTCATCGACAAAATTAAACGAATTTATAACATTTTATACTGCAATCTGTAACATAACTTCAGGCAATATTTTTTTAAACTTGTCAAATTCTCAAAAGCGATTCCAAAACTTGTTTCAATTTAACCGCATACTAAAAGCATTGAATGGTCAAGCTTTTGACAATTAAGGGCTTCAATTTGACAATGTCGCGCCATCTGTCGGTCGTTCGCAAAATCGCGTTGAAGCGATTGTGTTCGCTATCTATGTAGTTGTGTATATCATACGTATGTGTTATCACGGTATCGTTTTTCGTACTTGAAATTCACAACGATATTGTGTAATTACAATTTGTCATCAAAATATTCACGTGAAGTACACTTTGGATCGGCCTGACTCAGCACGAGACCCAAACATGCAGCGAAAACGAATTCGATGCGAATACATGCAATCGAAAGCATTTCAGCGCTGTCTATCTTTCCCTCATTCTTTTTCGATTTTCATACCAAATGAATGTACGAGATATAAATCGAAAAATTGCGCAAAAACAAAAACGAAATAAACAATTTTTAGCATATTTTTTTTTTAAATTGAATTTTTTTTTTCATTCACTTTCCAGATATAATATATCTTTCAACGCTGATTATATGAATAAACAGATAATTCCATTCGGTTAAACGATTTCAATTAAATTGACATTCTGAAATCAAGAAAATTTGTTTTACACTTTTTCTTAATTTTCTTTAATAATGCAGCCGTTGTTTTGATTTCGCAAAGTAGATAACTGGTTCAAAAAAAAATTGGAACTGGTCTATTATTTCAATAAATTGGTGTAGAGTGTGAAGTCGATTCTAATCACCCTTATGATTAATCGCTATAATTTATTTTCATGATCAGATAAACACCTAATCAAAATCAATCTTGATTCGCAATTTAGAAATGACCTTCCAAATTCAGGAAATTTCCAATTGAATCAAATCGAAGGAAAAATTCCCTGAATTTTTCTTGCTATGAAATGGTTTTTTTTTTTTGATTTTATAAAGATCTTTTCGAACTCTTTCTTATTTGATCATTCAGTTAGGTCTCACTATTAAATAAAATTTTTCCGAAATCAATTGCAAATATTTTGTATCAACTAGTCGGTAGATGTTACAGAATTTTGTATCAACATTTGTTGTAACTATACATATATCCAAAGAAAAACAAAATTCAGATTCATTCCCGTGTATGCACACAAATTTTTGTGAATAATGGATCGGAATTTACGGAGGCTATCTTGATTTTAATGCATTTTAATTGATTATTTACCTCTCGGTAAGATTCGATTCAGCTATTTGTTTGACTAGTTAATAAGGACATTTTCTAGTATTTCGATTAGATTTTACATCTAATTAAACGGCTCAAATGACTTTGGTGGGCAACAAGTGAGCAAAAACACATACAAAAAAAAATATTTTTCGTGTATAGCCGAGCATTGATGCATCTCAAGCGTGAAAATGATTTTTGCATAAAACGGTGATTTGTAGGCGAATATTTGCAACGAGTCATAAACTTGAGCATATGTATGGACAAATTGGCCATAAAGTGCAAGGTAACAAAATGCACCCAAATTGCATTGTCGATCAGCATCGAATCAAATGTTGATATTTGTCGTCGTTGGCGTTTAGTTGCCTGGACCTTGTTATTTTTTTAAAAAATCATTTTAAACCAATATTTATTCACATCGTAATAATCTATAAATATTTGGTTTCTATCTTATTTCCGATCAGTTTTTTTCATCTTCGATAAATAAATGCATAATGTCAATAGCAAAGGCAACAAATTCGTAATTTAATTACGCATTAGCCCAGTATATGTGTAGAATATTTCTACCGAAATGTTATAAAGATGATTCCGTGTGACATACCACACGTACGCAAGCACGAACTGTAAATTGATGACACTCAGCTACGGCTAACTACAGGATACTTGAAATGATGGTCAACATTTTAAAGTGTTCGACGAAAAAAAAACAAGCGATATAGTGTCGTAGCATTTAATTTGACACAACAGACATCGGAAAAGAGAAGAGTACATTTTTTTTATTGATTATGAAGTGCGAATTGAATATGTATACAATTTAAAGTTTGGACACGACTATCGATTTTCGCACAAAAAGCACATTATTTTTGGAAGTTCAAATCGATATACCAAACTATTTGGCGATATATTTATATTTGGTCATGAGCAAACATAACGAAATGCGAAGCCAATTCAGTTTTGTGCAAAATCATCACATTCTTTTATATCGCTTTAAACGCAATCAGAATGTATTAAAGAAATAAATATATATATTTGTACAATATTATCGTTCAAGTAGGTGCGATAAGCGGAATTTTTGTCGTGAATTTTAAATGAAATGAAAGAAGAAGAAGAAAACTACTTCAACACACAATGAATATGTTGCTTTGTCTTTACGGACACGTGAATTGCTCATTTTTTTTTATTTGTCTGCACGTTTAAGGCGCTTTTATAGCGCACACGAGTTGACGACTTTGTAAACCAATTTAAATGGAAACAAAACCGAAGAAGAAAAAGTAACGAAACGAAGATAAAAGCAAAGCATAAGCAACCCACACAATAAAATCGACCGAATCGATCAACATATTTGGATGAGCATTTTAGTGGCGTCGTTTATTCAATTTCTCGAACGATTTATTTATATTCGCGATCAAAAAATATACAGTACACATCTAAATAAAGCGAAATTATTCGTCAACTTTTTTTTCTTCTTTTCGTCATCTTTGGGTATGAATTGGCATCGGTATTTGCATTTGTGTGTACGATGGATCGCACGGGTAGTGCTTTTATTAATTCAACTCAATTAGTATGTTAATTGATGTCGATCAAATAACAGTTAATCACATCATCAATTTATATCAATCATACTCAAGTTGGGATGAAAACAAATGGCACGCCTTGATGTAAAGCGATCATTGTAAAGAAGAGAAAAAAAAATCGAGATCAGCCGTTTGTTTCCCTCCTTCGTTGTTGTTCCGAAAAGGCGGCTAGTGCACAATGAATATGCAAATTTTTCCAGTCTGAAGGATTTTTTCTGTTGCTCGTTCATATCATGTTTTAAAATGGTGATGATTCATTTTACTCGGAATCGGCTTTCAATCCGAGGCTGTTTCCATGTTCCATAACTATAAATCTACTTGGTCGCTTCATCATGTGCCGCACATTGAATGTTGTTTTTAGGTGATCAAGATATGTGATATATGTTGGACGTTTTTGTTTTAAAAAACAAGATAACATTCTTTTTTGCAGTATCACATCATCGATATAAATTAATTCGGCGAGTCATGCGAAGAAGCAACGGAAGAAGGAGACAAAGAGATTAAGCTTAAAATTTGCACTAAATTCAGATGAAATTACCGTTGAAAAAGCTTATCTTGAAATCAACTGGCACACAACGTGTCGCACACATGAAGCACCTAGGTGGTAAACAATGGCTGAACAAAAGATTATTGCCATTACCGTGATTCTGTAAATCTAGCGAACGCAATAAATTTTTAGTGCGATATAGTTGCTTTATTTTATTGTCAGGCTTGCTTCGAAATAGTTATCATGTTCAAAATATGTCTCGAAAATTCATTATCATTATTCCATAATGGACCGGCAATTTTGAAATTGGCGCACTTCAAACACCATTTTTGGTGCGATCAATCCATTCACGTGACGAAAAGCATCGGACGTGACCATACAAAAAAAAATCCCCAGAAAAAAAGATCACACGCAACTATAACCAAAAATATATACATTTATCGACCGAATTGGAATTTTTCGTTTGTTAATCGAATCATCTCGAACAAAATGGAATATAAACTTGAATTTGATTTCGTTGCCGCGCATAAAACACATTTATTGAATCAATTCGCACATACGTGTGTGTGTGTGGATCTTTGCCAATTTGGAATGATCACATTATTAAATGACTGAACATGTACAGATACAAAACAGAGAATTGGTAATAAAAGTGCAAAAATCTTTGCGTATCACCACCTCATATCCACTTTCATTCAATTTTTTGCGATTGATACATTTCTCACATGTGTTTGTCATGTGATTTCCCAGCATTGAAAAGAGAAAAAAGTCATGAAATTGATTATGAGTTAAGTAAATATCAGTTAACCGATTTGACTTCCTAACTTTTGATGTTGTTACTATCAACAATTATTGTGAAATATCAGTTCCTAACAATGACTAGATCACGTCATGACTAAATTGAGCAAGCAATCTTGAACTTATCACAAATTCTTCTACTATTGATAACAACGGGCACATTTCTACGGAATTGGTGTCACACAACATTCCTTTATTCGAAATAAACGTTTTTGCAGCTCAATCACGTGAACACAGTTTGATATAATAAAAGTGAAACGTTTTTCGACTAATTTTTTTTCGTCTTCTCTTAAAAACGTGACCTTTTTCACTCCAAGAGGAAAACAATAGGTTCAGATACCAAAATATGACTCAATTAAATGAAGCAGCACATTTTGTGTTATCAAATTGACTGTGCTTATTATCTTTGTGCTATGACTTACTTCGATTGGTAGTACCGATAGTACAATGCGCCATGATTCTTTTTTATCGTTATTTATATATATGGTGTATTCAAGTGATTCAAAGTCACTTGCATGCTTATTGTGGACTTTTGGTGTTTATCTCTAAAGCAAATGAATCGCTTGTATTATCGGTTTAAACGCATGCTTTCATGCAACTTGGTCGCGTGACTTTCAATTATAACCACAATTTGTGATATTGTCTCAGAATAAAACCGAATCATCGATAAAATGTTGCACTATAGAACTCAAGTTGCATGCAATATTGTACACCAGTAATGTGCGAGCTACATTTTACAGGGGGGGTGATTTTTCAAAAACAAAAAATTCTCTAGCAAATCAGACAAATTTTCGTTTTTTTTTTTTTTTGGAAGTCACTTTTTGAGGCGAAAATCCCTAGCAAATCGAAAGAATTTTCTCCGCGAAAAACCCTAGCAAATCGGAAAAAAATCTCTCGGAACCAAAAACCTTAGCAAATTGAAAGAATTCTCCGCAATTTTCTACATTGATGAGCTAAAAAAAAAAAAGGTCTTCACTTTTTTCGTGAAAAACCCTAGCGAATTCGAATAATTTTCACGAAAAAAAATTTCTGATCCAAATCACAGGGGGGTAAACCCCCCCTACCTCCCCCCTTCGCACATTACTGTTGTACACATATGAAGTGCACAACAGAAGAATATAAATGGAAAACGTAAAATTTAACGAGACAATTAAAGGCTATAAAAATCCAAGAGGTGGTTAAACAATGGTTTAATGAAGCAGAAATAAAGTAATATTGAAATCAAGCAAGAATCATGTAAAATAGCAAAAAAAAGCATAGGAGCAAATTGTAACCTTTAATCAAAAGAAAATAAGCACCCATAAAAAAAATTATAAATTTAAATGGCAACATTTTTAATGGATTCACGTGACTTTTTATACAAGATTTCGACATGAATTGAAATTTAACACACGATTTTGTTATCACTTGATGCCATGACTCGACAATACACCGTGTATTTATAATATAATATTTTAATTTTGTACTGTCATTTTTTGCCTTTTCTAGTGTTGATGGGCCGTTTTTATTTGATTCAAAATCAGAATAAGTTTGATAAAACTCAATACAAAATATTGTAGTATGATGACGAAGAAAAAATCTTGAAATTAGCGGTTTGAGCATGACGCATAACAAATAATGTTCTTCTTCTCTTTTTTTTTTTTCAAAACTAGTTGTAAATGGTCACATAATGAGAAAATTGTACCAATTTTATTAAGTCGCAATGTATGTACGTCATATGAGCATGATTTATTTGGTTATTGTTGCCAACCTGATGATAAATAATCTCTGGTGTTTTTGTTTTACTTCAAAATCCAAGTTCGTCAGTATTATTTCATAGTGGTTCATTAAAAATGATTGCAAATCGTAATTTAGCTCTTGCAAATTATAGTAATCGATGTTGCGTGCCTGTTATTTTAATTGTGACTGTGAATGCTCAAACAAATGTTGTCTTCATTTCATTTTCATCGAGACACATTCAAGTGTGATGATCAAATGTGGTTTGAGAATATATAGATCGTTTTGTGCACGATACGACAAGCACGTGAATGCATTTCAGGTTTTCGTTATGATTGTTTACATTTTGTTGTTGTTGTGCAGTGATTCAGCGCCGTCCAAAGATTTTATAAGCCATACGGAAATCAAATATTGTTTTTGTGAATGCGCAAGCGCTCAACTTAAATGTTCGTTACTGTTGAAACGAAATGGGTCTGTGAATGTCGTTGTGAATAACGAAGACGTCATTGCCGCTACCGCCGTCAGGCACACGACGTTGATTTTGATCACATAGTCTGTATATATGCGGAATGACTGAAAAGGCGCGCAACAAATGGATTTGATCCAAAATGTATTGCTTTCATCTCTCACTCACTCTCCGACACCAAATGAACCAGATAAAGAAAACCAACAACACATTTGCTCTCTATTCATTATGGTGTTTGCTTCTTGATAAAGTTTTTTTTTTTTATAACCATCTTTAACGAAGGTCTCGCCGCCGTTTTTTCTTCTTCTTCAATTTTTCGGCATTATATGAAAGAATCCCATTTTATTGGAACAAATCGCATTTTTTCTGTATTCTTTAGATGTATTGAGTGTGATGCGCAAAAAAGAATTGGCCAAAAAATGACCTATTTTTAGATATATACACTATGCACCTCATCATTACTGAATCACTTTAACCGTTTCGCTGAACTAATCATATTGTACAACGGATTATCAGTTTAGTCGGTATACTTTTATTATAATTTTCTATAAATAGGCGGGTTTTTTTGGCATTCATTACTCATCAAACGGCTCAATTCAATTATATAGCATCAGTACAGAGCGTAAATAAACTTGATTATTCATTGATCACAGAGAAAATGTTTAATCACATCGAAAGAGAGAAAAGAGAAAGAAAGCGAAAGAACGAATAACAGAATCGCACAGTGTATTTACACCATCAATCAAAATAAACTCAATAAATGAATGTATAAAAAAATAATAATCATCATCAAAATCGACAATGTCAACGCTTTAAGCGAAAAATCAACAGAATTTTGTTTGGCACACAGAGAACTATGTTGCGGGAAAATTATGATTGAAACGTGCAACACGATTCGCACAATGCGATAGAACGATGACGAAGAGAATTCATATTCGTACACATGTTCGTGTTATGAATGAAATTAAATAAATTTACATTCGCCTTTCATTCCGAATGTGTAATAAACATAGTTTCTGTCAATAAATTTTTCGAATTCGTCTGGCGTAGCTATTTTGATTATGGCGACAGCCATCTCAGGCGACATTTTTGCGAAAAGGAGCGAAAGAAAGAAAGAGAGAGAGAAAGAGAGAGACAGCAAAGTGACGATTGAACATTGGACCATCACAAATCGATAATTTCCAAGTCAACACATTGAATTTAATGATTATTAATTGATTTTAAATCACTAAAAGTTTAAATTAATTCGCTTGATAAGAGCGTAACAACCATTGCAACAACGAACGGAATAAGTGTTTATATATTGAGGAAGGAACAACTTAACTGCTCATACAATAAGTTCCATTCATAAAGAATGATTATTGAATTGATTACAAGACTTTTTTTTGTCGTTTTACCATTTGTTGGATCCGATCTAAATGTGTTGTGTCATGAAGAATGTTTTTTTTATCGAATTATGGTTGTTTTTGCCATCTTTAAACGGTTATTTCAAAATTAATTTACAAGCATATAGATAACTGTGTAATTGTGATGAATGGATCGTTTGTTTAAGTCACACGTTTTGTAATATCTAATGATTAAAAATAGATTTGAGACGAAAGAAATAAAAAAAAATACGATTGCCTCTGGTTTCGATGCATTTATGTCACGTGAAATAGTCATGTAAATAAAATTGTGCTGTTTATTGGTCCGAGGGCAAAGGAACAAAATGACGCAACTTTATTTGTCGTATGTATTTGGGTTCGAGAGTATGTATTAAATTGAAAGGAGACCAACGCTAATACCATACGGCCAATGTGACCCTCGATCATAGTCATCAAACAATATTGATTGAAATAATCAACTGAAAGGTGCCAAAACTGATTCATATTCGGTGCTAATGCAATTTCACACTGATGCACATTCGAATGGACTCTTCAGTTCAATGAGGACGAAACGGTTGACAATGTTATGAACGAGACAAAATGCATCTCGAATTACATGCACAACACCATCGACGATTTAGAACGAAAAATTATTGTTTTGTTTTGTTTTTGAACATAAAACCGAACGAGAGAGGGAGAGAGAGCTTTTTCTCTCTCTCACAATTATGCATAGTACTAAAAATATATTTCATTGCGACATCAGCATTTATTTTTAAGCAAGTAAAGAATGACTCTAGTCGCAACAGTTTGTATTTTTCTTTATTTATTTGAGCCAGGAAATTTGAAAAAAGTCCAAGAGATCGCTTTGCACAAAAAAAAAGCCATTTCGACGCAACACAGACACATACAATATCGTTGTGTGCGATCCGAATTTCGGATATATACTGCATAAGTTTTTTTAAAGTCATTATCTATATTAGTTCGTTCGCAGTTGCTAACACTTGTCTAATTGGAAAACATCATCGAATCATTGGGCAAAATATGCATTCAATATTGAATATTTTTCGAGCCGATTGTATATCCGTATGGCTTCGTTCATTATCAAAAGTCTTTCTTCTGTTTCATCGTCGTCGTTTATGAGTCGATTTTTTTTGTCATTCTATCACATGTTGCAATTGGCAAATCGATGGCACAGCGTGCAATAAGTGTGACGGAGAGCTAGAAAGAGAGAGAGGGAGAGAAATTAGTCCAAAAATAAAAACGGAATATACGTAAATGAGAATAATACACATTCAATAGATGTGTCTGTATTTGTAGTACACATATAAAGTCGTGGAGAGAGGCACGTTTGTGCGACTGAAACACATCTACCTCGTGCTACGGCTTCATTTGAAACGTAAAACCAGTAGTGGTCGATTCTATTCTCGAATCTCTCTTTCTATCGCACTATGTTGCGGCAACATTAGCTCTGTAAATATTTACGATTTAATGTATATAGACGTGCTATGTCACACACTGTTGAACGAACCGCATATGTATACAAGAATGATGAGCACATGTCGATATATGAAAGCATGCGGCACGCGATTATTTCGATAGAATTATTCATTAATATTCTTCTTCTTCTATTTTTGTTGAGTGTGTGAGATGATGAACGCATTATATTCACACACACACACATACGACTACGTACGCATATCATAAAAAAACATTGAAACGGTGCAAAAAACATCTTTTTCGCTTCTCTGCCAAAACAAAAAAAAAATGGTCCGACGGAATTTCATGGTATTGATCATTTGATCATCCGTTTTGGGACGCATTTCGATAACGTTCATAATCGCCATAAATATCAAAGTGATGGCAATTTTGCTCTTTCTCTCACACATATAACTGACTTTATGTCGAGAAAGAGTGTACGAGGAGAAATGAAGTGAAATTGAAACAGAGAAACACACATTTTGTTGTTGTTGTAATATTGTAAAAGGTTCTTATTTAAGTCGCCATGTCATTCGCGCTTATCGTGCGATTTTGTTCCTTACAGCAAGTGAAAACCGCATCGCATGCCGATGTAAAATAGAAACAGAACATAACACACTGAACGAGAATCAAACTAAAACCGTCTGACTTGTTGAAGAGAAGAGAAAAAAAAAACATTTTTTTTATTGTTGTTGCGTGTATGTGAATATGTGTGACCAAATTACACACAGTGATGCTACGACCGCGAGCGAGTGTGTAAAAAGTCAAAGAGAGACGAATTCGACCCGAACGAAATGAACGAATTAAACGAAAACATACACACAAAATGTCGAGGAAAAAAAAATCTGCACATGTTCGCTTGAATAGTTTGCGGCGTTCTCATTTATATTTCCAAGTGTTATTTTCTTCTTTCTTTCTCACTTTGGGTCGTGTTCTGTGTCTCTGTTGGATTTGAATATGTGTGGGATCTATCTTTCCTTTTCACTCGACGGCGGACAGAGAATCATGTTCCGAGTAGGAAAGCAAACGAGAACAAGAGTGTGAGAAAGAGGGAGGAAGAGAGATAGAGAGAGAGCGTGCAAACGAGCGGAAAAGAACGCGCATACACACGGACTACAACAGCGATAACATAAACGAAGCGACGATTCGATTCTATCCGCGTGCGATTGTGGTCGCGTAACAACAACGAAATAAAAAAAAAACTCAGTGTAACCATCTCGCCAACCAACCAACAACCGCGATTTATTCTGACAGTACCCTTACTCAGCACTCCACGGAACATTCAATATTTAATCAAAGTGTGACCAAGAATTAGGCAGACAAAGCTTCTGCCCGCAACAGCCAAGTGTTCGCCTCGAATAAAAGATTCTTTATTTAATTTTGTAATTTTTTAATTTTCGATTTTATTTTGGTGCGAAAATTATTTACTGTCATTTTCAATGCAATACAATACATATTTAAAAAAAAATAAACGAAATAATATCGCGTAGAATTTAAATAAAGTTAAACAAGAAACAAATTTAATTTTTTTGTTTATTAAACAAGATATTCAAAATTAAAAACACTTCTATAAATTGGTTAATCATCATAGTGCAAGTGCCTGTTGGAGAATTAAATCAATCGAAACTTAGTCGCCGATCGGAAAGCAGGAGAGAGAAAAAGTCTATCATAGGGACTTAAACATTTAATGTTCAAATCAAAAAGTTTTTACGATCATTTTGCCTGTTCATTGCAATCCGAACTGTAAGAGAAACAGTACAAATCAATCGATTTTTTTTATCTTTAATTAAAAACAATTGTTAATCATTCGAAAGAAGAAAAAAAACACATTTTGGCGGACGACTATCATTTCTGCGAATGCAAATCAAGAGCCTGCAGCACCACAACAACAAAACGGCGTAATTGTGGCACGGTATTCAAACACCAGGTAGAGACACAGGCTACAGGGGATATAATCTGAATGACACTCGCAAACCAATAGGAAGCACCCGAAACGAAAGAAAGAGAGAATCGAACAGATGTTTTTTTTGTTCTTCTTTAAATTCCTCAGTTACTTGAATTTTTATCGCGTTCACTCTACCATTCCGTCCGTGTGATTGCGTATGGTGTAGATTACAGCATGTCTACGGTCTGTTGAAAAAACGAAAACGCACACATAAAATAGCGGTGCGCATACTTTAATCGTCGTCACGGTGTGTGTATATGCGACAACGTTCCTTCCGAAAAAAAAAGTATTTTTTTTTATTATTAGTACAAATTCGAAATAAGCCACACGGTGAAAAAGAGAGAAAAACAGGAAAAGAACACAAATCTAGCGAAAAGGAGCAACACAGAACGAATTCGAAATTGAACGAATTGAGAAAATTGTTCAAATGATGAAACATAAACGAATTAACCATACAGAAATTATGCAGCCGCCAAAATCACAGCAAATATAAAGCGAGAGACAGAGAGATCGATAGAAAAAGAAAGAGAAACCTCGAAAGAGTGAGAACAAAGCCGAAATTATACTCCGCACTAACAGTATCAAAGAGTGAAAAAAAAGCGCCAAGAGGAGCCAAATAACAATAATAACAACAACGATTCATATTATTGTATGTGTAATGCGAGTAGTAAAGAAGGTAGTAGTTAAACGGCTAATACGAAAATTAATTATTATTCGCCGCTTTTTTCTATCGCCATTCATTACACTATAGCTCAAGCAAGAAAGAAGAAGACGGAAAATAAACACCGAAACTAGAATTATTATCGTTTCAATTTCAGTCCAGTTGAAAATTGTTGAGCAACACAATATATATTGTGGGAATTAAATGAACAGTTGATTCGAAATCCTTTAGAAAAACCAAGAGTTTTTTTTCTTTCGAAAACTGATTAACAAACAATAGCAACCGTTCGAATACGAAAAAAAAAGCGCGCATACACCAATACGAATGAATAACACTCACAGAGACGTAGAGTGAGAAGGAGAGACGCAGAGAACGTCATTCGTTAGAACCGAAGCACATGCATTCGTCGCGAGACCGTCGTCAGTGTAGTTGATACAGTTTATTTTTTTCATTTCTGTTTCATTGTTATATTTTCAACGTAAATATTGTGTTGAGTTGAACGAGTTACACTATCAAACCGCGAATACTGAAATTTAAGAAGACTTGATAAATTGTTCTTTTATAAAATATATCAAAAGCCGCAGAAACATACAAAATTCATCGCACACATTTTTCCACCTAAATACATACAAATTCGAAGAAGAAAAATAAGAAAGAGACAAAAAATCGAACACATTTCGACGAGTGTTTAAAAAATATATACATGAAACGGTAGCAAATTCAAACCGTCGTACGAACAAGTTATAAAACAAAAACGAATTTAATAATCAAAAGACAATAATAAAAAAATAATTAAAAAAAAGAACCGAATAGAAATATTTTGGTGTATTCTCGATTTTTGACGTTGATAAATGGACAGAATATGAGACATGTTTTGGCACAAAAGCGTTCGTAAAAAGATTAAAAAAACGCACCCAAATCCCATTGTGTGCAAACCAAATTAATTAATTTATTCGAGAGATTTACACTACGCACTTGCCACATATTTCCATTTAAACCAACATACTCATACGGCATACACACAACCGCCATCGACAACCTCAAATAGTCAGCGAACTCACACAGTTCACCGTGTGTCATCATCAAGTCAACCAAAATATATATATATATTAATTGTCAAAGTGCCGGCATACCGCGAACAATCAATAATCAGAAATAATGGAAATAAATTTCGTAAATAGACGTGCAATCGATCTGTGATTTTGTTGATTTTTCTTGTTTTTTTTTAAATATTTTTTTAAATAATTATTATAATTTTGTTGTTATTGTTATAAAGTCAACAACCGTTTGTTTTTTAATTTTATTCAACGATTGAAAAGAGAGAATTAACGTGATTTAAGACAGCGGCATAATTTGATTTTTTTAAAGTACATTTTTCGTTTAAGAAATGGTAAATATCTTTCAGTTCATTTAAAATGTTCACCCAATTTTGAAAAAAATGACATTCGAACAAACATTGTCGAATCGATTTTTTGATTGCGGGGAAAAATCAAACACAATTGCGGACGAACGCACATTTCAAAAGTGAAAGTTATTTCTTTTACTTACACATTTCTCTCTCTCTATCTATTCTTTTTCAGAATTATTCTATCGATTGTTGTTGAAACGTTGTCTCTTTAAAGAGAAGAAAATTTAAGGAATTCGAAATTAGTGCAGTGATTGTGGATTATAAAATTCGATAAATTTTATACTACGATAAAAGATTCACACAGATCAAATTCGAAATTTTAAGTTAGAATACAATTTTATTGTATAAATATAACATAGAAGAACGTAATCAAACACATACACACCTTTAAAATGCGGATCAGCGAAGAGAATCGTCGCCGGAATGGGCATGTACTTGTTTGGGATCAACCAGATTTGTCGCTCGACGACAAAAAGAGCAAAAGTAAGATTTTCATCACACATTTATTGTCAGATTTTTAGATAATTTTGATCACACCCTGCCATATCTAAACCATAGTCACCAAATCCGTTTGAGGAATTCAATTTGGTTTTTATGTGCGATTTGATGAATTAACGATAGTGTTACAAACATTCGAACAAATTATTTTTGTTTCGGACAAGAATGATTGTGATTTCGTGAATGAGTATTATCTCTCTTTATGTCAACTATAATTTTCGATTAAGAAATCATCTCGAGGGCATCGATAATTGATGGAAACGGATGAAAAGTAATATAATTGAATATTCTATGCACGGTTTCCTTTGCACTCAACAGCTCAACAGATTATGCTCAAATAAAACAACGACAAAAATGTTGTGATAAAAATTGGTGAACAAATATTGAAATAAATCACATAAAAATTGAATGATATGAAATTATCGCATCTGACATGATGACGAACATGAGATGTCTGTGCGTCTTGTGTTTGTTGTTTGCGCACCGAAAATCGTGTCAATATTCACGTTTCAAGCATTGCCGCGTCTGCGTACTGTCTTCGCAGTGTTCTTCTTTTTTTGTATCGTCTGTCGTATTTTTTATCATCTTAAATTCGCAAAATTCAGTTCAATGTAATTCAATTGCTTCATACTCGTATTTCGTATTTAAAAGAAAAAGTTAATCGTTCTAATTTATTATATGTTTCGTTCATCTCTAATTCACCGTATGTATAATACGTGTCAATGAACTTTTGACCAACGCGTTTTTGGAGATCTCCTTCCTACCAAAGTTCAGTCATAGAACAGAATAATTTATGAATGAATTTACCAATGAAAAAATATCAATAAATTCGCGATCTTTGATAATCTCTCTACTTACTACTCATGTTGATAATAATTTTTTTTCCGACGTGATGAGTACGCATACACGGGAAGGGGGGAGGTGATGGTTAAAGTTTCATTTTAAACAAAATTGGATGTTTTTCGAACGAAAATTGATAGGAAATAAAATTCGGTGATTTTATCATGAATCGTGCGCGTACGTGATGACTTTCATCGCCATACGATCGGGGTTAGTTCGATCCGTTGAGATTAGCATGATAGTTGACAATGATGTGTGAAGCACAGCCACTGTCGCGCTATATATTTTTGCTGTATTGTATTTTTAGCTGCCACGTGACGCTGACTCCCCTGAAATCACATTAAAAATATAACACGAAAATTCCGTATTCCTCTCAGCTCTTTGTCGTTCGCATCTTTACATTTCATTCATTCAATGATAATGATGTGAAATACTGTTGTTGTCGTCGTCGTTGAGGAGCGATCCGCGCACAATATCATTATTGATGAACTATAACGAATTTAATTCGAGGAAGAGAATGGGTTTTGTGATGCATAAAATGCATTTGCAGATATTAAGATTGACTTTCGAATTAATCGTATAGTTATTGCGCGATTTAAAAAAACAATCAATCGTAAATACTTATACACAAAAAAAAAAAAACAATAAAAATTAACATATTGAAAATAATGATGAACTTCCCCATTGAACGTGATTATGTTGGATTTTCAATAAAACTGTATTTTCTATTTCTTTTTTGTCGCATTTTCAAAGCAGATTCGATTTAAATTACAATGTACTTGAACTTCGCGTGTTCAACGACTATTTATCTACATTTTTGGATTTTTTTTGTCGATTGAGGTGTGATATCATACTCATTAAATCTCATTCGAATTAAACAAATAAAACTTTACATCAAATTATTCACTTCTATCCAGTTTTACATCTCCATGCGTCTGTCATTCTCTGTATTATTATTAGCAGTAAAATGACAAGCAAAAAAAACATTGCTTCTAAAAACAAACCTCATTCGAATCTATTTTTAAATTTCATTTGTTTTGTCGTTTTGCATTGATCGTTGTCAAATCAATGCACCAAAAACGGAGCTGTCGCCAAAGTTACAAATATTGCATATGGCCAATGCAAGATCTCTCAAATGGTTTTTTTTTTTGCAACAAAAAAGAAACAGCTTGATTTTCAATTACAAAGAACGTGTGTGCGCGAATCAAATGTTAGTGTCACTCGGGGAAAATGCACGAAAGAATACGATGCAAGAAAAAATCGAAAACATACTGATTCACTAGATGGCAATTCGATCATAAATTTTATAACCCGACATAGCTTCGCTAATGATGTACACACGCATTAATATGCATGCAAAAAAAATGCGTACACATTCTACTGTAAATACTAAAGTTAGACTGGTTTCCAATTCAAAATTTATCTGATTGATTTTTTTTATTTTCTCTCTTTTCATCGTTCACATTTTTCTCATTCTCGTACCGTACGACAAATTAAAAAAAAAGACTTTATTCATGAATATTCATTGGCGCTGTAATATTTGTAAATGCTTTTGTGGAACAGTTGTCAAAAAAAAGTGTTAACAACAACCAGGGAATAGAATTTTGACTGACGTCGACCATTTTTCTTTTTGTTAAATTTTTCATGGTTTTACGCTTACGCGTATTTATTGATTCACACTTAAAATTATTTCTCTTTCTCTGACACTCTCCATCAGAACCGTCTTATTGAAGGCGCAACGTATATTTTGCAACAAAATTTACACACTTTATGTTTCTTCTCCAATGTTTTTTTTTGTGTGTGTTCAAACACACTGGGTTTCGTGCGTGTACGTATATTTTTTATTGTAGCTTTCATGCTCAAATTCACTGAGTTTTATTATAAATTGGCAAATTTGATTGGCATTGGATATGTGAACAGGATATATATAAGTATCATTTAAATGTTGTTTGCATTCACATTCGAATGAAATGTTTGGATGGAGTTTTAAGAAACACCAAAAATATATCTGGGGAAAATTTACGTCTGACGTCATATTCCATGGAATCGCTGCAATTTTTTTTAATTCCAAATAGTTGGAATATACGTAAACAAACGATGGTAAAAGATCGAATAGATGACGCGATTATACACTTAAGTAATAAAAAACAGTGGAGAAAAAAATCCAAAAAAAAAAAAAAACCCAATGGGTCAAATAAATCACAGAAAAAAATAATATAATTAAGCATATTTTCTCGGCGTCAACAGATGATCTGCGCTGTTGGTCGCAATGTAAGTGTTATTGTATCAAAAATTTGAAGATCATTATAACAAAATTACAACGAAAAGAACAACAAAATACACACCACCTAAGCCAACATTTTAAAAACAAAACATTCCGCAATTTGCCAACAAACGTTTTTGTTGATGTTTGAATAACGTGTTTTCTTCTCTCTCTCTCTCTCTTTTTTTTTTTGTTCTCTTCAATTGAAAAACAACAAACACACATACATGCACACACATATATCGTTGAAATGCAGAGTGCAGTATGTTGTCTGTCATTTGTTGTGTGTTGATCATCATCAGCTGAGAAAAGCGGTCAACATCGAAACAAGATCGTGTATGTCATTGACTTGCATTGGTGGCTTGATTTATAATTTGTAGTTTTCCATTGAATTGCGAACAATAATTTCTTTAGTCAATTGTCGCCGCACTCGATCATAATCAACTCGTGTGTTATTGTTAGGTTTGAACTGTTTCACGGTTATCCATTTATAATATTGTTTCATTACGTTTACCATGTGTGCCCTGCCCATTATGAATAAATAGAACACACTGGAAACTACGGCAAGATAACGATTACGTTTATACTAGGGTGCATTTTTTTTTCTTCACCACAATTTTATGATTTCAAGAATCCGCTTTATACGTAATAAAATTTGAGCAAAGTTTAAACAACGATTTTTAAATTTATTTATTTACCATTTTTATCTGAATTTTTTTTTGTTAAATTTTGATAAACACAGACAAAACCAGTATCATACGTTTCATCATTCACGTGTGCAAAGAATATCAAAATTCTGAGAAATGTGCATCATTTGCGATGATTAGTAGACAGTTTGCGATGGAAGTCATTCGAAAAATTTGCATAATCTTGACAACGAGAGTAAATTACCCCTAGACTATGATTGCTCTTTTTATCTCTTCGTTTTAACTTGATTCACTCTGCAAACACACAGAGAGAGAGAGATTCCATGAATTAAATTCCATCTAAATGCGACGCTAGGAAAATTAAGGCACCGACTGTAACAAGTTGATTTTGATTAATGGTTGTTGTGCTTTTCACACATCAACCACTGTAAATAAACACAATGATCAAATGCCTCGTCGTGAAAATCAAGACGAACGCAAATAGCGCACAATCACGCGGAAATCAACAAACATGTAGGAAAGGGGAAAAAACAAATCAATTTCAATGCTGTTCGTTATGTGACTCATTGATAGAAACAATCTTGTGAATATTACAGTATGTTCGAATATTATGTAGCTTATTCTGTAATCAATCAGTCTGTGCCAATGTGTATAAGGGAGCATGTGTCTATTGGACGGTGCATTGCACAGTTCACGGCTAGACTTCAATCAAATTTCACTCAAGCTCAAGTTCGTTGACAGCAAATATGGATTTATTCATCAACGCCTGATCTCTTTACTTAATGTTCAAAGTTTGATTTTGTGTTTTCATTCGAAAAGTGACTTGAATAAACAGAAATCTCCTTCGCTTTATTGCATTCTTATATTACATTTGAAATGTTATTTACTTTACGATTATCCACTAAAAATAAACAATCTTTGAAATATTTTAAACAAATGATTCATTTATTTTCACTTCATTTACACTTATTGATCAACTTTATAAATGCGACATAAATATTAATGAATCAAATTATGTGTTTAGACTGTTTTTTTTTCTTTCAAAAATCAACTATTGAGAGTAAAACTTTCGTAATTGTTGTAATCGATATTGAATAATACTTAACGCTACAGCGAATCAGAAACGGAAATGGTTTCAAACAAACATGATCACTCCCCAGAATTCGATAGGTATTTTCCATAAAAGTCGTTCATCATTGAAGAAAATTTTAGTCACTAAAGTAAAAAAAAATCTCGTCCCATTTTTTTTTTCATGTAGATAGAACAACCAAAAACGCGGTAACTCATATACTAACAAGAAACAGCATTCGAACGCAGTGTCAGAAGTTATCATGCCATGTGTTGATTAAAAAATGTGATTAACATACGGAATGCCAAGACTTCTAGATGACAGTTTTTATGATCGTTGATGTGATAAGAGCGTTCAAAATGGGCACCGAAACAATCCCATTTCGCAAGATTAACAAAATAAAATAGTCATAGAACTGGAAATTTGGTCGATATAAACAATGAAATAGTAAACAAATTTGATAAGGTCACCGACTTTTATTAAAAATTGACTAAAAATTTCTTGATTTTTGTTTGAATCGTTTCAGAAATGTTCGGGACCCGGCATTTTGTGACATTTATGCTATTCCTGGGTATGGCCAATGCATATGTGATGCGAACAAATATGTCGGTAGCCATTGTTGCAATGGTGGACCATACAGCTATCGCAAATTCAACTCATGAGTTAGTCGATAATGAATGTCCAGACTCTGGTTATGATACCAGCTCCAATGTAAGTTTCTTTATATGCACTATTATTTATTTTAAAAATTCAATTTTCTACCTTATTTCCACAGTTTGTCTAATAAAAACAAACGCATACGCACACCTCAACGGAAACAAACTGCATTGGACAAACAGAAATGAGAATATTTCGAAAAAATCGATAAATTTATATAAACACACACACAAACCGAAATCCAAATGTGTATTATGTCTATATACAAAACATATTTTGATTACATTGTGATATGACTTTGTTCAAGGTGAACAAATAGCCTTTCTCTGTCTCTCTTTCAACCAATGGGGAATTTGTTGTGCGGTGCGAATGCCTTTTTTTCGTGATACGATCGAATTTAAAACAATTTTTGTATATACACTGCCGACCAAAATGTTTGACTTGCAATGCATGATTTCCAATGGAATTTTGCATAGAATTTTTGTGAAAAAAAAGTTCACTTGGCATTTGAAACTTCGCCAATTGATAAAACTCAATAAAACAATAGGCCAACAGTTTTAATTGTTAAAAAAATTGGAAATACCGTAAAACGTCAATTGGTAAAAAAATAATAATATCCATGCAATGGGTCCAAGCTTTTGAACGCCAGTGTATACGTATGTATAAGAGCACAAAGCAAAACAATGTATATGTATATACTTCATACAGAAATATGCCATTTCGCACGTTGCCAGTTTGAACAGAATAAAAAAAAAGTGTCATACTAATGAATTCTGCCATCGGTTGTTTGCTAAAGATTTAATATAGAATGCACGTAGTGACTAGTCAACAGGCATACAGCAGCCTGCTTTAAAAGACCAATTGGCAAACACTTATGTGACGTAATGAAGAGTTGAAATGCACGAGAGCGCATCACATTACTGTCGCCAGTTGTTGCGGTTGCAACTGATATATAAATGTATATAAATATACAACGATTTTGAACCGAGTTCAGTTGAGTAAACACACGTCCGAATAATCTTTTTTATTCTCTTCAATCTTCTTAACGCTTCCCTTCTCGTCAATTGTTCCTTTTTCTCTCTTTCTGTTTCAAGTGAAGCACAAAATCAAAGCGAGACAATATTAAAAAAGAAAAAAAGAATTTTGTTATGAAGTAAATGTGAAACGACTCATTGATCTCAAGTTAAGAGGTTAAGTGAAGTTCCAGTACTCATTGATATTTCCACTTTTTCGCACAATGGTCGGCGGAATATGTGTTTACTTTTTCACTTAGCGCAGCGCAACGCAAAAGACTCAAAACAAACTCAACTGATTTTGACATTTTGTAGTATTTATTCACCGTTTATTTGACTTTCAAAAAACGGAAAATAAACAGAGATAAGAGACTGATGCATTGGATCGCCAAAAAAATAATAATAAATAAACTATAGAGACTGTGATTTTGCTCACTTTCGTTTTAGTTGTTTACCTGATAGAGGAATGTTGAGTAAATCACAAAACCGTTTTTAATTCGATTATTTCGATAAGATTAAACATTAATTATTTACATAATATTAAAGTAAATTTCATTTTTATTATTTACAGCATACACAACAGAATGGCGAATTTCCTTGGAAACCAATCGAGCAGGCCGTTATTCTATCATCATTCTTTTATGGTTATGTTATTACGCAAATTCCATTCGGTATGTTGGCTAAGCGATATGGTGCGAGAGGCTTCCTTGGATACGGTATGCTTCTCAATTCAGTGTTCGCTTTTTTCGTTCCGGTTGCTGCACGGATGGGTGGCCTTTATGGTTTGTGCGTCGTACGTTTCATTCAAGGTTTAGGCGAGGGTCCAATTGTGCCATGTACACATGCAATGTTGGCCAAATGGATTCCGCCCAATGAAAGATCACGAATGGGTGCTGCCGTTTATGCAGGTAATTGTTTTTATCAATTCAAACGGATTTTTTTAAAAATTCATAAAGACAAACAAATGAACGATTTTAATGGTCTGAATTGTTTTGCTTTGATTAACAGGTGCACAATTTGGAACGATTGTATCAATGCCTTTGTCAGGACTTTTATCAGAATACGGTTTTGATGGTGGTTGGCCATCAATATTTTATGTGTTCGGTTTGGTCGGTGTGATTTGGTCGGTGGCTTTCCTCTTCTGTATTTATGAAGATCCATCAACACATCCAACCATCGAAGAAAAGGAAAAGAAATATATTTTAAGCTCATTGTGGGGAACAACAAATGTAGCCGTAAGTATATTTCAGCAGAATAATCGCTAAACAAAATCAAAATCAACTACTCTCTCTTCATAATAATGATAATTATGAATATATTTATTTTGCAGCAATCACCTCCGGTGCCATACTGGAATATTCTAAAGTCCCTACCATTCTACGCGATATTATTCGCGCATATGGGTCAAAATTATGGTTACGAAACCCTGATGACTGAGTTACCAACGTACATGAAACAAGTGCTTAGATTTTCACTTAAAGAAGTAAGTCGTTTTGTTTAACATTTAATTTGTAACATTGAATTGCATTGAAAAAGTCATCAAAAATTATTTGTTAATTTTTTTTTTTTTAATTTCAGAATGGAATATTGTCAGCACTTCCTTATTTAGCAATGTGGCTATTCTCAATGTTTATTTCTGTTGTTACCGACTGGATGATATATTCGGATCGTTTCACACACACAAACGCCCGCAAAATCATTAACTCATTAGGTAATTCATTATTTACTATGTCCATTTTCAACTTTTCATTCATTTGTTTTCTTTTTGTGTGTATGTGCAAATTCACAGGTCAATATGGTCCGGCTATATGTTTGATAATTGCATCGTACACTGGCTGTAACCGAACATTAACCGTATTCCTGTTAACACTGGGTGTTGGATTGAATGGTGCGATTTATTCCGGTTTTAAAATCAATCACTTGGACATAACGCCACGTTTTGCTGGCATTCTAATGGCAATCACAAATTGTACGGCAAATTTGGCTGGTTTATTGGCGCCACTTGTTGCCGGTACACTGATCAATGAAAAGGTCGGTGACAATCAATCTCTATCTTTTTTTAGTCCGAAATGTAAAATTAATTTTTTTCTTCTTCTTTGTTTTGTGTTATATAGCCATCGATGGCCAATTGGCAAATAGTATTCTTTATTGCGGCTGCTGTGTATATATTTTGTGCAACATTCTATAATTTGTTCGGTTCGGGTGAACGACAGCCTTGGGATAATCCATTGAATGATGCGCCGGTTGCAGCAATTCCAATTCGTCAAATAAATGGCGGAACAAATAATGGTGTTCAGTCAAATGGTGTACAATATAATGGGACAACGCCCGCAAGTAACGGGCAAACACAATTAAATGGAAATGGAGTTCGTGAAACGACACAATAACCGACCAATTTAAAAAATAATATATATATATAAAAACAACAACAAATGTATCGCTAAGCACATTCGTTTTTTTAAACACACGCACACACACATATGCCTCTGTTTCGATGTAATTCCTTTTTCCAATTAATTCTTTTTAGTTTATTTTTTATTTTTGTTTAAATTTTAATTTAATAATTTTTTTTTTCAATTTCCATTTTGGATGTTGTTTTGTTAGAAACCGAATTGTATAAATTGATTGTTTTATTTTTTTGTAAGAAAAAAAAAAGATATATACTATTTAAGTTGAACTCGATTCGCATGATAAATGAATGGCATTTTTCCTCATAAAATCACTCACAGAGACAGAGACACAATAAAATTGATTAAATCCGTTCCTGATATCGAGGAAAATGCTGCGAACGCTTGAAATGGTCGTAACCAAGAGAAAATAGATCATCCGTAAATAAAATATGGGAAAGAAGAAATAATAAATATGCCAATCGAGTGCAAATAATATTTAACAAAAAAAAACTATACATATATAAATATACAAAATTTCCAAAAGCTAAACGGAACAGCAAAACAAATTAAGAACAATATTCTCTCCTGCGCGTGCCACTGTGATTGAATAAGAACTTGAAAACAAGCAAAAGACAAATACAATTTGATGCAGTTAATCGATTACGCTCCGTTTTTTAACGGAGAAAAATGGTGCAAAATACATGAATGGATTTTATTATAATAAATATTTTTGAATTGATGAAAGAATGCGATGAACGAAAACAATGAATGAAATCACGTATCATTTCAATGTGAATCATGGATGGATTCCATTTTTCTGTGAAAATAATTATGCAATCACCGTGTGAGAAATGCGTCCTGTTCTGTTTGAAAAAGAAGAAGAATAAGAAGCAAAAAAAAATGCAAAGGAAAATTCAAATAAATCTATTGTTGTGTATTAAAACAGACAATTTTACATGTAGATAGCCTTTGAAATTTTTTTTTATAAATTTATAGATTTAAATGAGAATGCATGAGAGCATGGACGAGTTTGTTTGTAATTTAGTATCAGCCGAACAGAGAATTTACTAGTACGAATGGATTTTCTTTCAAAGACAAACATTATGAAAATGAATTTTAAAAACGCAGAGAGGAGAGAGTAGAGAAACAGAGACAAAAAATAAAAACCAAGTAAATAGGATGTAGAGTGTAAGTGATAGGATTTTACGGTTTGAAAATAAGAACACACTTGTTATATTAGAGTTTGTTTTTGGTATTAGCCATCCAAAAATGAAAAATATGCCTTATCATAGTTCCAGTATGCATAGTTATAGCTCATATTTTTTGCAAATATATTTTTATTATTGTAGCATGCATCAATATTTATTAATTACAATTTATCGATTTTAATAAAAAAAAAAAAAATATGAAAACAAAAAATACAAACAAACAAAAGGGAACCAATAAGAAATATAAGCCACTCATCAACAATGGCAACACTTAAAATATGTTGAAGTTTTACAAAAAAAAAAAATTCTTACGCATGTATTTTGAAAATAAATTGCAGCCACTAGTAAATAATTTTACTGTGGACACCAAAGCTGCCGTTCAAATTTAAAGTTCTTTTTTTTTCATACTTTTACATGAATGGAATAAATAAAATTCTTAAAAACCGTATTGGATGGATCTACGAGCTATTTCGTTTTCATTGACGTTTCCTAAATGTTTTAAGCTTGGGTCTTTTTCAGCAAGTGTTTTGTAGCCGAAAAAAATTCAACTTATTAGTGTGAAAGAAACCCACTGACATATGTTTAGATAAATTTCACGTGTACTTTCGAGAAGATATTGACCAATTTTAAAACCGCGATAATCAGGATGAACAACAAGTGCGTCGATATTCAAGTATTTTTGAACTTTGAAATAAGTATATACTAATGACATCATTAAATTGCTCATGGATCTCTGAATAAATCCAAATTAACGTTAAAGGTACTTTAATATAAAAAAAATAGTTGTCTTTTTTTCTTACAGTTATTGGATGTTTACTCTGGTCCTTCAATTCTAAAATCATTAAGCCCACCAACTGTTCCGATCCGTTTTCCTTCACATAGCATGAATTTCAAAATAAAGTTAATACTCGTATAAAGTAAAAAAAAATAATTTAAAAAACTTACTAATTGAAGCACACATTGGATCATCTTTGAGATAATATTGATTTAACAATAATTTTTATAACTTTTTTTTGTTTTGGGTATGTCTCTTTATGAATGGTGAAAGTTAGTGATCTCGAGGCTCTTGAGTGGGAACATTCCGTAGGGGATTCCTGACGAAAAACTCTTGCAAATCGAAAGAATTTTCTCGGCCAAAAAAAGTGAAGAGCAAAAAAAGGTCCTCATTTCCAAAATTGTTGAGGGTTCCCAAAAATATTTTATAGGGGGTAATCCAAACCCTAGGAACCCTCGTCATCACCAATATTCTTTTTTCGATATTCTTCAGTTAATTTTTTTTTTTGCGATGTGAGAAACAGTGACCGGTTCGCGCATATTTCTATGCCTGATAGCTATGCTAAGCATAGCGGAGACGCAAGCCGCAACTCACCCGTCGCCATTCGATTCGAGCTATATTGTATGCGCACGGTCGTCTGCATAAACGAACATGTGCATTGTTCATATAGAGTGAACGGCGATGCGTCGGCTGCGTTTGCGGCTATGCTTGGCATATCTATGCTACATAGCGTATTTAGGCAAGCATAGAAATATGCGCGAACCGGTCACTGGTGAGAAAAAATACTGTTTTTTAAATCAAAAAATGTGAATGATGTGAGGAAAAATTTGTTGAAAAAATATAATAGCTCCTATTTTTTGTTTTTGTATTTCTATTGACATGTTTTTCTGTCACTTGTGTGAACAAACTTGGGTGGCAATAAATGTGTTCAGAAATTACACGTGTATCACTCAAATTGGCACAACTTACAGGCGTTTATTACACTGCAATAACAAATACCAAAATATCAACCAATGCACACGGCACGTTTATCAGTACCTCAATACTACTATCAAACTCAATTCGACGAAATACATCCATTCGCGATGGCGTACAAATTGGATTTACGAAAAAGTATCTCAAATGGTTTTGGCGGCTAAGTTCAAAACAAATTCTGAATGTGTCTAAAGATGAACCAATCTGTCTTCGAACCATGTATCGTGTTTCATGGACTTAATATGAAGACAAAGATTCTAGAAAAAGCAAAAAGTACGGTCGTATTCCCAATTTAAATGCTCAAACCCTTCAAAATTGTCATCAAGTACCGAAAACCGGGTTGGTCAAGCAAAAATTCATTTTCGGTGATTTTATGGTTACAGCACATCCAAATTTGAACTAAAACAATAGATTTAGACACGATCATTAGTAATCAGCAAAATAAGTTTTGAAAAAATTCCAAAGGGTGTCTGAAATTGGGTGTTTACTTCATCGCATAGCATGTTGCACTGAAAAATTCAACATTTTGGACAGTGAAACATTAATCGCCAAATCGAAAGATGAATTAAGTGCAAGTGGTTTCTTTTGCATTGATTATGTTAAAGCACTACTATATAAGTCTAGAGACGTCGACAAACCGAAATTTGATAAAGGGGTGTTTGTATGGTAGGATCTTCTTTGGAAGGTGTTTTAGAGCCATTATTCGAGAATTTAGTGCTGAAACGTAAGGTAAAACCTCCATTATTTGCTCCATTATCAACCAATTACTGTTGGAATCGATAGAATTCATTGAGAACTATCTGACTTAAGACAGAATTTTGCTTTGCAAGCAGAAAAACCACACTAATGGCTCAATTCTTGGAAAATAGCATTTCCACGAAAAAAGGACCATCTTTTTAACTTCACAAAAAAACACCATATTAATTAAATATTTTAATGAAATGAAACCGCTACCTCTGATCAATTCAAATTACAGTAAATAAAACACCATTATATTGAGATAGCAAAATAGACTTTTTTAATGTCAATCTTTGTATGCATTTCGAGCAGTTTACCGCTCATCATCAGCAACACGACTAAAAATCAAAAAACATACAATCGTCAAATCATAATCATAAAAGTGCAAACAAAAATCAAAGTACAAGTGTATTGCCGTCGGCATTTTTTATATAGAAGAAAGAGAGAAACATATGAAAGAGTAAGATATACATCGCAAACTAACACCTCTGCGTTCGGAATGTATTTCACATATCAAAAATGAAGACAAATAAACACCATCTAAATTAGAGTGAATAGGTCAGATTCAATATTTCCTAAATCCAAATTTAAAGCAACATCTCAAATACATCGAGAACAATGAACCGAGAAAGTCGGTTTTCGCATTGCATGCACTGGAACACCAACACTTTAGTACAACAATAGATAACGTTAAATTATTAAAATATAATTAATATAAGTTGTGTCCGATTCGGGCTTTCCTTTGAACTTTTCTTCTAACAGAACAAGACACATATCTCACACGGTAAATGAATAAGTATTTTCCATTCATGATTCACATTGAAATGTTTTTCAAATTTCTTTAATTATCTAAGGCCCTAATAGGCCTTATTTGCTAGACACACGATCGCGAACGATTGTAATCGTGGACGATTTTTTTCGAAATCGGTGAACAAATCGGTCGCCGATTATGAAAAACCCTTTGCCGATTAAGATCGTGAACGATTTATAACAATCGGTAGACGATTGAAATCGTCCACGATTACGATCGTGTGCTTAGCAAATAAGGCCTTAAACGTTCATTTTCAAACAAAAAATGGAATGCATTAATAAATATCACATAAATAAAAACTGTAAATTCAATTATCATTTCAAACTACACGTTGCTCATTCATACAAATAAACTGAAATGTCATTGATTTGTGTGCCGAAGCGTATTTATAACACGCCGCATAAAAAACAAAACTGAAATGAAAAATAACACTTTCATCGAAAAGAAACAAAAATTGGCAAGGAAACAATGACGGACAACTACAGTATTTCAGCAATAAAATGATCATTTGAATTACTTCTAGGTTTGATACAGCAATTCCTAGTTTTTTTATTTTATTTTGAAATGAATAGTTTTGACGAACTTGGAATAGTTAAACCCACTATCAAAATCTCTTTTATTTAAAAAAGATGTACTTTATGCATCATGCGAATTGCATTTAAACGCTAAATTGTAAATTGTAAAGTTGTTTGTGCGTACCAGTATTGAATATCAGACGATAGAACAAAAACAATCATAGAAATATGAATTGCGCATTTGTTGTGACTAATTTTACATGTATGAAATGTCGCAACTGGAATGATGAAGATAGGAAGAGAATTGACGTTACATTTGTTTACTATTTCACAATATTAATAGTCTAATCTCGAGAAGATAGTTTCTATTTTCCCAATACGTAAACACAAATCGCAAAAATCTTTGCTAATAAAAGCGAAGATCAGGGTGATTTCGAAAGTCATAAGTCTTGTAAAATTGAAGGAGAAAATATTAAAGCGAATATAACGTGAATTGTGTTTTTTCAACTAAAAATCAGCGATTTCACAATTTAACTGAAATGAAGTACTTTTTGGTGTTGCTATTTTTGTGTGTTGAATTAAAAGCTGCACTTTCCGATAACGATTTGGATCGGCAGCTCTTGAGTGCCGTTAGAAGAGGTAATAAAAGAATTTGTGATGAACATAGGGTAAATGACTATCAATGAAATGGATTTATTTTTATGGTATATTGAATTCAAGGCGGCTGCAGTTGTTATGATCGAAATGGACTGTGATTACCATGAAAATTGCCAATACAATCAGAAGGAGAGGTTGCAATTTTTAACTTTATCACCATGAATTGTTAGATAGCTTTTTAATTCGAATTATATAATATCAGTGTTCAAAACGGGGAGCAATGAAAATTTGTTTGGGCATTTTTCAAAAGATTTATTTCAAGTGCAATCAGATTAAATGTGGGTCAATTTTCTTTCAGTAATATTGATAAAAATGAAATACGGAAGTGGCCATCTTTTCGATTCTAATGATATATATCACAAGGCACTAGCTTCTAGTTTAGCGGTTTCTATGGTGGATAAAACTTCCGTACCTCATTACCCTTATGAATTGTTTAATGTATTAAAACCAACTAGCCAAATTCTCCAAACGCATAATGCCAGTATTCAATACCTAATTGAATTCGTATTCAATAATATCATCCAGTCAACACAAGAAACAATAAATCCAAAAATTCAAAACCAATAAAAGTGTAAAAGCGACTTTGTAAGATTTGACCCCATAAGGGGCACTGAAACTTGGCCAAAAAGGTGAATGAGAAAAATATAAATTCTGAGGTATTTTTGCATGCTGATTTCGAGTTTCGGGATTTACAACTTTGTAGTACATTATTTTTTGATCCGATGAACTTTTGAAAAATTGGGGGCCGCCTGGGGAAAAATTCAAAATTCTGCTCCGATAGAAATTTTCTATTTTTTACCCCAAACATACCCCCCAAAGGGTTTTTCGAAATTTTGACTCCTTCATAGTGGCCCTGCTTCGTGATACACCCTGTATATAAATTTTGTTTCAGACGAGCTCAAGCAGCCTTTTTATAAAAACAGTACATTTTAATGGCATTTACATCACAAAACGGTGTAAATATAAATACTTTGAAACTGCTTGAGAAAATTGGTTTGACATTGCTAATTTGTTTGAAAAATGGAAAAGAAAAACCAGAAAATGAAGGGAAAGGCTATTTAAAAAATTTGTTTTCACTAAGATATACATCATTCCCAGAAACTTTTCGTTTATGCTAAGCTTGCAAAACATTCGGTAGCGAATCAGCTATTACTGTGTATTATATAGGATCTATATAACTTCTATGTAACTTCTTTATAAGGTCAAAAAAAAATTGTTGGGAGTGATCACAGTTAACTAACTATAGTAGTCTATAGTAACTAAATATAATTGACTAAAGTCAACTGTAGCCATAGTTAGCCAAAGTGTCTCACTAATGATACTAAAATTGACTATACTCAATTGTTTTACAAACAAAATTTCAATAATTATGAACTTGCCTTTTGATTTTAGGGTCAATAGTAACATATTCATTTTTTCCACAAGACCAAACGAACGAGTATTAAGAAAACCACACTGTTTTCATGCTTTTTTAGGTAATTTGGGTAAAATCAAATATCTACTTGCACATGGAGCTAATGTGAACGTCGAAGATGGAGACAAGCGTACACCTCTACACAGGGCTGTTATGGCGGGTAAATCTGAGCTTTTCGAATTGTTTCAATAAAAAACAATTTTATCACATTCAATGCTTTCTAGATCACACAACTGTAATCAAAACTCTCATCGATGCGGGAGCAGATGTAAATGCCACATCTACAGATAAAAATACACCGCTTCATTATACCGCTGAATGGGGTTAGCGCACCCTTTTTGAATTTTGAAAAATAAACGAATTTTAATCAAACCACTTTTTCGCATTGGTTGTAGGTAACACAGAAGCGATCAAGTACCTAATCGACCACCGAGCCAACGTACATGTGCAAGACAATCACAAACGTACACCTCTTCATCGTTCTGCACAAAATGGTAACTATTTAGCGATTGTGTTGTAAAATAAATGAACATCATTAATTCTCATGCTTTCTAGGCCAAACAGAGGCAGTCAAAACTTTAATCGATCATGGAGCCAATATAAATGCCGAAGACAATGAGCAGAAGAGTCCGCTTCATTACGCTGCCGACAAAGGTCAGAAATAAGAAAAAAAACATTTTCAAAGAATTTCAAGCTAATTTTTTCATGCATTTTAGGTCACATGGAAACAATCAAAATTCTAATTGAACTAGGAGCCGATGTGGATTTGGGAGATAAGAAGCGAAACACACCGCTCCATTGGGCTGCTGAGTATGGTAATTTTACATTGTTCCGAATTGTGAAGAATTATTTTTACATGAAGTTTTTTCTCACCACTCTTTATGCTTTTTAGGCTATACAGATGTAGTCAAATATCTGGTCGAACATGGAGCCAATGTAAACGGTGACGATAGCAAGCAATTAACACTCGTTCACTCCTCCGCTGCTAATAATGGTAATTTTACATGTTTCCAAAGTTGATAGGAATCATTTTTACATGTAGTTTTTTTCTCACCACTTTCTATGCTCTCTGGGCCATACAGCATTTGTCAAATATCTAGTTGCTCATGGAGCTAATGTGACATCGGAAGCTGAATCCAAATATACACCGCTTCATCGGGCTGCTCTGAATGGTAATTTTACATGTTCCTGAATTCTAATTATCTTTACATGTAGTTTTGTTTTTGTATGCTCTTAGGCCATACAGATATAGTGAAATATCTAGTTGATCATGAGGCCGATGTAAATGTGAAAGATATCAATAAAGCAACACCACTTCACATGGCTGCTGAGAGTGGTAATTGTACATTTTTTTCTCAAATATAAAATATTCGCATATTTGCAATTTATTCGGGAATATTTGGAAGCGCAGCATATTCGCTATATATCAGTGCATGTCATATTGTTTGCTACAGGGGTTTTATATATGGTTCGTTTGCCGTATATGTGTCCGCATGTTTGCTTGCTTGCCGTACAAAAGATGACGCAGGCAAGCAAGTTGCTTTTAGTAAGCAATATGACATTCACTGCTATATATTCGGAATATTCATTTTGGTCATAAGCTCCTAAACTTTTCCGAATTGAGCAGAAATATTTTTATATGAAGTTTTTTTCTCTACACTTTTTATGCTCTTTAGGCTATACAGATGTAGTCAAATATCTAGTTGATCATGGAGCTAATGTAAACGTGGATAATTACAAGCAAATAACACCACTTCACGGGGCTGCTGAGAATGGTAATTTATGTTTAATTTACTTAATTAATTTACATGTTTCTGAATAGATCAGAAATATTTTTACTGGAAGTTTTTTTCTCACCACTTTCTATGCTCTTTAGGCCATATAGATGTAGTCAAATATCTAGTTGATCATGGAGCCAATGTAAACGTCAATGATAACAAGCAAACAACACCTCTTCACTTCGCTGCTCAGAATGGTAATTTTACGTGTTTCTGAATTGATCAGAATTATTTTTACAGGAAGTTTTTTTCTCATCACTTTCTATGCTCTTTAGGCAATATAGATTTAGTCAAATATCTAGTTGCTCATGAGGCGGATGTAAATGCGGATAATATCCCCTATAAAGCAACACCACTTTTCGTGGCTGCTGTGCTTGGTAATTGTAATTTTTTCCCTAGGGATAAATTTATTTTCTCAAATATGAAATATTCGCAGCATATTCGCATAATTGCAATTTATTCGGAATAAATTCGCTATATTCAGTTTGGTCATACACCCCTAAACTTTTCCAAATTGAAAATAATTATTTTTACATGAAGTTTTTTTCTCACCACTTTCCATGCTTTTTAGGTCATACAGATGTAGTCAAATATCTAGTTGAACATGGAGCCAATGTGAACTCGGAAGATGCATCAAAAAGTTCACCACTTCACTGGGCTGCTAGCAATGGTAGTTTTACATGTTTCTGAGTTGAGAGGAATTATTTTTATATGAAGCTTTTTTCTCACCACTTTCTATGCTTTTTAGGCCAAACAGATGTAGTCAAATATCTAGTTGAATATGGAGCTGATGTGAATTCAGATTCTGCTCATAATGGTACACCGCTTCTTTCAGCTGCTAAGAATGGTAATTGTACCTTTTTCTGAAAAATTCATTTAAATATAAGTCTTTTGAAAATATGTTTTTGAAAAAATGTAAATTAGTGTTGAAGGATTTTAGATTGTGTGTATTTATTTGTGAATGTGTTAGTGCTTGCCTTTTTTGTGTTATTATTATAAAAATTTGGTTTTACTAGATGGCGTTGGTGTGCGAGAGAGAAAGAGAGAGTGTGTGTGGGTTTGTGGAATTGTTTTTGTGGTTGTGTTGGTAGTTGTTTTGTTACTCGGGCATAATCTCTGCGTGGCAACGGCCTAGTACAGTCGGCAGCATATTTTGTATGGTGGTGTTACATTTCAATAAGTTGTGAATAGAAGTCTCGCTTTCATTCTCGGGCAATCATATATGCTCTTATGTTCAGCGTACACAAATATACGCTCTTCCCTACGGTCTCTAAATAGTCCCGTGGTGATCGGTCTCTTATTAGTCCTGATGTTGGCTTCTCAAACCATTGTCTTAGGTGCGGAGCTCTATTTATACTATGGGTAAAATGGTTTACAGGGTGATTAGCAAGTTTTATGTTGTATAGAATGTATATAAATGGCGCGCGCATGGATTTTATTATTTTGTGATGTGAATAATTAGTGTTTTGTTTTATATGATTTTTTGTATTTGTCTACTTATAATATATGTGGGTTAATTCGTACATCAACAACATGAAGTTTTTTTCTCACCACTTTCTTTGCTTTTTAGGCCATTTGGATGTAGTCAAATATCTAGTTGAACATAGGGCCGATGTAAACGTCGATAATTACAAACAAATAACACCACTTCTCGAAGCTGCTGCGGGTGGTAATTATGCCTTTTTTCAGAAGAATTTTTCAAAATGAAGTTTAATTTAATCACTTTTCATGCGTTCTAGGTCACACAGAAATAGTCCAATATTTAGTAGAACATGAGGCCAATGTAAATTCTGAAGATCACGAGCTGAGAAGTCCGCTTTACTGGGCTGCTAAAAATGGTAAATGGTATTTATTTTCAATCATGGGGATGAAGCGCATGTTTTCGGTGCTGGTTCTTCTTCTATGTGTACTATATCAGTAGTGTTCGAAGGTAGGGTAGGGCTCTTACCTTGTTTTCAGCTCTTCACTTTCCCCGAAATTTTTTTTATACTAGATAGAATGCACTTTTGCACACTACTGCTGTGTATATACGCGTTACGTACTAACCGCATACCGAAATAATCGACAGCAGTATAATATAACAATGCCACAACTAAGAACAAAAAACTTCACCATATTTGTGTATATATGTATATGCATTCCATGGAATATGTAAGTAGTTCCAAAAGGAGGTCGTTTATAACATAAGCTATGGAACAGCTATTTTAAAATATATGAGAAACCTATCAACACAATTGATGGTTGTAATGGAGTGTCAATACGACGTCTGCTGAAGAAGATTCAGAACCGACATAAAAGTAACCTAGGCGATTCATGCTCACGTTTTCAATGGAATTTAGTTTTATCACTTTCTATACATTGTAGGTCACAGTGAGACAGTCGAATACCTAGTCGAACATGGAGCCAATGTAAATGTCATACTCGGTAGCGGAGGAACGCTTCTCCACTATGCTGCTAAAGATGGTAATTCAATACTTCGAATAAATGAGAATTATTTATAGAAGAAATATAATAAATGTCACCCATTTTTTTATCATTTTTAGGTAACTTAAAAGCAACCAAAATGCTAATCGATCATAGAGCCAACGTGAATGTCAAAAATAATCAATCAACGCCCCTTCACTACGCTATTCAAAATGGTAAAACGAAAAGAGTGTTCCTTTTTACACCCCGCTTCTTATAATTTGTTTCAAATCAAAAACCATATAATTTTTTTATGAAGTTTAAATTTATCGATGGGGTTCTTTGTTTCAACCAAAAAATATTGATAGAGGGCTAGTACCTCGAACAAACAACAACAAGATATTGTATAAAAATTTGACAGTTTTGCCACCCATTGAAATTTATCGCTTTCTATACCTTTTAGGCAATATTGAAGTGATTAAGTATTTAATCGAGCATAGAGCCAACGTGAATGCCAAAAACAACGACAACGCGACACCTCTACAATACGCTGTTCAAAATGGTAAATTAACACTCTGGGTTAAAATGGAAACCCAAGGGGCGAAGCAGTACTAGATTCAATTCCACTCAAATCTCTTCAATTCCAAATTAAATTCCGTGTGTGTTTTAACTCATTTACTTCAGAAAATTTTGTCATGGCAGCAAAATGACACTTACGTGTATTTTTTCATTCTGATTGAACCAGGTGATACAAAAAATTGACCAGCATTTGAGAATTGAAGAAAAAAATAAAATGTCTTACATACGTAAGATGAACTTTTCCGCACTGTGATCCACAAAATGCATTTATTACATATCTTTTACTTGAATTTGAACTCACGAAAAACTGAATCTGACATTAGTTTTGCGATACACATAATTTTTGACACACTGTTTTTACAAAAATTACTTAAAATGGGAATTTTAGGATGGAATCAATGCTTGTGTGATATCTTAACGACGTGAAACTTGTCACAGGGCACAAAAAGCCGACATTCTGAAAGTTTGAAAAAATTACAATACAATTTAGGGGTACTTCCCATACAAAATTTTCGTAAAAATAACCTGTACAAAGTTTCAGCTTCATCGTAATTACGATATCATTCAGGAATGGCTTCCATGCAAAAATTAAATTTTTTTGAAATTTTTGTATGAAAAGTGTTTCGAAAATTATTTGTATCGCAAAACTAATGCCATATTCGGTTTTCTCGTACCCAAAAACCCCCCAAAACATATTTTTGAGTGTGTGCGGAAAAACTAGGTGTGTGCGGAAAAGTAAAATTAATTTTTTTTTTTTCATTTTTCACGATTTTCCACCATATGATGGGAGACTTTTATGAAAAACATGAGTTAAAACACACACGGACTAGAATTTAATTTGGAATTGAAAGAATTGAATCTAGTACTGTTCCGACCCTTGTGGAAACCTCTACATTTTATCAAATAATACAAAACCATAGAGTTGCCGTAAGCAACTGTAAAAAAGCGCTTGAATTAAAAGGATTTTCTTTACAGTTATTTAAATGACGCTTATTTTGATCACTTTCGATACTTTTTAGGCAATATTGAAGCGATAAAGTATTTAATCGAGCATAGAGCCAACGTGAATGCCAAAAACAACGACAACGCAACACCTCTTCATTACGCTGTTCAAAGTGGTAAGTCAATACTTTAAAGCAATTTTAATCGCTAAAATTTAAGTCAGTTTGTGGTCTTAATATCAAAATATAAACAATAAACACCTTATTAACCGCAAAAATCGAAATAAAAAACCAAAATTTTAACAAAGTTAGATTTTTATTAATATCGAATGCATTTCGGTTGACAAATGTGTAACCATCATCAGCGAGCGTCGAATGAGCACTAGAAAGACCAATGAGCGCTAATATCGTAGATTTTTCTTTATCGATTCCACCAATATGACATCTACTAAAAAACTTGCCGATTTCTGTTACTAGTGGTGTTTTAATACAGCTCGTGTAAACGTACATAGGAACACATAGACTCCGATTCTGTGTATGCGTATGTATTACAAATTCTGCACTCAGTCGTCAATCGTAGCTGCTTGTGCAAATGATCGGAATCAGTGTGTTCTTTTGTATTAGTTCGTCTGTAATACAGCCATAGCCGTATAGTTCGCTCGAGCTGTGTCAAAGCAACAGTAGTAACAAAAATCGGTATCTTTTTTAACAGATGTCGTATTCGTAGAATCGATAAAATTAATTTGTATGGGGAATATACGATACTAGTTTCCATCGAGAAAGACAAAGAGTGCATTTTTTAATGTAATGAAATTCTAATGCATGTATGACATCAAATATGAAATCACATCAAATATCCATGGCGAGCTATAATTGTAAAACCGAATTATTGTATTTTCTTTATTTTTGCATTTTCAAACTTAGTAGACAATTGACATTGTTTTTTCAAAAAATAAATCAGTTTCATTGTTAGCCTGAAGATGAGCACACGGTTGCTCGAAAACGTTTGCGTAATGCAAATAATTGCTAATAAAGCATAAATTTATTTACATCAGAATGAGAAGATATACTTTCATTTTATTTAATTATTTAAATAACTGGTGTAGTTGCTCAACAAAATAATTTTTGGTTAATAAGGTGTTTATTGTTTATATTTTGGTAAGTCAATAGTCTGAATTAATAGGATATATTTCCATTGGATCTTAACTCCACCTACTCGTGCTTTCTAGGTAACTTGGAAACAATCAAAACTCTCATTGAACATGGAGCTGATGTGAATGTCGAAAATATTGGTAATTGAACTAAGCCCGCCTAGATTTTTTTAGAATTATCCAAACCGAACGATCCAACATGACATTATTTCTGTTAATAAAACCGACGGAATTTCAAATAAAATCTGAGCGAAATCTGTTTTTTTATGTCATCCGGGCGTCTGAGCCGGGCTATTTTTTGGAAGAGTTTTTCTACGAAAATCAGGGCGAAGTCGAATTAATCCGGGCGACCTGGATAGCTTAAATTAACATTTTTCTGTATTGGGAAGAATTATTTTTACATGAAGATTAATCACTTTTCATGCATTTTAGAATAACTAACCCCAGAGACCTGTTTAGTCAATAACTTGACTTATTATCATCGTTTTTTTATTAAAACTAATTAGTTTTAGTTTTAGACTAATATCCTTAACTACAGTATAATTAGTTATAACTAACTATAAACAGGTATCGGAACTATCAAGTTTTTGAGACTTTTTCTAATCACACGTGGAAAGAATGAAAATATCAATATCGAGATAGGAACACCAATTCACTGGGCTGCTCAGAATGGTAACCATTAGGGTGGTCAAATCTCACTATCTTAACGGATTGTTGTTCCCCAACCGGTTTTGTTAATAATGAATTTTTTGCGTTTTTTTGTTAATAATTATTTTTCGAGTATTTTCAAGGCCAGATTTGGATTCAGCGCAAAAAATTACCCTAGAAATGATGGTGCATACGATTTCAAAATAATCTGCTTTATACACTTTTTTTGGTTTGAAAGTTAAAAAAACGAGCAAAATAAGGTATTTTTGATATGGGTGGGGTCGGGCCCTTTTTTTCCCTTTAAACAATGTAATGATGGCAGTTACCTAGTTTTGGATCAAAATTAACAAAACCGGTCGGGGAAGAACAGTCCGTCAAAATAATGAGATTTGGGCCACCCTAGTAACCATGAATTTTATTCTTATTCAATTCGGCGAATTGAGAAGAATTACTTTTACATGAATTTTTAACTCACCACATTCTATGCTTTTCAGGTCAAACAGAAGCAATTAAATATCTAGTCGAACATGGAGCCATTGTAGAGTCCAACGGTGACAAAGGAAGATCACCTCTTCACTGGGCTTCTGAAAATGGTAATTGCGTGAGAACAGTTTGAACCAACTCGGATGTCATTTCACTTCATCTCACATGGCATTATAAAGTTTACTCATTCATACGTGAGAGTGAGATGAAATAAGCTGGAAATGAACTGTTCCGAAAGCACTCATAATGTTGGATTTCGTTGGTTTTTCGATTTTTGAATCGGGAAAGCATACTGATAAGCTCTGGCCTTGTGCAGTTGCGTTAAATATCCAGATATTCCAAAATATATCGGATGGATATCCGAAATACATAGAGTGCTGAGAACATTTATTTTCAATGTTTATTACTTTTCATGCTTTTTAGGTCAAACTGAAGCAATTAAATGTCTAATTGAACATAGTGCAAATGTTAGCGCCATTGACTTTTGGGGATATACTTCCCTTCACCTAGCTGCGTTTAATGGTAATTCAACACTTAGAATTGAGATGAATTTTTTGCTATAAATGTTAATCTTATTACCTTCCATGCCTTTTAGGTAGTATAGAAGCAGTCAAATATCTAGTCGAACATGGAGCCAATGTCAATGCTAAAAATAGATACAAAGGTACACCACTTCATGCGGCTGCTAAAAAATGTAATTCAGCAAAATGAAATACGAAGAATTATTTTCAATGAATGTTTATCTTAATGTTCTTCATGCTTTTTAGGCAATGTAAAAGCAGTCCAATATCTAATAGAACATAGAGCAAATGTGAATGCCAAAGACACAGCTGAGAAAAAACCAATTCATTATGCTTCACAGTGTGGTAATTGATTTTTTTTTCGATTTGACTATACGAGGGCCACAGATCGCTAATTCCTGATCGTTACTGATCACAATCCGAAATTTGTGCATAAGCGTTAAAAACGTTTGAACGTTTTTGGTCAATTGAATATTCGAATATTTTATATACAATTGAAAACAATAAATGTAGGGTCAAACATTTCACAGGCGTACCGAAATTATGTCCAAACTGTCAAATAACAACGGCGTTCAGTGTAATCTATATACTAAGAAGTTGCCAACAACTTGTGATAACAGTTTTGCTTGTTTGCAAACAACTACAGTCGTCCAATACAGTTTTTCATTTTATACAATATTTTATGTGACATAAGTTCAGTGCGTTTACATGTTTTCTCTTAGGTCTAGAATCTTGAAAAATAGAAAAACAAATGTTGTGGCGAATTTTATTTAGAAAAAACTTAACTCTAGCGAACTCTAGTAACTGCATGAAAAAACTCAAATATTTTATTTTCCCAGATCATAGACATGTAGCCAAGTTACTGAGGAAAGCTCCCAACTTTGGTAAATAAAAATCACTGAAAGCTTTACCTTCATTTTGAAAACGATCCCTATTTGATTGATTTCTCTGTTATTTCTATTTTCTTTCTAAGTTTCCGAATCGCAAACAGCTTGCACAGAATATTCAAGCAATAATGTAAATATACGAATTACACATGGTGAGGCTGTGAATGTCATACAATTTCCTTGGATGGTAAGTCAATTTATTTATTTTATTTTTTTTGCATTTTTACTCCCCCTTTTGAAATGCTTAATACAGAAATTGACACTTCTTTGTTTCCATTTTCATTCAAAGGTTGCATTATTGTATCCAAGTACAAGCCGCAGGGAAAACGAGATTCGATGTGGGGGCACAATAATATCAGATCGTTATATTATGACTGCGGCTCATTGTGTACATGTAGACAAAGAACCGTCTCAAGTTCGAGTTGGAAAAGTGAGTAGATACTATTGCGAGTTTTCTAAGGAAAAAATTAACATTCAAAACATGGAATATGAAAGATTCTCACACTGAAAAATTACATTACTTAAATGAACTTCACAAAACTAAAAATATACTATTTTAGGATTGGCACTAAGCATATTGAAAAATAGATTTTAAGTTGATAGCTGAAACAAACAAGCAAACCGAAAACGATTTTGCGTGTATAATTCAAAATTCTTTTACTTTTCATTCAAATAGCTAACTGGTAATTATGATGATGGAATTGAAGGCGAAATCTATCTAATACAAGTAAGATCACTTAAAAATCTAATTTTATTTCTTTTTTTCATCATTTTCTTAAATAAATGCTGTTATTACATCCAGAATATTACAAAGCATCCAGAATATAATTCACTGACGATGAAAAATGACATTGCATTGATTCGAACTGAAATGAAAATTCAATTCAATGATAATGTTACAGCAGCGTGCTTGCACACAATAGAGGAGGATGTTAATTTTGAACTGATCGTAATCGGGTGGGGTGCCACTTTCAATGAGGGTAGTATAAACTTGTCATTATTTATGAGTGAACATGAAACAATTTTTGTCCAATTGTTTAATGCAAATTTATTTAATTCTCGCTTCAAAGGACCCAATTCAAACAAGTTACTCATGACGAACTTAACATCAGTGCCATTGCTCGAATGTAATGCAACTATTTTGGAATGGAATAAAGAATCAAAGTTAAGCGAGTTTCAAAATGGTATCAGCGAAGGACAATATTGTGCAAATGATCCAGAAGGACGAAGAGATTCCTGCCAAGGAGATAGTGGCGGGCCTCTTCAATATTTCCCGAACAGTAATTCAAGCAGATCGACCATAGTTGGCATTGTTTCATTTGGTGTAAATTGTGCCACCACACTACCAAGTGTCTATACTCGTGTTGCTTATTACATTGATTGGATTGAATCCATCGTTTGGCCACCCGCATAAAATATTTAAATATTATAAACTGCCGTAATATAGCTTGAAACTATGATGCAGTCCAAATATATACTTTTTTATTTTATTTTTTGAAAAAAAAGAACAAGAAATCATCACATAAAATACGCAAAACTGAAAGTATGACTCAAATTTCTATCAAGAACTTGTTTATAGATAAACTGATTAAAAGACTATTTAAAGTATCAAACTGGTAACATTGTTTTAATACTCAGAAATTTGTGGAAAAACTGAACAGCATTTTCTTGCTACAAGAGCTCAAAAAAGCACAACAATAATTTATTGACATTTTCGTTTATAAATAAACTTAATGTTGAATGGATTTATTTTTTTATTTAATTATTAATAAAGCAACCCGCTTTCGCGATATTGTAAGACATCGGCTAAGACAAAGACAATACTCATGATATGTGTTGTGATTTGGATTAATTTGAAATGATTTGAATAGGTTTAAAATTACCAAATCAAAGCATTAAATTCCATTTCAACAATGTTTCTTAGATAGGATAGACCCATAAGATCGTTTTAATACTGGATGCATACGCTAAACATATACAATACGTCGACACGCGTTAAATGAATTTTTTTGTTAGTTCGGTTGTGGGATAGTTGTTGATAACGACCAGTCTACAGTGAATCTAATTTTTTTGATAGACAAAATAACAATAAAAGTAAGCAGAGAAACTCTCCATTGGCATAGGATTTATATACGAATGGCGTGTGAGTGGAGTGTGCCATGCTTAATGTTGTCTACCAAAAATATTAGACTCAGTGTATGTATTTCGGATGGATATCCATCCGAGATATTTTAGAATATCTGGATATTCAACGCAACTGCACAGCGCCAGAGCTGTGTGCGTCGCAAATAAAATCTACGGTATGTCGCGACGTATATGTGTATCAAGTGTCGCACGTACACAGTCACACTGTGTCTGTATTTTACGTGTAGCGACATACCGTAGATTATATGTGCTACGCACACAGCTCTGGCTCTGTGCAGTTGCGTTAAATATCCAGATATTCTAAAATATCTCGGATGGATATCCATCCGAAATACATAGACTGATAACGACAAAAGGAACTATAGTGAATTTATAAATATTAAATGACCTGAAACATGTTTAATATTAAAATCTAGATTAAATTAACTCATCTTCTGACTCTCGTTGATGCTATATGCATGAAAATGAAAATCTTCAATAAAAAAAATTATGTTATGCTTCAAATTTGAAGGTTTTTGAAAGTATTTAGTAAATCTTGGGTATTGCAGGACCTGCAGGTAACATTGCAAATTTGATCCTTGTGGATACAATTTTGAAGTGCAATTTCAAAGCAAATACATCCACTGGATGCCATCCAGTGGAAAATGTCTTAACAATAATATACTAACCGTTATAATTGAATAAGGAAGTTTTTTTTTTTAATTAGCTCATATTTTTTTGCAAATATATTTTTATTATTGTAGCATGCATCAATATTTATTAATTCCAATTTATCGATTTTATTAAAAAAAAATCTATGAAAACAAACAAAAGGGAACCAATAAGAAATATCAGCCACTCATCAACAATGGCGGCACATAGAATGTACTTTGAAAATAAATTGTAGTAAATAATTTTACTGTGGATACCAATGCTATACAAATGTTACAAGTTCTTTAATGTCGACAAACACAAACTTTCTTTGCATTGCAATAGCCACCGCGAAATCCTTTACCGATGCAACCCGCAGCACAGGCTGTTGCACTGAATGGTGAAAACGAGAATAAATCACAGGTAGCACGTTTCTGACGTAATCCACGTTGAACAGATGCAGAATGAACCTCGACCAATGACTGATGGTCAGCTCCAGATTCATCTACCAATATAGGCCGATAAGAGGAAGAAACGTTAAGCTTTTGTATTAAATATGAAAATATGTTAAGGAATAGCTTCGATATAATCACTGATTTTATTCAATTGTACTTTAATTTTATTAAATTTCCACAAAAATATTGATGCAATTATCATGAAGTCACTATCTTCATCTCAAAAGTCGTGAATGCGGTTCTTTTTAACAAATGTTTAGTCATTAAAATTGGAATGTTTGATTGTTTTTCTCACCGATAGATTCAAATGGTACATTGAATGATGCGGCAAACGAAGAGACAGCGAATAAGACGACTGCTACAAAGATTGCGACTAACTTTGAATTCATTTTTTTTAAATGATTTTCTTTTTCCTTAACGATTTGAATATTCGTTTGCTTGATAGCAAATTAATACTGTTGCTTTGGCCTCATTTTCAAGAAATATTTATAGTTAAAATCCGAACCGTTTCTAAAGTAAATATTTTTTAAAAAATTACCACTAAATGATCAGTTATGGGTAAATTTGAAGCTATGGCAAATGGAATATTTTTTAAAAATATTTGTTTTCTTCAGAAACTGTTCGGTTCTCGGAATCTCTTCGCAGTTTCTGTCTGTTATATATGTAAATACTGATTTTAATTTCAATTTATATTCGCTTCCCAAATGATTAAAATGTGGACTTACGTGAAGATATATATGCGGGGCTGTGCGGAGCAGTGTTGATTTAGACGAAAACAATTTACGTATTTCATGTGATTTTTTATTATTCGTCTGCAAAACAGATTACGCTCAAATTGATTCACATTGTATAATTTTCATGAGAAAAGGTATATTTGCCACTGAAACTTCTACCGAAAGAGACTTAAACGGTGGCCTCGGTCGATCGACGATTATTTGATTAATGGAATCTATTCATATCATAATTTTAAGAAATTGATAAAGTAGACCTCTCTTTCTGATTCCGTTTTTTAAAGAAATTGTCAAATTTGCCCATTTTGGAGAAATATTTTTGTTAAATCTCACAATTTCTTTAAAAAAAAACTGAAACGGGAAGGGAGGGAACGGTCTACTCGATCAATTTGTTAGAAATAACAAACGAATAAACTCCATCAGTCAAATTATCGTCGATCAGCAGATAGAATAAATTGGCTACCGTTTGAGTTTCTTACGGTAGAAGTTCCATTAAGAATTCATGTGAAAATTATACGTGATTCACCTTTTTTCATGATAATTATACAATGTGAATCAAATTCAGTATAGTATGTTTAATATGCAGTCGAATAATGAAAAAATCACATGAAATACTATATACAAATGATAGTACGTCAATTTAATAAATGCATATGTATTCAAAAGCGAAAATAAATAACTTTTGCTTTCTTGCACAATGAATAAATCGATTTAAATAATTTCAATTCTATTTTTAAAGTGATACGCAACGAATAAATAACATTTCATTTGCATTCATAACAGACAGACAGTCTATCTTATCAAGAAACGGTACAAAACCTTTAACACCTCATGTTAAATTAGTAATGCAATTGGCAATTAAATATGACGTACTCTTATATTTTTTGTTATGTTAATTCAAACAGAAAAATCCCCTCTGGAAAAGAAAAATCCCCTCGAACATTTTTTCCTTTTTTTCTTTCATCAGAAACTGCTCGATGTTTCGGGATTCCCCGATGATAAGACAATGGTAAGAGTTAATGCTTGTAATGGGATCCCCAGATTGAAGTTGGTGTTATAAAGTTATGTTTAAGATAGGTTCATAACTATAAATACTTCTTAAAAATGAGTCCAAGGCAACAGTTTTAATTTGCTCTCAAGCAAACGCACATTGAAATCGTGAAGGAAAAAGAAAATTATTTTAAAAAAATGAATTCAAAGTTAGTCGCAATCTTTGTGGCAGTCGTCTTATTTGCTGTCTCTTCGTTTGCCGCATCATTCAATATGCCATTTGAATCTATCGGTGAGAAAAATAATCAAACATTCTAATTTAATGACTCAAAATTTTTTAAATAGCGACTTCATGATAATTGCAGCAATATTTTTGTGGAAATTTAATCAAATTAAAATCAGTGTTACAATTTAATAAAATCAGTGATTTTATCGAAGCTATTCCTTAACATATTTTCATATTTAATACAAGACATTAACGTTTCTTCCTCTTTTCGGCATATATTGGTAGATGAATCCGGAGCTGACCATCAGTCATTGGTCGATGTTCATTCCGCATCTGTTCAACATGGATTACGTCAAAAACGTGCTACTTGTGATTTATTATCGTTTTCTCCATTCAGTGCAACAGCCTGTGCTGCAGGTTGCATCGGTAAAGGATTTCGCGGTGGCTATTGCAATGCAAAGAAAGTTTGTGTCTGTCGACATTAAAGAACTGGTTGGGCCGTTAAGACTTTCCGTTGCTGACTCCATTCCCGCTTTAATTTTTTTAAGAAATTAACTCAAATTACTAGTAAAATTTTCACCTTAATTTTTGTATATTGTTTTGATTTGGATGCAAAATAAAGTTGACTTGATGAAATGTAACTTCCAAGCTATTAATTTGTTTTGTTTTAAAGTAAAATATATTTTGTTTAATAACCACCTTCAAAATTTAAATAGCGTGAAATGAATTTTTCGTTAGTCGTCAACTTTTTGTCAGTTGTTGATAATGACGAACAAACCTACCGAATGTTTTCGAAAAGAAAATGCAGAATAAAAAGATCCAATATAAACAAAAATTAAAATCTAGATTAAAATAACCCAGATTCTGACTCTTGTTACTGCTATATGAATAAAAGTTAAATATCTCATTTTGAGCTCTAAATTTGAAGGCGAATCTATCTAAGTTTTGGTAAATATTGTGTGTTACCTTCAGGCGTTTGATGCATCCGGATGTAATTTTGGGGCTCAAAATGTATCCATTCTTAAATGTCTTAACTATATATACCAACCTTTATAATCAAAGAAGTCCATTGCTCGCTCGTGGTCAATTTTTAAATAAATACCTCAATTCATTCATTTAAAATACTTTTATTATAAACTAATTAACATTCTTAAAATAATATTAATCTAAAATAGCATCAAATCAAGACTTGTTTTTTAAGAAAAAATCCGATAAACTTCATCTAGAACTTCATGTTCGTTAAGTTGCGTGAATTGAAAAGTTTAATTAAAATGAATTGAATGCGATTCACATATTATAAAACCATATCTATTCTATACATGTTGTGTACGCATTACGATTATGTTTCGCTTAACTCCAGCTCAAAATTAGACCTTCAATAACATCGTAAATGGTTAGTGTTTAAATTACACCCGAAAATGGATGAAGATCACGTGGCGTTGACAAGCGATGAGAACGAAGACTTCGTCGGAATGCATTTGATTTTGGAAAAGACGTTCGACGCGAAATTCTCAAACAGCTTACATTCTTCAGCGAATCTTCATAGCTATCACTAAAAATAAACATGAAAAGAAATGAAATGGCTGTAAAATCAAATAAAATTAAACATTTTCAAGAGATTGATGTAAAAGAACTGCAAAATCTCGAGTAGAATAATGCAAAGAGTAAGTTTAAAATTGAAAATGAAATTATTCAGTTTACCTGCTTTCTTCTCCGGCATTACAAACGTGCGCACCTGCCGCTGCATATCCGCATACACATCGCTTAGTTCGTTTTTCATTAATCATTCGATCACGTAAGTTTTCACGCTGTGAACTGCGCATCAATTGAACTAGTTGCTTATTTGAACCGACATTCATTTGTGTGGTCAACCCCACACCAGAATCACAACCACTCGAATGTATAGACGGTACTGATGTATCCAAATTGTTGACATTCCTGTGTTAAATCATTAAATTTAATCATATTTTGTATATGAGAAAAGAAAAGCAAAATTGTCTTACTGATTCTGATGTTGCAGTGGATTGTATTTGATGCATCGATTTTCATGGTCCATCAAATTGAAGTTTGAACTTAAAGCGGGCTGGGATAACGGCACATCAATAAAATCATGTCGTCCATGCCCACTGTGACGATCTCTATGGTTTAAAATTGATTTTGTTTTCATATAATAAACAAATTTGCAAGATGTATCACAATGAATTAGAATTTGTTAGCAAACAATGCACAAAAACAACATTTCGACATCATTTTCACGCACGACTTCTTATAATGAAAAAAATGACGATTTTGAATGTGTAATGAATAAATTTCTAATGAGCTACATTGTTCTGACAGTAAATCGATTGACAAGCAAATAAAAAGATGAATACCATTTTCAATCAGTCTATATTTTAGTCTGAAAAACGGCACATTTTGATGTTTTGTACACTCATGAAGAACGCAAAAGAAATCATAACAATAATTGCCAATGCCATCAAAAAATATGTGTTGTTGATGTGCAAAACACAGAAAATACTCGGGTTATTACAATAAAAACAAATAAATGAACCTTTATTTTGTGATGATGGTGCGAGGGACAAATTTTGGATGAAAATTATTTACGATTACATATACATTGTATTGTTGTTTTATTAAATAACGTTAAATTCTATAAATATCAAATTTTTTCTATCAGTTACTATAAACTTTGTACAATACTGTTGTTGTTGCAGTCTAGATCTCTTCGACATTGCACAAAATCTCATCAATTTATTTACCATAAACTTTCGTATAAATCAAATCAATGCTTTTATTGGCAAATGTTTACGTGATGATTTTGGATTGATATGTGTGATGTCTTCTTAATTTTGCATTTTGCCGAATTCGAAAAAATTTCTCATTTTCTTCTCTCTCTCTTTTAGTGAAATTATAAATCATTTGAAAAAAAAAATCCATTTTGGCAAATTTGTTATTTCTAACTAATCAGATCTCAACAATCTGTTTAATTTTGAATATTGATGGATTTTGAATATGAATGGCTCAATAAATCATCCATCGCACACTTTTTTCCAACTTTTTTCTTTGAATCGAAACGATTAATAATAAGTTTGTATTTTCCAAAATTAAATGGAAGAATATGCAAGTAAGCTAACTTAATTTCACGATAATAATCTCTTTGTGAGTATATATGTGTGTGTATGTGTTTATTATTATTTTAAATAGTGCCTTTTGTTTTCTTAGTGCTTAGCCAGTATATTATTATTATTAAGTTCTACAGTCTACATTTTTCGAGGGAAATTGGAATATATGATACTGTGAAACGCATTTATTTACTTATATTTGCTTTTATATCATTGGATTTTGGATGCTCAATATCTTTGCGATTAACTGAGCATATTTGGCTGAGCAATTTGCGTAATTCCTGCACAATGTATGCACACTGCACCAGGTGATCGGCTATATGTTTTGTATCACAGTACATGCGCTACACAAATTGCTCAGCTATCGCACTGATGTTGAGCATTCAAATCGCAATGTGACTGTTTTATAATCAATGTGCCGTAAAGCATTTGATTTATTATTTATGCTTGACAAAAAGTGCAACTAAAATAATCCATCTAAATAATTAAATGCTAACGATCTACATTTGAGTGTTCTTTTGGATTTTGTTTTTTATTTTCCGAAAAACTTTTTTTTTCATGAAATTTCTTCATTTTCGATCGAAATGTGCAAAGTGCTAATATTATTTGTATGTGCAATTGACATTGGTGAAAAATGTCTTAATGAAACGTACACATTTTTTTGTAAATTTATTTTCAACATTGCGGAAAAAAATAAATATATAAACTACATCTTGACATCTGTTCATTTTTGTTTTTCTCATTCGGTCAAGGCAGGTCTTCTCTGAGGATTATGTAAATATACGGAAATTTGAATGTTCAAGGCTCTGAGTGCATGAGTCTTTCTCTCTGAGACTAACCTTGACCGTTGGAGTGTTAAATGTTCTGCCTATCAGTGCGTTGAACATGGTCGGTTAACTGCTTACACGAGATGAGAACGTTGAACAAACAAAACGAGTTTATCTCACAATTTTTTTTTTTTTTTTTTTTTTGAATTAAAAATCATGCTTCTTTATAATTTGGAATATTTTTTTAAGTTTAGTTATATTTTGTACGTTTGACTTGTGGCACATTTATTTAAAACAACAAAGAAAGAAGAGAAGAGTGTGTGGTAAAGATAAGATAATATATTCGATCGAAAGATATGTTTATCTTATCCAAATTTTAATCCTACCAAACACTGTGAATTTTGTTTCATCCTCCAATTGACTTTTTACACATCAGTCAAGGTGCAAAAGTGGTTGGACCAATTTCACTTGGATGTTAGTCAGTTTTGTAAGTGATTTTACGTTTCATATTTTTTTGTATGACTACTGCCATTGAATGTGTTTGATATAAATCAAAAATTTCATTTCAAATAAAAGAGGTATTGCAAAAAAAAAAAAACGACTGAATGCAAAATCAGTTCGAATTGTGTGCAATAATTGTATAATTTTTTGTTATTATTGATTGTACCAATTTACGGAAGATATTTTGAAATTGGTGTTGAAACTGTCTGAATTTCATTGAATTTGATTGAAGCCGTTATCTTATCGAGATGTAAGGAGCAAAAATGAATGAATCATTTTGAAATGTGAATGTTATAATTTAATGCAGATATAATTTAGTGGCAGATTTAATATTTGATGACGAATTTAAGTTAAAAAAAAGTCAAATGAGAAAATTAAACGAGTGTTAAATTCTATGAATTTATGAGTGCTTTAACGCCTATGTACTAGTGTCCTTTTTTGATTATTTGCAATTTGTATTATTATCTCACCGTTTATATCGAACGCAAACCACGCAAAATGCGGTCGCCAAGCCCCCGGTGAACACGACAATGGCCAATATAATTGTGGCCAATTCGGATGTTTTTAAATTCGAGCCTTTGTATGTGGTTTGCGGGATTCTGGCATTGAAACTTTGGTATTCGCCCAATTCGGCCAGTCCAAGAATGCGCGATGTTATCGTTAAATTGCTCATTGAAATCGAACTCATTTTGCTTAAAAAAAAAAAAAAAAAAACGATTTTTAAATATACTATCGTGGAAACGATGGAAAAGACAAGAAAAAAATGAATCAACCTTTGCAAAACGTCCATATCGACAACTGTATTTGATCGAGGATCCACTGCATACAGATAAACATCAGTGCTGTTATTGTGAATAAAACAAAATCAGCTTTATTTCACTTTAATTTTTAAAATTCTGCCCAAAGATACACTTACGCTGGCTGATAGTTATCGCTCATGTGCGGCTCTAACATTCGGATTCGTACATCGAAGTTCGTTAAATCGCTGAGAGAGCTGGTCAAATTCTTAAGATCTTTTTCGATATCAACCGGTGTTCCTGCCATTACCAAACGTACGTTACGCATATCATCCAGAATGTATACCTTTGAAAATTATTTAGTGTTTTATTTTTAGTTCAATGAATTCGAATAAAAATTCAAGCTTTCGAATAGAGTTCTTTTAAAAATGAGATGAGAACCATACATGGGCGTCAATTCTTTCAATTTCTTAGGACTTTTGACGAGAGAAAGACTTTTTCGATTGTCCCAAATTCCTCAAACAACAACCCTCCCCCGTAATCAATTTTGATCCAAGTCAGATGAAAAATCACTTTTTGCTAAAAAAGAAAAATTCTTCTTTCGATTTTATGTGTGGATCCCCCCTTAACGACCATGTATGATAAGAACTCAATAATATTATCCATAAAAAAAGTACACGTACAAATACATTAACAATCGCACTTCGTCCATCTTCTGCGCCTTTTCGATCGGTCGCTTTAACATCAAATCCATAAACGCGTTGATCATTCGCAATCGGACCAATGACACGAATATTGCCAGACATTTCATCAATTTCAAACAGTTTTGTTGGTTCGTTCAATAAACTGTAACGAATTTCCGAATTAAGGCCAACGTCGTCATCAGTTGCCTCGACTCTTGTAACTGGATAGCCAAAATTGGCTGTATTTGGTATGACAGCAACGATTGGCTTTCCATTGCCAATAAATTTAGGTGAGTTATCATTTTCATCGGTCACACGTACCACAATCTATAAATAGAAATAAAACATTATATCACTCTGGAATCTGAAAATATCTATATCAAATTATGGCTATCGAACCCGATGGTAAAATGACGGATTTTATACGAATTACTTTGCGAATAATTCTGTATGCGTAATTAAATGCATCTTCACTGCAATTCATTTTGTATGAAAAGAGACTTCAATATATATATATATCTTTTACTAGTTAGTCGAAATCGTATCGGAAATTCAGGTTGTTAAATAGACACAGCATGCCTTTTAGCAAAGCAACATGATTGAACGTATAGCGGTACATTCAACATCACTGACTAGCACGCATCGCACTTTATTTTACATATCAGGCAAAAGCGCTCAATTTCAACACATACATTGACTTCGATTCAGCATTTCCAAGTGCTACCATTCAAGATTGATTAACGATATTGTGTATAGGCTTAACCAATATGTACGATATACCGTTGTTTATAGAATATATTTCGCATATGCCGTTTTGCACACAGCATACCGATCAATTTTACTACTAGAAAATGTAATCTGCAATACATAGTTTAGCCAGCAGGAAAAAAAAGAAACATAGAAATCGGAATGCCGCACACATTATCTCACTAGGATTGATGAGAATCACTTGTTTTTCTTTTCGATATATTTTACGCTCTTTTCCAATTACAACAGAAACGTGTTTATAACATTGGAATTCTAAGCAATATAATGAACGCGATAACGATCATTGATAAAAAAAAATAGGATACGAAACAAATTCATACACTCTCAATCTCCATCAAGATTCCATCAAAAATCTTGATTAAAATATTCCTAGATCATTGTGATGCAAAATGTAACACATCATAAAATCATGAATTCCAATTTAATTAAAAAAAACATTCCAAAACACTCACCCGAACTTCGTTATCCATTAAATCGCCAATGCGTTCGTCTGTAATTGGGTACATAATCGATGCGCGACTTTCACGAAAAACTGGATCGGCGCGCACTTTAAGTCGATATATATCTTGGAGTTCTCGATCTAAACTTCGCACCAACCACAATGTACCGTTGTGTGGATCGATACGAAATTCTCGATTTCTCTCCGTTTCGGTTGTAATCGTCCATTTAAATGATTTTTCACGATGAAAATGTGTTGCATTTATTTGCAACAACATTGTCGGCACCACATTATTTTCGGGCACTTCAATCTCATAGTATTTGTGATGAAAGAAACTATTGCCGACAATTTCTTCATAGTCACTATCTACATTACTGGTTCCTTGTAAGTTAACGATGAGCAATGCAACCGATGATTTGGACGGTGTTCCCAAATCGGATGCAATTATTGTTAAATTAATATGTTCATATAGATTTTGATATCGATTGAATCGTGCAATGGTCGTTATTACACCGTCACGTGAATCAATTTCAAAGAAATATGGTAGACTATTGTGTCGCAATGCATACATTACCAAACCATTACCATTGCCCGAAAAATCTTTGTCAATGGCCGTGATTTGCTTAACATACGTTCCAGGTTCTGTATTTCGATTCAAATATGCTTTGTATACGGGCAAATTGTATGGTAAATCTTCATCGTTTATCGATTCAATTATTTCATCGGCATCTGATATTCGACGACCGTAACCACCGTTTAGCGTAAGCATTTCATCAAAACCAGTAAATATTGGCGCATTATCGTTTACATCCATGACATTGATTTCAATTTCTACCGTCGATTTCATTTGCACTTCCTTTTTACTATTATCACTTGCAATCACTTTGAATTCGTACAGCGATTTCATTTCACGATCCAATTCACCATTGACTTTTAATATGCCCGTCAATGGTGTTATGTAAAATGGATGCGATTCATTGCTTACTAATGAATATGTTATATTTGCATTGTCACCGTAGTCCTCATCGGTTGCGGCGATTTTTCCAATTACCATATGCATGTAGTAACCTTCACTTATGTCAAATGTATACCATGGCTTTTCAAACACTGGCGCATGATCGTTTACATCAATTACCTGAAAATTTAAAATGATATAGTATTCAATTATGCAATGGTGCTCATTAAATTTTATCCAGAATTTTTTATAATAATTTAATTGAATTTGCGTAACGGCAATAAAATTCAAAACCAATTAAGTTTGAAATATGTGCACGATCAAAATCGTCAAATTGATTGAGGGACTCGTGGGAAAAAGTTCAAATAACAATTTTTTATGAGAGAACTATGGCAAAAATATGTGTTGATAAGCGAAGCCAGAAATTTTGGAAGTTAAAACTACTTCAAAATAGGTTTAGTTTTGCTATTTTTTATGCTTTCGTGTGGCAAATTTGAAAAAAAAAATCTCAAATAAACTTCACTCTCTCAGAGAAGGGGGTAAAATCTCTAAGCATTTTACCGATGGTTTGAATTTGAAAAAAATTGTCTTGCTAGGGGGCCAAACCGGAAAACTTCCAGCGTGCATGTGTGATTGGTTTTTGCACGGAAGAAATGAAGAAAAAATTCCGAATTTTCCTAGGGTTTTTATCTCAATCAAAACACTGTGAATATTGCGTATATTAACTGCGAATATTCGCAAAATATTCGCAAAATACGTACATTCAATGCATGATTCGTAAAACATGCATAGTATATGTACTGTCGAATAATATATATTCGCAAACAGATAGTGTGTTGTAAAAATGAAATCCATCATTTCTAATAACTTCACAAGAAAAAAAAAATCTTGATCTCAAATATAAATGAACATTGTTTCTTACCTTAAATTTAATTAAAGTGGCATCGCTCAATCCGCCAGCATCAATGGCCGACACATTCAATATAATTTCAGCTTGTGCTGGTAATGGTCGTATAACACGTAGTTCACCGCTTGACTCATCCATTCCGAACAATTTTGTGGTGAACATTTGTTTGGCATTTGAACGTGGCACCGTGTGCGATTGTGAAACGATTTTATATGAAACTTGTGCATTATTTTCGTAATCATCGTCGGTGGCAGTGAGCCGAATGACGGTGTTACCAACTTCAATATTTTCAAGTATTGAAAAAATGGCATATGGTTTATCAAAATTGCGACGTCGTGAACGTGATCGATTCGATGTTGTTGTTGAACGTGTTCCATTTTTTCCAATGTCAATGTTCAATTGACGTGGCGTACCAATGTGTTGACCATCCGCCAATTGCATAATTTCATAGTTCATATTACTGGCGCTGGTCATAAGTGGATCGACATTCCGTACATGATGTCGAATCGGATAAGTTAATGTATCGGGTTCGGATCGATCGACAAAATAGACTTTTAAATCGTTTGGATAATCAAGAACCTCAACGTTTGCATCTTTAAAAATGGCAAGCTTATCAAAGATCGGTGCATTATCATTTGTATCAAGTACATAAAGTGTAAATTTAACTTCTGAACTTAAACCACCTTTGTCCCGTGCAATCACATTGAATTCATAATAACTTTGAATTTCACGATCGATAACATTTGGTCCAATATATCTGATCACATACTGTGGCACATTAATAAAATCATCCAAAAAACTATTGTTCGAATGTCGATTTGCGTGAATTTTTGATAGTGCACGTGCAAATCGTTGATTTCCAATTGAATAGGCTGATGTAAATTGATTGAGTAGATTCGATGTGGCATTTCGTCGTTCAATCGTAAAGAAATTGCTTCCTTCACCTTGAAGTGTTAAATCAAATACGGCATTATCATCAATATCACCATCGTGCACTAACATCTGTTGATCGAATGTCACTTCGGTATTAACGGGCGAATTTTCAATTATTGATCCCGAATATGAATGCATGTTAAAAACGGGCGGATTATCATTTACATCATCGACGTAGATAACAACTTGATAAATACCAGCACCAGTCACATAACCTTGAACATATTCAGCGATAATTGTTAAATAATAAACATCGCGCTCTTCACGATCCAATGGTTTAACGGTCATTAGTGTGCCATCATTTGTAATTGTTATCATATTATTGACATCATGTTGATTTGCAATGACAAATCGCAAACCACGGTGATTATTATTCGATTCATAACGTCGTTTCACTTGTTTACCAGATCGTGTAGTATTTTGTAGATTCGGAAAAGCTCGAGGTTTTTCGGTTTGCTTTCGTAATGGACGCGGCGTAACCAATATAACTTTTGACATTGATGTTGTGCTCGTATTTGATCTCCTGCTCGGTATATCATCCAATAAATTATCCAATGTTGTCATGTCGTGTGTCATTATATGTTCCGTGGTTGGTGTTTTATTTGATATTGATGATGTTCGCGATGTCACCGTAACCACTGTTGAACGTGTTGACACGGGATGCGATGTTACGCCTACTTTTTCCGTTTCAGATGCAATCATATCATTGTAGAATACAGACGGTGTTACTGACACATAAAATTGATCCTCCACGTTTACATTGCGATGCGTACGCTTGTATGGCACCGTACCTTTTTTTATCTTGAGTTTATTTTTATTAAAACGAGAATTTAAGTAACGCTCATGGCGTCCGGTTTGATTTGTCGATGGCGGTGCTGGAGTTGTTAGTGGTAGTCTCGTATTTAATGAACGATTTCTTTCTTCTCTCGTTACATTTTTGTAAATTAACTGACCAATCATTGCATCGGCCAAATTCTCACGAATATGGAATTCAATTGGATCGTTTATTGATCCTCTGGCATGGATTAAAATTAAACAACAATTTTTTAGTTAACAAACAATCAAATTGATTTTTTTTAAAGATGAAACGCTTTTTTAAATATAATTGCTAATTTAACAATCGAATATAATTTGTAAAATATCAAATCTTACCTCATTAATATGCGTGTTTCTTCGTCTGGATTGACAACATGAACCGTTACATTTGTAATTAAAACATTATCGTTATCGGTGACAATGCCTTGTTCTAACTCAAATACATCACCGCTCTTGGTGATTTGACGGCCTGATTTTGAGGTGTGTTTTGTCAGACGATGATTATTTGACCGTGGTTTTTCCGGTGAAAACTGTGAATTTAGTAATGAATTTTTTTATGGAAGGAAATCGATTAAATGAATTTCGTTTATTTTTATTTGGATGCACACGGGGACACAGTAAATTGTGCTTAAATTTCGAATGGACTTCCGTGTATCAAAATATTGGCTGACTAATTTGGGGCGTTTTAACTTTTTTTATGTTTTTGAGATATGTGATTGTTTCAAACCAAATAAAACGATTATTAAAGTCAACTTTGCATTCACATGACTAACATCCCAAAATACCCGACATGATGATTTGAAATTTTAATTTTTAACAATCAATTTAATCTATAATAAATACTCACGTATGCAGCAACCGCTTCAAATTCATATAATCTTCTGTCAAACTCCTTTAAGTCTCGAATAACCGTAACAATGCCGGATCTTTCTTCAACCGCAAATGGGACACCTTCTGAATATGAATGCAACAGGTCATACATGACATAGTCACCTCCATCCCAATCAAAATTTGTCTTAATATGACCAACGGAGTAGCCAACTGGAGCATTTGCACCAACCCAAAATTCATACGGAGCTCCAATAAAATCTAGCGATCCATCAAAGACTTTTGCAACCACTTCAATGGTGACCACAGCCAGTGAAAATCGACGTTCCGATGGATTTGCTGGCTACAAGTTGGATATAAAACGAAAATATTTTGCTTAAGTATATGAAAGTTTCTGTAGTATATGAAACGCTATGAACATAAAAGAATATCTGCTCACCTGGTCGCTGGCCTCAACAAATATAGCAAGTCGTCCCTTCTTCAATGTACTAGAAACAATCAAAGCTCCTGTCTTAGAATCCAATCTAAATGGAACCTGTCCGCCACCTTTTGGTTGTTGTAATTCATATAAAATCATTCCATTTCGTCCTTCGTCCGGATCTTTGGCGGTGATATAACCAACAATATTTCCGATCGGTGCCATTTGATTGACTTTAAATTCATATAAATTGCCCATATCAAATTGTGGTGTATTATCATTTGCGTCCAGAAGTGTAATTTCAATTTCGACTGAGCTTGGTTTTTGATTTTTCCATCCATGTGGCTCAACCTTTTCCACCGCTTGAATTGTAATTCGAATTTTTGTTCGAACTTCACGGTCTAATAGCTCTTGATCGCGTACGGTAATCCATCCGGTGCGTGGATCAATTAAAAATGCACCTTCTGGACTTTCTTTACTGATCATATATAAAAAATCAGCATTTTCACCCTGATCACGATCCAATGCATTCACTTGTAGTACACTAAAACCGCTTGGTAGATTTTCAACAATCGATATATTGTAAAATTCCACTTCAAATTCCGGTCGATTATCATTCAAATCGATAATTTCGATTTCGACACGTGCCACAGCCCGTTTAATCGGTGTATCGCGTTGACGGGCCTCAATTTGAAGTACAAATGTATTACCGGGCAATGTTTCTTCTTCCAAATCGATTTCGCTTGTTAAATAAACGACGCCAGAGTTTGGATTTATGGAAAATATATTTCGATCATTGCCCGATATAATGTCGTATATCAATGTTGTATTCATTGAATCTTGATCGTATGCCATGATTGGTGGTGAAAACATCAATGGTAATTTTATGTGCTGACCCTTTAAAAAATAGACATGGGAAACATTGCATTGAAAGTTAGTTGTTTTATATGCTTTTACACTTGTCTTTGCCAATCTTAGTCTTACTAAGTCAAAATTCATCTGATTATTATTTTTGACCAATTACGTAACTTTTTTTGAATTATATACCATTTTTTGGTATAATACAAGCATTTGTACTGTATAATTTCGACATGTATCATTTGGCTTTTGAACGGACACTTGTTTCTCAGCAAAGAATGAAGATAAACCGATTGTGCAAATGAAATTTAACCAATTCAAATAGTGTGCGAATTTTAACAATCTTAACTACCAAATCGAAGCTGGTGCAAGATTTCAGCAAAAATCTTTTTTTAACTTTTTAAAAATATCAAATTAAATTCAAAATCTGCTGTCATTTTGGATTATTAACATATATTTCAAATTGAAATTTTCACAATTCGTTCAAAATCTCGTGTGCCGCACATGCAAAAGATGGTGTAATAAATTCCATATTTCCGAACACTTGAAATGCACGGCATACTGTCATTCGAAATACATCTACACAATAATTGACACCTTGCCTCATTTCAAGCCGATTGTGTATTTAAATTCGCGTAATGCACATTTTCTCATGAGATCAAAGAATAGATAAAAATTAATTACAGATTTGAAATGATCCACTTCAATGCTCATTTCCAATTGAACATCCTACTTTTTACGTTTCTCGTCATATTGTTGCAAATTAGTGACGAATGAAAGTGATTAATATCGGTTAAAAGGTTGTGTGTAATTTGGTAAATGATGCTCAGTCTAGTTCCCTACAGCTGGCGGCGTTTGAAACAAAAAGATAATACAGGTCGGATAGTAAAAGTCGCATGTTCGTTGTAATTATGATATTATCTGAACAAGCTGTGAAATGGTGTACTTAAAACCGGAAACCTGACTCTTTCAATGCATCACTTTGTGTTTTTTTTCCATGTCAAAGCGAATGTTTTTCAATATACAAATATTTTTTAAGTAAATTCCAGAAATCAAAAAAAAAACGACAACGAAACAATTGAGATCAGTAAAAAAGAGATTCGCTTTGGAGTAATTTGTGGCTGAAGAAAAGAAAAACAGACACAGAATGAGTGTTTAACGTACGTGCTAATAATGTGGAATAATAATGCAAATACTGTTATTCACATGCGCGAACAAATGATGAAAAAAGGCGGCACACACTTACACCCCGAAAAGCAGTGAACTCTACTCATTTCTATGAGAATGGGCATATTGATGTAATTGCTAATGTGGGAAGTGACTGCTTTACTGTTTCTTATTATTGTGCATACAATTTACTTATTATAACACATTTGAGTCGCTTTGAATGACAGCGAAATTTGTTTAAATGCAATTTGTCGTTGACGCGAGCGTGCTAGCACAAAGCACAAGCTACCGTGCATATTTGCGTGTATGAGTTATGCTCGTTTTTGGGTGTCGAAGCTAGTGTTGAAGACATACCAACACACATTCCATTGTGAGAAACAAGATGACATAAAAATACATTTAATATTACAAATACGGACGAATGGTCCAAAAAAAGTGGCAATTAAAACAAATAGACAGAAAATGACATTGCAAGAAAGATAAAAGAGAAAAAAAAAACGAAAAATATATATACTTACGGTAATTGGCGAATTTTCATTAATTTTTGTCCGATAAATGCTTTCAGTGAATTTTGGTGGCAAATCATCGCTATCTTTTACCATTATCATCAACGTTGTACTTGATGATTTTGCATTGTCTCCGCGATCCTAATTCACACGAAACAATTTTATTTTTTCGATGAGATAACTTTTCAATTATATATGTTGTAATAAAGTAAAATTGAAGCACGAAAAAAGAGTTAAACGTTTGTCGACAAATTGCCATTTTTTTATTGATAAGAAACGAACCATCATAATTTACATGTTTTTTCATCTTGAATAATAAAAGTACGGTAAGATGGTTCGTTCTGTATAAATCCCAGAATTGACAATTTTTGACACTTTTTTAATTTATTATTCAATATATTTTAAGATTTGTCTTAAATTGAAAAACGGTTATACTCACGGTTGCAACGATTGGAATTTCAAACATGCGTTTTCCTTCATCAAAATCGAGCTGTCTGCGTAGAATGACGTGCGGCCGATGTGGACTTTCGAGCGTAAAATGTGCATCATGTTCTGACGAATCAATGGAATATTGTACATCTGAATTTGGTGTATGCGGTTTGTCGCGATCAAATGCCATAATGCCCGTAAAAATTTTCGCACCAATTGCCGTTGACTCATCGACATACACTTGATATGGCAAATTTTCAAATTGCGGTGCATGATCATTGATATCTTCTATGTATACATTAACGGTTAAATATGACGTCTCTTCCGTGCGTCCATTTCGACTCATACATTCAATTTTAAATTTTAATACATTTTGTGGCACATCACGATCAACTAATTCATCGATCGTTTTATCCAATAAAACTTGGATATTTGTTTCATTCACTGTTCTTAATTTAAAATACCGTACATCGTCTGCATTTTCATTGGTACCTTTTATAAAAACGCTTTTACGTGGATATGCACGTACATTTAACACCTCGTCACCAACATGCAAATTTTCACGAATTCGAATGAATTTTGTTGTTTCCAATTCACTTTCGATGCCATTTTTATCATAAAATACACATCCTGTAAAATATTAAAACCACATTAATTTCATTGTATTTCGACCATTAAAAAAGTTTAAAGCGTTAAAAAGTTGTTAAGGTGCACTATAAAAAAAGAAGAAACAAAATTTTCTAATAAAATTTCTGTTCCTGCTTATTTGCATTTATGATGAAATCTTTTTCCAAGGGGCGAGCTACTACAATTCTCACAAATTCGCAATTCTTTTAAAAAATCTAGACAATTTTGTGAAGTGTCGCAGTATTCTGAACAAAGTATTTGTAGAATTACGTAGACTTTTTTAGGTTTTTGTGGTACAATGCTGAATTGTCGAAATTGCAATGCTTTAGTAGTTTGCTGCTTGCTTTTTACGCTTAAACAAAAGTTCAACGATTTTTTTCGTATCAAATGACCTTCATGGATGTAATTTCTAGTTGTTTTTAAAATTGAACTAGATCCTCAATGTTATCTTGGAATGTTCAAGTTAATAAAATAAACTTCCCGTTTTATTCATTCGCGATGACTTATAGCCTTTTTATTAATATAAAAATAGAATTATGAATATGGTAACCTAATCATGATTACCGATCATCATTCATTCGAGAGAAAAAAAACGAAGATTGCCATAACATGATTGTTGCATCGAAACGTAAACGCAATACAAACATAAAAATAGTTAAAAGTAACATAATATTAATTAACAATATATGGGTCCGTTCATTAAGCAGGAAGTGAGAAGATTCAACAAATGAAACATGCTGTAATTTAGTGACGATATCATCATTATGATTGATTAAAATCTGATAAACCGATTTAATAACAACACAAAATTCCGACCCGCCTACTGTGTGCCTTCATCGTCATTTCTGTATGCCATTTTCTTCGAAATTTTCATTGAATTTTTCATCGCGTATAGGAAGAGAGGCAACATTCAATAAGCACCGTTTATCGGATTGCATTAATTGGAATATAAATTCAAGCGTAAAACACGTGCCAGATTTTGTTCCGCTTGTCTCATTATATTATATCTATTTTTTGTTAAATATATCAAACATATTACCATGTGTGTTTACATAATGGGAAAAGTCATTGTTATTTGGTTTATAGTGTGTATGTGTGTCGGGAGTTTTGCGTAAGACAGAAAGAAAATAGAGAAAAAAAAGTCTACTTTAATTGAATTCAATAAGTTATGAGGATGGGAGAATATTCGTATTCATTGTTTCAACTGCCTGTAAATACAACTTCTTGATCTTTTTGTTTTTCTCGTTGTTTCTGTTTCTATATTAATTCGCACACTCGCAAAACAATAGGACAAAACAAAAAAAAATGCTCAATACTTGAAAATTGTGGAAAAATTGCGTTATTCTTTATTTGCTGTGCGCAATTTCTTTCTGAGCTTGTGTTCTTCTCTTTGTATGTATTTGCACGCCTTTTTTCACTCTTTCCATGTCGCAAAATAGGGGAAAAACTTCATCAAGGCTTAAATGGCTGTAAAACTCATATTTGCCAAAGCTGTAACGAGCACATGTCATATTTTCATCATACTAGCCCAGATTTCAAGAAATAAAGCAATTATAATGAAATATGCGTGTATTCCGACCATATCCAAAGCAAAAATAGGAAAAAACAAATCATATTATTATTTGATAAAGGTGGAAGTGATATTTTCAGTCTCAATTAGACTTATATGCCATTTTAATATTTATTTTTGTCTCTTTTTTTGAGTCAATTCAATCGCTCCGGTAGACATACACTAGGATCGCACAGCATTTTAAAGTGTATTTTGAAGAACAATAAAAAAACAAATACAGTTAACACATTTGCGAAAACGGAAATTATGAATCGATGTAAAACAATTATTTTCCCATGTGAGCGAATGCTAATGGAAAATCAAGATTTTAATCATGTTTGTTTGTTTCAATTTAAAGAAAATGAAGACAAAAAAAAGCATTGATGGATTGGTAACCGTTTCGTTCGCATATTCTTTGAAATAATGAAAAAGCAAGTAGCATTTTTCACTCGATTCGTCATAACATTTTGATCGAAGTTTATGGGCGTTGTGTGACAAATTACAAATCACATAAAAACCACACAGACAGACACGTACGGTCAAACGAAAAATTTAGTGCATTTCATCAAATCGATTTGTATCAGTTTCAAAGGCGGGGAAAAAAACGTCATCTGCACAAAATACATGTCATAGTGAAAGTCTTACAAATTCAATCACAACAAAAAGCAGCAACACATTAATAAAATTCACACAATTGGCCTGAGGCCAGTGATTTTTCGTTGCTCGTGTGTCAAAAACCATGAAATCTTCACAATTTCTAATTAAAATAGTCGATTGTGAAATTAAAAATTGTTTATAAGAAAGAGAAAAGAAACAGAAAAAAATGAAGCCAAATCAGTGCAAAAACTACCGATAAAAATTAGCCATACACACACATGTACACACATTGTACGCCCATAATGCCATTTGAAAGCCATTTCATAAATGTTTGATTGAACTTGCCCATTCTTTATAATAATTAACCGTATTTCCATCGACATTATGCAACTTAAGTGGATACACGCATATTTCATCTTGCATAATGATTGGCGTTTATTTCATGTTTTTCTATTTTTCTTCCACTTTTTATACACGTTTTATTCTTAAGTTCAACGGGATGTGATTTTTTAAAGTCATTGTATAAACGAAGAAAAAATCGGCCATATAAAAAACGTGTCATTACTTAAGCTTGATATTTAATCGCAAACACGATCGAATCAGTAGAATAAATTTATCATTTATAGATCTTTATGTATAATTCTTTAATCACACGTTAATTTTTGTATAAAATCTAATCATTTTTATTCAACTTTACACCGTCGAAGCCTTCGACTCGAAGGTGAAGGAACCTTTTTGAATGTTTGTTCGAGAAGATTAGAAACTAGCTTACTTATTGGTCACGAAAACATTTACCAGTACGTACAGTTTCACCAGAAGAATTTGAATTTTCATCTTTCGGTTAATAATAAGAAGAAAAATGAACAAAGTGTGTTCAAATCTGTCAATTTGTACAAAATAAAATTCTATACTTCATTTGATTTTTCAATTGAATTGACCTTCTGGTCAATTGAAATGATAAACGAAACTTGTCTTCATTTGCTGCCTTTGATACTCAATAAGATCACCCAAGTGGTCTATAAGATTTCTATAATTATCCCTTCTTATCGACAAGTCGCCACAGTCAAATGCTGGGTACCGGTAACAAACGTGTCAAACGTTTTGAATTATGACATTTAATATGACTTTTTTTTCTCTTGGTACAAATTACCGCATTTGGTAATTACTAGCGATGAACAAGATCCGAAAAAAAAAATCCGACTTGAAAACTAAAAGTGAAAGAAATGATACTTGGTACATGGAAATTCAATAAATAAGCAAAATGCATTGTTTATGCAAAGCGGCGACGAAGAAGAAGAAGAAAAAATACTATGTGTGAATTTTTTTTTGTAACAAAACAAAAGACATATATGGTTTCTTTTATTTTCGACTGTATATATGGATTTTTGATGTTTGCGAAAAATGTTGAGCCTTGACCGGTTTGTTGTTTTTTTTTTTAAAAAAACATTTGAATTTGTTTCGATGAGATGTACGTGATAAAAATCGAATGACACATGCGGAACACTTTAAATGAAATTGATAAATCATCCGTTCAAAATGGTGTACCATATATCTCTTTCTTTCATTCGAATATTATCTCTTCCCGTCTATCGGTAGATGCAAAACATCCTCGATGGTTCACACATCGCGCTCGTTTGCTTTACTTCGAATCGCGGCAAATATTTTTTTTTTCGTTTCTTTTTTTATATTTCGATTATTCCAATTGTACATATATATGCATACATACATTGTTTACATGAAATTCTCTCATTTAATTAAAAGTGTTTAATCTATGGAAATATTCCAAATTGTTTTTCCTGTATTTAAAACACTTTTTCTGTTTTTTGTTTTGTTGGTGTGTGTCTGTTGAACTCTTTTTTTTGTTGCAGTTGTTACTATTGCTGCGACTGTTGTTGTGTTCTTTATTTTTATGAATGCATGTTCCATGTATTATGAGAAGAAAAGAAAAAAACCAGATCTATTGCCGCACATTCAAAACAAAATCTAATTAGTTGTTCAATGCTTTTTTTTCCACCGAAATTGAGTAAATGAATGTAATAAAATTGTTTTGTGAGTGTGTATAATGATTTTCGAGTTATGGCAGGTGAAACAGCATGGATTCCATTGAATTGTGCCGGAACTTCTTCGTTTTTTCTTCTTATTATTTATTTATTATTAATTATGCCTTAATTTGAACTAGATTATTGTAGTTTGATGTTTGATATTCAATTGTATCAGAGGACTCCCGTCGATAAATCGCCGCATGAGGTCAACCAATTGACACTCAATGATTGAGTTAATATCGAAATTGAAAGGTTTATGAAGATGCATAGATCATTTCGATTTCTTTGATATTTAAATAATGACCAAACATCCAATTTGGTAACTCTTAAATTTTAAATGTTTTTTTTTTTTTTTTTTTTTTTTTTTTTTTTTTTTTTCAAAAAAAATTCAATTAAAAAAAAACGAAGAAAAAGTAAAAAGAGAAACAAAAAAAATTATTACTCAAGTTTGGTGATTCAATTAGTGAAATATGATTACAATTATATCCATCAAATCTGTATTACGTGGACTGTTAGTAGAGGAAAAAAACATACGAATTGGTCGCGTAAATTTGCGAAAAGTAATTAATTTCTAATATCTTAATACCGATTTGAAATTAATTAGTTAATAATAAATGCCATCAAATCACACACTTTATTTAAAGTTGCAACCGCACACTGTTGTAATATATTCATTCGTTCATCTTACTTTTCTTCTTAACTCTATTTTCCTGAATTTTGAGTGCTAATTCCGTTTGCCATTAAATTTATCACACGAAAAAAATGTGGAGCGAATGATTCAAATGATCTTATTTGTTGGGTTTGTGCCAAGATCTAGAGAGCAGAGCAAGAGATGGATACCGCGAGAGAGAAGGATGGAAAAACGAAAGAAAAACTGCTTCAAACTCATAAACAGAATGATTATGCAGTAATTTTCTCGCTTTGTGTACTTAATGTATTGAAGCTTTGAGATTACCTAATGGGCACGCAATGTTACAATTTTTCTCTTCTCTTTTCTTTTATTCAAATCATAGTGAAATGTAAAGATTTGCACACACACTCACTAGCATACCGAAAACGGTAATTGTTTTCATAGAAGAAGAAAAAAAAAATGTATGAGGAACAAAAAGCATCAATCTGAGAGTGTATTCTGTGTTATGAACGCACTGCCAATGGGTTCATTATTATGCGAAAACAGGTTTTCCCACATATTGCGCGCGAGCGCATAAATACTATATAGAGATATACAATCATGTCATAGAACTTGTACTTGTTGTGCTAACGTATGTTAGTGCCATTACACTTTGGAATATGGAGAACGAACAAAAAAAAAATTGTATGTAAGTAAGTTTATTGGGCTCCTCTATTTATGCATGCTGCATGGAATCTATTACAATTCAAGTGCGTCCAATTTCCTGAATCAATTTACCGAAGACATACTTTAGCAATGCGATGAAGCGAACAAGTAATAAAATGAAAATATGTCAATATCAAGAGGAATAGGAAAGACCCTCTAAACCCACATTGTAAATTAATTATGTAACTGCAAAATGGAAATAATCTTATTATACAACGTCACATTTTTTTAACATTGAAAACGATGGACATGACATAGCCACACCATGTGTGTGTATGTCTTTTGTATAAGCGCTAACGTGCACTCAAGAAAACCGTTTCAAAACGGTTCTTTCAACTCGTAAGACTCGTTTTCCTTTTTTATTTTTTAGTTTTGTTTGAAAAAAAAAATGTAATGAAATAGTTACACGAATGAAATGCGCAACATTTTACATTAACTTATCTAATCTGTGGCAACATTCAAGCACCACTTCGATAAGAATTCTGGTTTCGAAACCAAACGAATGGATTCAACACGTGAGGACTGTAATTTTGCAGACGCAAATGCAGTCGAGTGTTCTTTCGTTCGTTCCAAGCGTTTAGCTTCCGGAAAATTATTTGCTCCAAATGGAACGGGTAGGTGTGATTCATGAGGTGTTTGCAAATTCGATATGCTGCAGATGCTAGTTTGTAGGTTTTTGTACTATTCGATAAACGGTATTTTTGAATCGATTTTTGGTTTGTTTTATGGCATTTCTTTGATAATATGTTAAATATATATTGATAGCATTTTAGATATTTAGTTCAATCGATTCGATTTATTTATTTTTCTCAGCGACCTTATTTTAATATTTTCACTAATGTTTTTTTTTTTAAATTTTCATTCGAACATTTGTCATTACAACCGAATCGATCGAAATCTGTCTTACCTTCGATGAAAAAGAGTCTGTATGAGATGATATCGAGTAATAATATGATAGTTTTTATGACATTTGAACGCATTTTGGAGTTTATATTGTTGATTGAACATTCAAAAGCATTAGTTTTTGTTTCTTTGTCTCACTTTGTCCGGCTATGGTTGATTTCTTTCGTAATATCGACTGTCCGTTAGTTCTGGTCTCACTATTTTTTTTTATTTTCTGTGTTTATGATTTCTATCTGAGGACAATCAATGTTTCACATTAAATTTGTATTTATATGTAAATCAGATGGTTATCTTTAGTGTATAGGCAGCTCACTTTATGCGAAGTCAAACAAAAATTCTTCGCATTAAAATTGTTCAAATATTTTGTTTGAAATAGAAATGATCGAGATTTGGTATGTGTTTGTATCGTGCCATGTTAATGAATGGTCAGTCGTTTGAACAGTTTCTTTCGACTGAAAGTGCTCATTATCGTTGCATTGAGTGATGACCTTTCTCGATTAACAATCCAATTCATTCTGATGTAGAAATTTGCACTCATATCAGTCCATCGTGCAGAAATTGCACTGTAACACCGAAACCAGTTGATTTTCAATCGATGTATGATCACGATTATCGATAACGTCTTTTCTTTTGTAAAACATTCAATCACAATTATTAACTTTCGGTACGGTTTTCAATCAGTTGCAAACAATGACTTTGAATACTCCAATCAAATTGATTACATTAAAAAAATTTGTAAAGTTTTGTCTGATTTTATGCGAATTTTTTTTTTGGTATGAAAAGCAAAATTTTTTGTTGTGTCTAGTCGCTTTCACTTGGGACGAACAAATCTCTCCCGTTTAGCATGTCAATTGTTTGGAGTATGTTGGGACTCCTTGTCCATCGTCTTCTATTCAAAATTCGTGTGAGTCTTTTCACTTTATTGATCGTGCATCACTTCTTACAATACACCATATCTTTTGTGCATTTTTTTGTTGCTCTTTTTTTCACTGTGTATTTTGTATTATCGCGAAAATAAACATGTTGCCATTCAAATGTATTTCTTCTTATTTTTTTCGGATCGCATGACAATCAATTCAAAAGCAAAACTGTTTAACGGTTTTTTTTTTATTTATTTAATTTTGCATTCATATTGTTGGGTGTTAAGTTTGTTGTCTTTCAGTTTTTTTGTCTGTATTGTCGAATGCACCAAGGAAAGAAAAATACATAAACACTAAACTGCATGATAGTTTTGTATGTGACTTGATGCGAGGCTAAAACATAACTAAAACTCAAGTGTGGCTGGCACAGCTCGCAAAATTACCAAGAGTTGACTTTCATTATGCGCGATGATCTCTTTTCACCTGTACTGTGGCAGCGGTGAGAGAATTGGATTGTGTGTGTGTGTGTGCGTCTTGTGTTTACCTCTTTATCGCTTCATTTTCTGCACCGCACTCTTCGCGGCATGCTGTTTTTGTTTGATGTGTATATGGTTCACAAGTGTGGCGGCTGCTACTATGCTTTTGCCTGTGCAGAGAGCAAATAAATGAGCGAGTTTGCGCACATTGGTAGGCATAGACAAATAGTTCGTAATGATCATATACAAAAGAAAATGGCCAAAACATTTGTTACCGTAGAAAAAGAGCAACTTGGCTCTTGGTCTGGTCAGTGTGCACTCGGAAAATTGTTATGCTTTTTCTTGTGGCGCTCGTAATAGTAAATCATCATTGTAATTCGGTTTATTTCGTTTTGCCGCAATGCATACACCGAATTTTGATCATGATTCTTTGTTTTTATCTCATCAAATGAAATTCAAAATCATGTGGCTGATGGTTTCAAAAGAGTCAAATGAAAATGCGCGTTGTTGATCTTTTTCGATTGGTTTTGCTCTTGGAGTGATCATAGCTATAGCCAGACGTGAATTTTTTTGGTTTCCGAAAGAACAAAAAGTGTGTCGAAAAACTGCTTTTTACCACCATTTTCAACAATGTTCTCGACTTTAATTTAATTAACTTACATTTTCATTCATCATTCAGTAAATCGCTTTGAACTCTGTTTTTTCTTCACTCTTGCGATGTATCCGAGAAAAAAAAAATATTTAGTAGCCCTATTTGACGAACGAATTCCAGATAAAAAAAAATTGTGCCGAAATTTTGTTACCGAAGAAAAAAATCTTAACAACATCGTGTACAACACCATAAGAAAGTTCTTTGCGCCAAGTAAAAGAAGGTTGGGCAAAAGAAATTGTATGTTTTAATCCAATGTTGCTTTGTAATGCTAAAAAGACAAGAAAAAAAATGTTTTGATTTCTTTTCATCATTTGACTGAATGTCTGAAATGTTATGTGTGCCTAATTTTTTGTTTTCTTCTTCTTTCTCCGGGCCAATTAAATCACTTCTGTGAACAATGCTGCATCTAAATTGGTCAATAAATTTTGGTGTTTGGTTCAGAAAAACACTTTCGTCTTAGAAAATGAAACAAAAACTGTAGCATAAAAAATAGCGGCATATTATGAAGAAAAGTGTTGATTTTTGGCATTTTTTGTTGTTGTTAGTTAAATGCCAACCATAAATATTTGAAAGAGTTTCTTCGAAATCTATTTAAAACATAAGTCACAATATATATATATTTATAAATTATGACCTTTTTGTAAACGGATGAAATGATTCTGGTATCCGTGTATGTTTCGGCGGCAAAAATGATTTCATCACCATCGTTCAAAAGAACGAATGAATTAGATTTGATTCTTTGTTTGTTTGACTTTTGATCATCTACGCTACAATCAATGCGTGTATTGATGCGACGCAATATGTATCGCGTGTGAAAGGGGCATAACAAATGACGATGAACATAAAATGCAAATGATTAATCAAACGATACGATGATTTACACTTTTACCGTTGATTCAAGGAGGTTTGTCTTTGTAAACAAACGAGTTACATGAAACTATGTCAAAAATCGTCATGCCATCATCATCTACAGCGGTTGTAAACCGAGTGCAATGTCTTGTGCGCGCGTATTTTTTTATTATTGCTTCAATCCAAAACGAGAGAAAAAAGCCGCTGCTTATTATAGTTTTTTTTTTGTTGTATTTAATTTTTTGTTTGTCGGTCTGAATGGGAATAGAAGACAGATGCTGGGAGTGCAGAAAAGAAAATACACAACGGATAAACATCGAGATAGATTCGTAATGAAGTGTGTGCATTTTGATGCGTCTGTTTCTCTTGTGTCTCGGTATTTAATGAGTTCGTATTTATGCCACTGGTGCAACTGTTGTCTTATACTGCTCTTTTTCACATCGTTCGCCCGCTCAGCAGCGTCGTCACACCGTTGTCGCACACCAAATATGCGTCATACTGTATTACATTGTTGTTAAATCGGTTGAAATGCACAAACAAAGACCTAATCCGGATTCATGTGTGCAATTCTCACAAAATCACTCATCTTCAGCCGTTTCCATCATCACTTCTTTTTTTGTTGTTGTTGTTGTCGTTGCCATAATAATGCATTATTATCGTTTACAACCGAAACATATCAAAAACTCTTCCGCTCACGTCGAACAAAAAAAAATTAATTTACGAGAGACTTACCTAGATATACAGAGAGGAGGGGTAGAGAGTACAGTACAGTTTACATAAATAACCAGCAGAATGATGGTTTTCGATCAAGCATTTCGATCCATTTTTCCGCATCAAAGTGAATGGAGCGGAACATTGACATCGCAAATTGACACAAATAACAAAACACTTCTTTTTTCACTCAATTGAAAGTGAAGTGCGTACCAAAAATGTACGATAAATATTTCCATTGTATTTCATAACCAATGTAATCAATGCGGATTCTAGAGCATTAACTTACCGTTTACATTCAGATTTTTAACCAAAACCATTCATTTTTGCATTTTTTTTCACTAAATTACTTTTTTTTTATCAAAAAATTACTTTTTGGCTGGAAAATCATCACTTCAGTGGCCAAATCATTGCAGCAATCATCAATTTGTTTGTTAATGTTTCAGATAATTTCATAAACGTGTTTCTCTCTTATCATAAGGACGCTGCTGTTCGAAATACATTATCATTTTTTTTTTTGGAAAAAAAACACATGACATTTGCAATGAGATAGATAGACTGTTCATTATATGTTTGCATCATGTTTTTTCTCTTGTAAAATATTTTAATTTGATATTTTGAAATAATGATTGTGTTGGAAAATGTGCAATCTAAAATAACAAAGGAAAAAATCGATTTTTTCTCTATACTTCTGATGGTGCACAATTTTATTGTTGAATAAACTCAAGGAATTCCATCCACTGGGTATTCAATAAACACGTTTTAAAGATTACTGATGGATATTTGTATGTCAATATTATCATCATCACACCATCACAGTGCATTTTTGCCAGACCAATCAAGCATAGAAATTATTCAATGAAATCAAAATCTCGATCATTCGTGGCTTACGTTTGTATATTGGTTGGCAACAACATTTTCATTTCTTCGTTTCCTATAGCCATGAAATGAGATCAAAATGTTCGACATTGGACTTTTTAAATTAAGATTTAGATTACTTAACCACACATAAGAGCTTAAACATTAAAAGAAAAGACTTTTTCTATAAATATGCATCTTTTGTATCGATTTGAATCATTTGCATTTTCATTATTCACTGAAAATCGTCGACATCTGCTTCGATTGCTTTAGATATTTGCTCTCGAAATTTGTACAATTTGAATGGTGATGTGAGAACGAGTGGTATGGTTTTGAATGATGTTACAATCAGTTGAGTTATATGAATTATGCCAGCACAATCCGACATAACCCGATGATGGCAATAATCATAACATACGCACACAACAAATGCTATTGTTGTTCATGCTGCAACGGAATAATCTTCGATTATTCTTCTTTTTTACCATTCTTTCCATCTGCGTTCTTTTTTTTCATGAAAAAGCAAAGTCAAAAGTGAATGAGCATTTGCATATATGCAGAAAGTTTTTTCAACCTCACACACACAGCAACTGTGGTGCAGTTATGAACTGAAGGTCACACTACAATTCAACTCCAATGTCAACGCACTCGCACATTATGATTATTCTGGTGCATAGCATATTATTTTCAATCAACATCCCAATACTTATCGTTCACCATTTTTTTAAGAGTGGCATGTAAACAATCATCAAACATATAACTCAATAACATGATATTTTGTGGGCGATATATATGACTTAATGAACAGTTTACATGTCAGAGATGAAAAGTAAGAAAAAAATATGATGAAAAGAAGGTCCGACAGCAAAATAAACATAAAAACAACTCAATTTGTAAATCGGTTCAATTTTATTCGGATTTAGCGTGAAGGAAAAGCGTGTTTTTTCCATAAAAAACCATATAGTTTTTATTTCTTGCCACAAGAGGCCAATTGATGCGATTTCCGTCTATTGCAGCATTTGATTTGGGTAATGAATTGTCACGGTTGCAAGAACTATAAATTTTCATTTAGGTTTTAGCAAAACAAACGTCTTTCACTGACATCATATACAACTTTCAAAAACATTGCATGTAAACAAAAATCCATGCCATGTGAAGTATGTTTCAAATACAGAAAAATCTAGAGATCGTTCACTAAACTAATGATAAAATCAGATACAGATAACGGAAACAAAAACGCATTAATTCAACATTGTAACAGATGTAATTTATCAGCACTCTCTGGGTCTAAATGAATATTTTCTTTGATGCTGCCAGCATAATGGAATAGAACAAATGAATATTCGTCATAGTTTTCATCTTCTTTTCTTTAGATAAAAGAAGAAAAAAAGAGACGATTTGTATCGAGTCCAATTTTTATGTGCACGAAAATCATTTTGAAATCTATACAAAATTCACAAAGAAAGAACGGAATTTAACTAATCAATTTGATGCTTTTGCTTTGACAATCTTACCATACACCGCTATTATGCTTCAATCTGTCAATATTCGTTTTTCAAAAAAAAAAAAAAAAAAAATGAGAAGTTATTTCGCTGTTGAAGGTGATGATAATATACAGTTTTTTCAGCAGTCGAATAAATTCGAAAATATTTATTATTGACAATGACAATGTACATTGCCAAATATGACCAATTATAAACAACAATTGAATTGCAATCGCATTATCGGTCGCAGATGTTCATTCGCTTTCTTCCTCAGTGAAGTGTATCTCAACACAAACATACCGCATAGATAGAATGGTTCACAAGAGGCTGATTTTGAAATTTAAATTACCGTTTTTTTATATATATCAACAGCACGATGAAAAAGTCGGAAAAAGTGTATCTGTGTATTACGAAAAAAAAACAACAACATTTTAATATAAACAAAGCCAAATATGTATAATCAAATTTAATGTGAAAAACAAAACGTGGGAACGGCGGCTGATTTGGTGAACCATTTGATTTGGCTGCGCAACGATAACACGGTGGCATTAAAAATAATTATATTACTATTGAACAGGTCATATTTGTTTATCATCAACATATGTCGCTTGTGTTTTTAAATAGCCACAACATTGAAATTGGCGGATCGAGTGGTTTAATTGCAACATTATCATCTTTTGCGATAGAATATTTTGTTTGTCAATAATGACATTGTCATTATTTTTAATAATTTAATTTATTTATAAAAACCGAAAAAAACGCCAGATTAAGCAATGAGAAACAAATAATTGCAAATGTGTGATTTTGTTTTCGGGATATATTGTATAAAAGGCGAAGATTTTCAATTTGAATTCAGTCGACAAAATGAAGACTATCATAAGTGTTCTGTTTGTAAGCATTGTGGCGGGATCGTTCGCTTTCCAAAGCGGTCCATCCAAACCCGCTGATAAGGATTTGTTGGGCAAACAAGCCATTATTTTCGAATTACTGCAACATCCATACCAACCCGGTGTCTCGATTTACAAACCCGAATATTTGAATATTGTGAATTCATATGACTTGGAACGCAGCTTGGAATTTTACAACAATGTGAATGCTGTTAAGGAATTTTTGCTGTTCTACAAAAAGGGATTGATCCCATACAACGAACTATTTTCAATTTACAACGATCTTCATCGTCAACAAGCTGTTGCATTGTTCCATGTGTTCTACTATGCTAAAGGTAAATCGTTTCAAATTTAATCAAACTAAATGTTTAGGAATTGACAACGGAATTATTATTGTAAAAGTGCTCTGAAATTTCAATTCCATTCAATAGTTTATTTTAACGAAAAACTTCAAAAAACCAAACTAATTATTATGATTTAATTTCGCAGATTGGGACACATTCTACAAGACCATACTCTGGGCACGATACAACGTAAATCCCGGTCTTTTTGTCTATGCATTGAATGTTGCCGTTGTGCATCGTCAAGACTTGGCCGGTTTGGAATTGCCAGCCATTTATGAAATTTTCCCACACTATTTCTTCAGCTTTGATGTAATTCAACGTGCTCAATTGTACAAACAACAAGGTTTCTATGGTGTTAAAAAAGTTGATGGCATTTACAACGTTGTTATTCAAGCTAACTACAGTGGCCAATACGTTAATAGTTATGAAGATCAAATGGTTTCCTATTTCCTCGAGGATATTGGTTTAAATGCATATTATTACTATTTCCACATTGATTATCCATTCTGGATGGGCGGCCCTGAATACAATTTGTACAAAGATCGTCGTGGTGAATACTATTTGTACATCCATCAACAATTATTGGCACGTTATTACATGGAACGTCTGTCGGTTGGATTGGGAAGCATTAAAGAATTCAATTGGTGGTCACCGATCGGTGCATACTATCCAAACATTCGCACATACTATGGACAAAACTATGTATCACGCGAATCTGGACACGTTATTTACCAAAATGGAAACTACTTCAACATTGAATATATCTATTCGTACGAACAACGTTTATTGAATGCCCTTGATTCGGGACACTTTTTGCTCAGCAACGGAACATACTTCAATTTTGCCTATCCCGGTGGCATTGAATATTTGGGAAATTTGATCCAAGGCAATCCAGACAGTTTGAACGTTAAATACTACAATTATTTGTACTACGTTTACAAGACTTTCGGCCAATATTTGGGCAAAGACTATCATGTTAGCGGTGAATTGCCAAGTGTTTTATACAATCCGGAAACAACATTGCGTGATCCAGCATATTGGATGTTCTTGAAGCGCATCTATTCATTTTTCAATAAATACGCGATTCAATTGAAACCATATTCATTGCAACAGATTAGTTTTGATGGCGTTAAAATTGATTCAGTTCAAACTGATAAATTGATTACATACTTTGATTACTTTGATGCTGATATTTCGAATGCAGTTGATATTGAACAATATCTGCCCGATCGTGTGTCAGAATTAAGACGATTCGGACGTCTTTCATACTATAACGGTGATGACTATGTCATCAAAGCACGTCAATTACGCTTGAATCATGTCCCATTCAAAGTTACTATCAATGTTGTGTCGAATGTTAAGGTTCCTTCAGTTGTTCGTATTTATCTTGGACCAAAATACGATGAATATGGCCATTTGATCGATCTCAATGAAAATCGTAACAATTTTGTGCTTTTGGATGCATTCAAATATGATTTGATCAGTGGTAATAATCAAATTATTCGTGAATCACAACAATTCTTTATGAATGTTAAGGATCGCACCTCCTATTTGGAATTGTACAAATGGCTTTTGTCGGCTAGTGCCGGACAAAAGGTATGGCCATTGGATAATACCGAAGCTCATTCTGGATTCCCGAACCGATTGATTTTACCAAGAGGCCATAAGGTAAATAATTGAAAAAAAAACTTGAAAATCACAACCGTTTTACTTAAATCTGTTTTTGTTTCTTCTTTTGTTCTCTTCTACAGGGAGGTAGTTTGTATCAAATATTCGTTCACATTTCACCGTACCACGAACCACAAGTTCCACAATACAGCACTTTTGATTCAGTCATTTCAACTGGCATTGGATCCGGCTCGAGATGGATTGACTCTCTTCCATTCTACTATCCTCTTGATCGTGAAATTGATGTTTATAATTGGTACTTGCCAAACATGTACTACCAAGATGTATTGATCTATCACAAAGTTGATGCTTAATTTTCTTTCCGGCCACTGCGAATCCCCAAATCGAAAGCAATCCATTTCTTGTCTGAATGGAAAATCAACATTTTTTTATATATCTTACAATTTTTTACAACTTTTTTTCTGTATTTTTAGTTTGAAACTTGATTCATTGAATAAATTTTTGATTATGCAAATGTTCGTTATTTAACGACAAAAATTGAACGTTGTTTTGTTTTCCTCTTTTTTCAGACGAAAAAAAAAATCTTTTCTTTTCTCAATTACTTGGAGCTTATTTTTCTCATGATTTATATGTGATTAAGTCCTCAAGCAACAAATAAACTTTATTTGATCAGTCGTTAACACAATTTCGAATCAAGTTTGCAGCAACATACGTTATTTCAGATGAATGCAATTTAAACCGTATTCACTTGGCGTTGTAAAATTTGAACCCAAATAGTGCACGATATCATTATTCATTGGCAAGAAAGTTGCACAAACAAAGTCAAGTTTATGTTTGTTAAATAAAAATAATTTTATTGCAGCCGGTTCTGGAAATATTAAATGAATCCGCGCAACCGGTTTGAAAACTGTCTTAAAAGTTCCAAAACAAAGTAATTTCAACGTGTGTTTCCAATTCGATCCAACAGATGCTAAACAGAAAATGTTTAGCTTTATCACCAGTGCCAGCGATGCTGCACATAGCATAAATACATTAATCACATTTGGGCGTCTCCATTCAAATATGCGGCGTTTTAAGCTTTCATTGATGGAGTCTATTAAAAATGAATAATCGCATTATTCATTATTGATTTGAATTCAATTTAACGGAACATTTATTATTACATACATGGCATGTAATCTCGATGGAATTACATGATTTTTCATGGGCGGGTTACGATTGAAACGACCAACTCAATCAATTTATAATTTGATTATGATTTCATGGGTGAATATCGTTAAATATCCACAAATATGGTCTTATTATATAAGAAATATCTCTATATATATATATCCTCTGCAGAAATATATTTGTACCAAAAAGTTGAAAAAAAAATAGGTTTTTACAATTCTGTAAGTCAAATTTATCGAAAACTTCGAACGAAGGAGTGGATTACTTCAATGGCGCATTTTGCGCTTATTTACCGAATTCTAGGATAATTTCGTACCCATGTATTTTGCAGATAAAATGTTTCTTCCAGATTGTTTTCTTTTAAATTAAAATAAATGTTTTCGTGTTTGTTTATCAATAAATAATCAACCATGTTTTTTATTTAATTTGATAAGATAAATAATCAACTATGTTTTGATGCACGTGTCTTTTCAATGTTGTTTTATTTTTATTTTAATTAAACTTTCAGTTAACACGTTTAGTATCGGTTTTCTTCAGAATGCTATTTTGTTTTGGAACACATTTCAACCTTCAAAGAAATAAAATCTTGTATTTAAGTCGGTAATTTTAGTAACTTTGGTCATGTTTAATTCAACAGTCAGTTAATAAAGTATCTTGAAAATAATTAAGTTAACGTTATTTCATTTAGATTAGAGATTAGTTTTCGTAAAAAAACATTCTATAAATCAATAATATTTATTTCCAACGAAAAAAAAAACGTGTAAAATGAACAACTGAGTTTTTTTAACACTTAATTTAATGTTTGGATAACATTCGGAGTGATTTCATAAATAAAATTCGTAGATTATGTTAACACAAACTCATTTACAGCAATCCAACTTTATCCAGGTATAAATCACAAGCAAGCAAAAAACTTTTTACATAAATAAGTGGTATCATTGACCCGAATAAAAATGCATCAAAAACTTTTGAAATAAAAAATTATCCAAAACTACCGGAATATTTCCAATATTCGTGTGCATTAAGGATCCAGCTGTTAATGTCATCGAAATATAATATGGTTGTAAGTGTAAAAGACTGATGTGTAAATGTTTGGCAACCACACGCACAAAACTAAAATGGATCACGAGCACATCGGGGGAAAGAGAGAGAGAAGAATGTGAATAATATTGAAAGTTGTGTGTATGCATAAGAAGAGAATGATTTTAATTTGATTGATTCAATAATGTAGTAACGATGACGAGTAATGACCCTTTGCTTTTAGTTTCCGTTCAAAAAATATATTGTGGATATGGTGATCACACATTTTTTCGTGAGACCGGATATATTATTTCCTCAAACATCTTCCATCTAGATGAACTAATTCAGCGCATAAATGTGTGTTATTCGATGCAAACCACAGTACGCAAACACACATATGAAAAGAAACAAAAACAAACATATACACAAAAATGTCAGCAAAACTATGCACTGCACACAAAATCAATGGACAAATATTTTGACTGTGTCTGTTTATGTTTAAGAAAATTGACCGCACTTTCAATTCATTAAAAAAAGGTGGTTTTTGTTTTGGCATTTTCGATCATCGCTTGTGAGTCGAATTGATTGGCAATGCACACACACATTATGCAACGATGACAAAGTTTATTCGACCGAACACACACCTAGTGACCAATTATTATTTTCAGTTCAATTACAACGTCAAAGGTTTTCATGAAATGCGACTGTAATTATGTGATTGAAATTGAATCAAAGGATTTTTCGATCGAGTGATTGTAACTGCACGCACACACACATATACAATCTATGAATATTTTGAATCGATTGGTTTTTTTTGTAGTATTTCCTTGACCAGTTCGAAACAAATTCAGAGTCGGTGTTCGTCTTTCGCAAGATAAAATGTTTTCTCACATCATTTTACGAGAATGTGCAGCACCTTCAAGCGCATTCAATTTGAACGAGTCAACATAAGTCAATAATTTGTTAAGTGGATATGAACTAATTACACGATGATTGTATATAATGGAAAGTTAGAGACATTATGACTTAAAAGAAGCAACAACAAAAAAGAACCGAGCAAATCAGAAGTTCAGAAATACCAATAAATTGGCTTTGGGTGCTTTTTTCTTGTGTACTATTGTTTCGTTTGTATATATGTATCGAACATTCGATGCGAATGGGCTTTTTGATTCGAACGAAATTCGAAAAGAGACAATATTAATAGAATAAATTGGTGTTTCCGTGCCCTCTAGATACATATGGCAAAAAAAAAATTGCTATGTATTGCACGCCACGGCAAAGACCTAAATCATATACACATTTTATTTGCCATTAGAAGTGTATCAGATCAATTGTATGACCAGAGGACTTTGATAATCTTCGTTTGACCAAAAGGTTTGATCACATATGAAACCTAATGAAATGGAACACTTTTCCTCTCCCTTTTTTGCACATCGTCATTTATATCCTGTTTCCCGTTCTACTCTCCCCACCCACCCGTCCAACAAAAGCGACATAGCTTACTTTCGTTCGACGTGAGTTTTAATGTTGCACATCTGCTTTTATATGTATGTTAAAGAATGTTACAGGTTGTGTGTGAATTTAACATTGTCAAGTACTTACGGTTCGGGATGGTTTTTTTCTCTCTTTCTCTCTCTTCTACATCTCTGTCGCATGTATGTATTTTGACTGTAGAGCAATAATGCACTTGGGCATTTCTGTATATACATCTATTCGAATACACAGATAGAAAAATAAGCATTAAGCACGACCGATACTTGGGCTATGCCGTATTGTTGTAAACTCTGCACTATTTCTCTCTCCTGTCTGTCACATGGTGTTTGCTCTTTATGCGATTTACTTTGGTTATTGTTGTTGCGACTGGAAAATGTAGCGTTCTACTCCGTTGCCAGCCATAATTCATCCACGAATAAAAGAAGAGGCTATTTCGCTATTTTCCTTATTTTGTTATGTTGTTTATTTTTTTTGTGCGCTTCTTTCTAGGTATCATTTTGTGTTTGGTACATTCTTCATGCTAATGTCGTATGTGTATGCGTGCATGTGTCATAACCAAAGTGCTTTTATCATAAAAAAAGTTTTATGCTGAAAGAATAGGCCAAATATGATACTCCGTTAAACAGGCACCATATTCAGCAAGTGTGTTCTCGGTTTTCTTTCATCTCAGAAATGGAAATGCAGAGAAGACGAGAGAAAAAAGCATACACACACAACAGTCGTGCTCTGACTCATTCTGTGTGCTTCCCTTTTGCGAGTAGCGTGTGATACTATGTAGCAACTAAAAACTCTCGACGTTTCGTGTGACACAAAACTCTATGCCTGACGCGTGCAGAATCATATATTTTCACCTAAAAACGTTATAAAAACCCTCTTCTAACCACTCTTATTGCCACTTTGCGCGCCTAAAATGTAAATAAAATACAGATATTTCGCAGATATCACACAGTTTGTGAAGAATTGTTGGAAAAAATCGAAAAGAAAAGGGAGAGAGAGAGTGAATGTGTATATGTGAAACCATTTGTCAAAAAGTTCAGTTTGATTTCATTTGGAAGTGATTCTATTTTGAAATTCCGTGACGGTTTCCAACTGCGTCATGTTGCTTAAAGTTAGTATGGAATATGTTTTCTCTGGTGGCCACCCTCTTCAATGTATAAATCTTATTATTGGTGTTTGATGCGGTAATCGTTGAATAAACGTCCGGTGAATGTGAATTCCAGCAATTTCATAACTTTGCGGTACCATTATCAGAAATATGACATTCTTATAACGTACAACACCAATTTCATACACATTGAGAAAAACACTTTCGTAAGCATGCTTTCGGAAGTTTTTCCGATGCCATCACCGCTGCTGGTGCACATTTTACTTGTTAAACGAAATTCTACGATAAATTGGATATTAATTCGATGCTTTGTTGTTGTTACTGCTGCTGCTGCTGCTGCTTTGATTTAATAAGACACAAGCGCCAATATAAACAGATTACGTCAAATTCATCTAGCTGAAACGTTAGTGACAATGTAACTCTATAATTTTCAAAACGAAATACCTCACGCAAGGAGACAGCTTTTTATCTACTCGTTGAAAACCTGAAATTTTTTATAGATCTTAATAAACGTATGCTTGAAAATGTGAATTGAACAAAAATCATTTATTTTCAGTTATCTCAACGAAATGAAACGTTACAGATGCTCACGCATCGCAAATAAAATGATCGCTTCAATAATTGTGATTTTATTGTTCATCGAACATTTTCCATTCATATCAACTGATCAAATGGTGAATATAAATAATTGTTTATTGATTTTATACATTTTTTTATTAACAATACAATTGTTGGCAACGTTATCAAGTTGAAGAGAGTTCAAGCGGCTGGCTATACAATTGAACGACATTACATAACTACAGACGATGGCTACATTTTACGACTTTATCGCATTCCATCATCACCAAAAACCGTCAACAATTCAAAACACAATAAACCAATACTATTAATGCACGGACTGACTGGATCTTCTAGGGACTATGTTGTTTATCCAAACATTTCGCCGGGTGAGTACGATTTGTGAACTTTGTCATGTAATAGCTTTTATCACATTAAAATCCATTGCTCGAGAATAAATTGATTATGGTGATAAAAAGAAAATTTGGCACACAAACTGTTGTGTGCATTTCATTCTTTTTTCAGCATTGGTTAAAATAATTTGATAAAGACAATAAATTATTTCAAATAAATGAAAAATGTGCAATTGAAAAGTCCGTACTAAAAAAAGAGTATTAAAACATTACCAAAAGTACCGAAAGTACCAAAAAGAGCACCGACAAACATACAATGGTAGAAAAATGAAAGAAACAAAATTATGGGAGCGTTTGTATGTGTCAGTTTTTTTTACACTTTCGATACTTCTCGGTATTTTCGGTAATATTTTAATACTCGACGGTATTTTGGTACTAATTTGCCCCTTGGAAAACCTCAAATGCTAAAAAACAGAATGCTTTCAAGACTTTTATAAATATTTTTTGTATATTAACGGAATTCCGTTTTGTGCGACATTTTAGTAATTTATCTTTTCGATTACTTGGTGTGAACAATCGGCAAGTGACTGAAAATAATGTATTCAATTGTTGACGACATGCATAATTACTGCTGTCTAGGCATAATTAAGAATTTTTCATCGTTTTATTGTGGCGTTTTTAATTTGCAAAAACGCAATACATCGAAATTTATTAATGAAAGTTCGTAGTTTAACTTGGTTTAACTGGTTCCATATGAATTATCAAAGGATGAAAATATAAAAAATAGTAAGATTTTTCTTTTATTTTCAATTTATTGGGTGTATCGATTAATTTTTACCGTTTTTTGGGTGAAAATCTATATTTATTTGAATAACAAAATAAATGAGTACATTAACCAATGTATTGCCCATCGTTAGCTATGACTTCCGCCCATCTTCTTGGTAGCTTGTCGATTCCGCGTCGAAAGAATTCCTCATCTTTTGAGGCTATCCATTCATCGATCCATTTTCGCACTCCTTCAAGATTTCGAAACGATATCTCGGACAAACCCATTTGCATCGATCGAAACAAGTGGTAGTCAGAAGGAGCAAGGTTTGGAGAGTACGCGGGTTGATCAAGCCGATCCCAACCGAAGTCTTGTACTTTTTTTTTAACGATGTCTGCTCGATGTGGCCTGGCATTATCATCGTGAAACACAACTTTGTCTTGTTTAGACGCTATCCGTGGCCGTTTAATCTTCAATGCATGCTCCATTTTGATTAATTGCATGCGGTAGCGTTGGGCTGTAACCGTTTCACCTGGTTTTAGCAGCTCATAATACGACACCTTTTTGATCCCACCAAATGCACAGCATGACCTTCTTGCAATGAATGTCTCGTTTTGACTGCGATGGTCCTGTTTGGCCTGGATTAACATACGCTCCTTTACGTTTGGGGTTGTCGTAATAGACCCACTTTTCATCGCCAGTGACAATTCGACTCAAAAAACTATGTTTTTTGTGTTCTTTGAGATGTTCTCTGCATGGAGTGATTCGTGCTTTGAGTTGATTTTCGTTCAGTTGATGTGGGACCCATTTTCCTAGCTTTCGAATCTTTCCCATTGCGTGTAAACGTTCACAAATGGTTGATTGAGAGACATTTAATTCCAATGCTAGTTGTTTTTGCGTTTGACATGGATTTTCATCGAGTAATGCTTCCAAATCCGTATCTTCGAACTTTTTTGGCTGACCTGGTCGTTCTTTGTCTTCCAAATCAAAATCACCACTTTTGAATCGTTGAAACCATTTTCTGCAGCTAGAATCTACTGGAGCTTGTTTACCATAAGTATCCGAAAGCATTCGTTGCGCTTCAGCCGCAGTTTTCTTCGTATCAAATAAGAAAAGGAGAGCACTTCGGAAAAACATTTTATCGCGATCCATTTTGAATTGATAAAAAAATAATGACACTGTGTCGAAAATAAATCTTTCTGCTCTGAATTAGATTGGCAAATGTCACATGTACAAAATGCAATTGGATTCACCTGTCAAACTTCATACAAGTTTAAGTGGCGACATCTAACAGTCAGCGGTAAAAATTAATCGATACACCCAATACGTACTCAATTCTTCGCTCACAAATCAAAATAGATGTGATCAACAGAGCATCTTGATTTGCTGCTGCTCAGCATATAGCTGAGAGCTGAGAAATGCTGAACTCGTGCGGCTAACGCATACGAAACGGATGCACGATACATATTCCCCTATCGCTTCGTATGTGCTGCCGTTGACGCTATTGCCGGTACAACGTTTACACACTATACCAGCGAACATACGAAGTGAAAGGGGAATATGTATCGTGCTTCCGTTTCGTATGCGTTAGACGTACACTTTCAGAACATATGAAAGACTGAGAGCAAAAACAGCACGTCGCATCTCATCTCTTGCTTTCACTTACGTAAGCAAAATAACGAGGGATGCGACGTGATGTTTTTCTCGCAGCTTCTCATATGTCGGTCGCAACACAATTTCAAACTCAACTGGTTACTAAGTTTTGAGTTTTGAATTGAACGACCAAACAACTGTTTATAACCGTTTAAACGGGGAGAATGCATGTGTGCGTGTCATCCGTTTCGTATGCGTTAGCCGCACGAGTTCAGCATTTCTCAGCTCTCAGCTATATGCTGAGCAGCAGCAAATCAAGATGCTCTGGTGATCAATGAAATATAATAATGATAGGAGGTAGCTTTTTTAAAGTAAAAAAATCCAAAATTTAATAAAAACAAGTTTTTAATTGTATAAATAAGTGTCGAGTAAAATGAAAAGAACTTAAAAGGTTATTTGATATTCTTGACAATGTAACATGCTCGATATAAGCAATATAGAATTAAAAGTCTTGCGGTTTGCTGAATTTATTAAGAATAAAATTGACCAATAATTTCAATAATAATTAAGACTAATATATTTTAGATTAACTTCATGAGTTCTGACATAGGTAGCATATTTCCGAGAACGTGGAATTTGCTGTGGTTTTTCGACGGAAAAATTCGTCCAGTTTTCTAGGGTTTTTCCCGTTAAATTGAATCGATTTTGATGAAGAATATGGAATGAAAAAGTCTTTCATCAATGTATTCACTGGAAACTTTTAGACTAAATAAAATATCGATTTGCCATGTCCCCCTAGATTTACCAGTGTCAGAACCTATGATTATCGTAACCTTCTGAATAAAACTTTTATATCTTTTTTTCATTGAAGTTATAAAATGATCATTAAAGAAAAATTTTATAATTGTAAGAAAAATGTTTAAATAACACACATTCGTCTCTTATTTCTATCCTAGAAAGTATGATGATCATACCTTTTTTATCGATTAATTTATTTCCAGATATTTTAGTAAAAAAAATATGATTTTATTTTACAGGATATTATTTCGCACAGCATGGTTTTGACGTTTGGTTAGGTATCTATATCGTATGCAAATAAACTTTCTCTCTCGAGTCTATTAGCATTGAAAATGGACACACTTTTTATCTATTTCGTTCTTGTTTGGTTATAAGGAAACGCTCGTGGTAATACATTTTCACGAAATCATACATCGCTTGATCCAGATGAAGGAGAATTTTGGCAGTTCAGTTGGCACGAAATTGCTATGAACGATTTGCCAGCGATGATTGACTTCATTTTATACAGATCCAATCACAATCAATTAATATACGGAGGGCATTCGCAGGGTATATACATCTATTTTATATTATAATTATGTAAGAATGATTTCATTCATTCATGAATTGTCCCGATATTTCATACAAAAACACCGCCATACAAAAAAAATTTCAATTTCTCAAGTTTTCATATTATGATAATTAGGTGGCACAACGATCTTTGCTCTACTTAGCGAACGACCCGAATACAATAAGAAAATTTCATTAGTACATGCTATCGCGGCGGCCGTTTATTTGAAAAATGCACAATCATTTCTAATTCCAATATGGACAAAGCTACGTCATTTTCGGGTTTGTTTAATTCTTTTTTATTTAAATGCATTTTTATCACTTAAAGCATTTATTCGATAGGGATTGGCCGAGAAGACTCAATTGTACGAATTGTTAGGTGGAAGAACATCACAATATTTCCAGCCACTGGCTATTTTATGTACATCGCCATTCTCTGAAAAATTGTGCAAGTCCCTGGTCGGTTATCTTTACGGACCACTTGCAGCCGGCAGTTATTATAATGTAAAAAAAATATGATTGTTGGAAAATATGATTTTATAAAAATGTCATTTCTTAACAGAATTTGGTTTCCGACTATTTATCTGTCGATCCAAGCGGTTCGAGTTTTTTACAAGTCATTCATTTTGGACAGCTTTTCCGTACAGGTGAGGAATTATTAATTTATTTCAAAAACTTTGAAAGAACAAATAATGAGGAGAATGCATTGTTTTTTCTTTCATTGCATAGGTCGATTCGAAAAATTTGATGATCAACAACTAGGAAATCCACCCCAATACAATATCTCAAATGTTCAAACAAAAGTGCATATTATTTACGGGACGAATGATTACATTGTCCCCACAACGGTATGTCATTATTTCAAATTGAAAATTAAAATGTGATGTATCGCTAAAAAGGAGATTATTATTTCAGGGTAGTCATAAACTGATACGCAGACTGAGCAAAACATTAGTTGCGGTTGACGAGACTGATTTCAGTCATTACGATTTTTTCTTCGGCCAGCAAGCTCACCAACTACCATCGCTTATGTTACGAGTTATAAATGCACATACATGAAAATGAAATCAAATAAATACAGTGCAAATCAAAATGGATAGATAAAAAAAATTGAAATTGTTTCTCTGTATTGTAAATTAAATTGTATTTTTCTCCATGGATCCTATTCGGTACATTAAATTGTGTTTCATTCTGGTTCAGTGGATGTCAATTGTTGAAAGTCTTTTTTTTTAGTTGTATACAAACACGTATTGTGCATTTTCATCTGGCAAAATACGGTATCGCTTACCATACGTGAGATGGTGAGATGAACAAGCAATGAATGAACATGCATTGAAAATTACATTCGTGTTCCTGAATTTGAATGCATCAACTTCAAACTGTGCATCATTTACAATAACAACAATGTTTTACGGTAAATATGTGTGACATGGTCTTAAGACACTTCCATAATCAAAACTGTATAAATTCGTTAGAAGAATTTGCAAATATAAAAGAAATATTATATGTGATCCCAACTTCAAAAGTTTCTTTGGTAGTCTTTTATAATTTATACGATAAAAGCTTTTCTTTAACACAATAATTTGTCTGATATTTTCTTCAAACTGGGTTTAAAAATTTTTGGAGAAATATTTAATGCTTTTTTTCGGCAAATGCAGTACTTTTGACATGATTTACTGTCATTTTCTCATAAGAAAACAATTGCATTTAATCACAAACGTTACGTCACCGAAATATCATTTATTTATTCATAACGATAAGAAAACACCTAGCTAAATACAATTTGCTCTATGAACTGCAACATCAGTGAGTCTGCAACATTGTATGCGTTCTATAAAATCGTATTCTCACGTGAACTAGACATTTTTCAATGTTCTTTTCACAAAACCTGAAACCGAATATAATTCCAATTATAGTAGACAATAATTTGCGTTTGATATTGAAAATTCATTAATTATACAATTAGCTATAGCATGAAAAGAATGAAATGAAAAAAAAAATTGCCGTATATATATAAAAACACTTTCAAATCGATTCAAATCAAATGTAATTTCAGTCATCTAAACAAGGCGAAACTCTATAGAAGCTCGTGCACAATAAATAAAATGATTACTTTAATATTTGTGATTTTTTTATTCATCGAATTATTTTCGTTCACATCAACTGATCAAATGGTGAATATACCAATTGTTTGCTGATTTTTGTTGTTGAACCATTTTGGTCATTTTATCCGTTTACTACCGCTATGTTGTCCAGTTGGAAATGGTTCAGACGACTCAACTTTCCATTGAACGATATTACATAACAACAGATGATGGCTACATTTTACGGCTTTATCACATTCCACCCGTACCAAATGTAACCGATAATACGAAGCATCCGAAAAAACCAATGTTCTTCATGCATGGACTGCAGTCATCGTCTTTGGATTATATCGTTTATCCAAACATATCAATGGGTGAGTTGCAATGTGATGTGCCTTAAAAAGCGTTTGTAAAGTGACGATTAAATGTGATTTATATACCAATACTCCAAATGAAGTGACATAAAATTTTTTATGATTTCGAGTTTTAAATGATACATATTTTTGCTTTTGATCATTTCAAGTCATTTTACTGTCACTTGTTTTAATTTATGCATATTTCAATAGCATTGAATTAACACCAATGTCTTTTTAAAAAAAATCACGTTATTTTATCTTGTCCGATTGCAATGCATTTTTCCATTTGACAAATCTCTTGCGACTATTTTGAAATGCTGAATGATCTTGAACGGTCAAAAATGAATGGGCTAGAATGTAAGTGATATACTGAAATGTTATTTTTTAAACGAAAACATAACACTTTTTTTAAACCATGGCAGACCATGAAGAACTAGAAATCCTTACGGTGTCCAAGATTTCGGTGCAAACTATAAGCTGAAAAGAAAATCACATTTCATTTTTTTAATATATGATGCAGTAGTGTGCGAGGAAAACTTTTCGGGGGGGGTGTTGATTTTTCTAACCCAAAAAATTCGGAAAAAAATATCTCGGAACCCTAGCAAATGGAAAGAATTCTCCTCAATTTTCTACATTGATGAGCTAAAAAAAAGGTCTTCACTTTTTGAATCAAAAACCCTAGCAAATTCGAAAAAAATGTCTCATCCAAATAACAGGGGACTCCGCACACTACTGATGTAAACAAATATGGTAGCATTTTATTTTCAATCGAATTTCAGGTCACACTAATTCATATGCGTTGCATTTAAACTTTAATCTCGTGCATATTAGATTTAATTATGTGCGGCATCAATAATTCGCTCTTTCTCTATTCCTCATTTCTCTATCTTTCATCTTAATCGTATGCATCGCGTTTGTTTATATATCAAATCGGCAAGTGAATGAAATTAATTTATTCAATTGTTGACGACGATGTGCTGCATAATATTTTGCCTAGACTTGCGATAGTCGTCAATTTGTGTACAAAAGTGTGTGTGTGTTGTTTCTAGCATTTGCTTTGCGTGTGAGCGCACAATGTAATATTCGCATAAATTGCATTCAGCGTCTAGCTTCTTTAAACATACACACACACACACAGTTCGAACGAGTCATAAACACGCTATTTCGATAGAGTGATTTTTGTGCTGTACACAACACACATATTATAGTTAGTTTTTCTTAATGTTTTGTTACCAAGAACCGATTTGATTTTATTTTGCAGGATATTATTTTGCACAGCGCGGCTTTGATGTTTGGTTAGGTATGTATGTTCCCGTCGATTCAATTCGATTTCTTTAAACCCTAAAAGCAATTTAAACCAGCCAATGAATACTTGCAATACAATTTTCCATGTTTTTTTCTTTCATTCTTTTCTTTTTGGTTATCAGGCAATGCTCGTGGTAATACATTCTCACGAAATCATACCACACTTGATCCAAATCGATGGCAATTTTGGAAGTTCAGTTGGCACGAAATTGCTATTTACGATTTGCCAGCGATGATTGATTTTATTTTAGCTAGAACCAATCAGAGTCAATTGATTTATGGCGGTCATTCACAGGGTGGTGCGGTGATTTTTGCATTGCTCAGCGAACGACCCGAATACAATGCGAAAATTTCATCAGTGCATGCAATGGCAGCCGCTGTATTTATGATAAACAATAACGCACTGTTGACACCGCTCTTGGAAAATTTGAACGAAATAAAGGTTTATATTTACAAAATAAAAAAAATCACCGATGAGCTTAAGAAACACTACCGAAACCAACATGCATTTGTTATGTTTTCATTTGCTTCTTTCCGTCTCGTTTTTCCCCCTACAGAAATTTATAGAGCAGAATCAATTTTACGAATTCAACAGCTTTCGAACAAATTCAAAGTTTCTCCAGCCGCTAGGTGAAATATGCATCAACCCATTCTTTGCGGAGATTTGTAAATGTGTATTAAGCTACCTTTTTGGCGAATTTGCACCGAACAGCTATTATGATGTAAAAACATGAAAAAAAGTATATACTAATAATCAAATTCAAATTCAATTTGAAAATAATTCATTTAAAAACTAAATAATATTATTGGTAAAAGAAAGAGAGAGAAGAAAAAAGCAAAGCATGAACTCTTCAATTAATTGAGCGAAATATTACATGAACGCCGTTAATGAATCTCTTGTTAACACGATTTTGTATGTTTTTTTTCGTGTTCGTTTTTTTTTTTTTCAAACAGGAGTTGCTGCGCGAGTATGCAGCGATTAATCCTAGCGGTTCAAGCTATCTGCAGTATGTTCATTTCGGGCAACTTTTTATATCGGGTGAATATTTGCATTATGAAAAAAAACGCTGGCGAGAAAAAAACGCACACAAACGATGCTGAAAAATCAGTAAATCATATTTTCCAAATGAAAAGTCAACGGTTTCTCTCTTTTTTTCTTTCCATCATTTTCATTTACATCGTTCAGTTGTTTTTTTTTACACTCTCTCATTTTGAATAATTTACGGTCAAACCTGTGTCATCTAGAGTTTCTCAATTCCCAAGTCGAGGCGTTTGACCGCACGTCGTCTATCTCTCACTATTTCACACAGTTGTAATGTATATGTATTTTTTTTTGTGTCATTGTTTATACGCATTTCGCTTCGTTCAAAATGTCCTGGAGAGCGAGAAAGAGTGTGTAAGCGAACGTTTTTATTTTATTCGATCACGCTGCGCCACTTCTCTACGAGTGAATGAACTGAACAAAGCAAAAGTGTGAAAGAAAGGCGACTTGAATTCTATCTGATTAATTTGTTTGGAATGTTGAAATTTGAACCGTTTTTGTTTTCTATCTCTCTTCATTTTTCGGAACCCATTCGGTTGATGGGTAGGGCGATTCCAGAAATTTGACTATGGACGAAATCGAAATATGAAATTGTACATGAGTCGAAAGCCACCAGAATACAATCTATCAAATGTTCAAACCAAAGTGCATATCATGTATGGAGACAATGATGCCTTAGTTCATCCTGAGGTATGTCGTATTATTTCGATGGAATTGAGCAATAAAAATTCAATGTCTTTATTTCAATTTAATTTATCTCTTTTTTTTCAATTCCAGAGCATTCCGAAATTAATAAGCAAAATAAATAAAACGGTGGTTGCCGTTGACAAAATACCGTATTTTAACCATTTAGGTATGAAAAAGATTGTTATTTTTGATTTTATTAATTTTAAAATGTTTTTTTTTTCTCGAAATTTCATTAGATTTTGTAATGGGACGCCTGGTTCATAAAGTGCAATCAATCATTTTACGTGTCATAAATGCTCATGCATAGCAGAAGAAAAAAAATCCGGTCCAAAATCCAACTGACGACCAAATAATAAATTCCAAATTAAAAAAAAAAATGAAATCGTTCGAATTGTTTTTCTTTTATGAAATTGTATTATTGTTACTTTGGGCGAACAAAAACCAAACAAAACAAAAATCCGTGGTTTTATTACAATTCAGTGCATCGTACAGCGCATTGGATATACTCGTATATGTTTAATATAGTTGAGTCAACAACGCACTCAATTCAACTAAATTCAAATAAAAACCCATACTCGTAGTAATATATAAAATATGGCATGGTTGTACAATGGCATTCTGCCTTTGCCTCATATTAATTTGACGAATCATAAATTTTGATGGTGCTTGCGTTGAACTTTGTTTTAGATATCAAGTGTTTTGTTTAACCAGTGGATACACTGCCACTGAAATATTTATATACGGTATGTATGAGCATGAGCTGTGTACACCAAAAGGGAAGTGCTCCATTTGTTGCTTTTAGTTAATTGCTACTTGTTTGTTTATTGTCGGGTAAAAAAAATGTGCTCCAAGTCGCTTGTGAAAAATGATGGATTCCTCTTTTTTTTGCGTGCAGCACTTGAAATTTTTCGGACTTTTCGTTTTGTTTCATATTCAAAATGAAAAATGTTCAGTTGAACTATAATTCAAGCGGAGCTATTGATACCGTGTGCTGCAGTTTTAATTGCTCGTTGCCCGAAAAAAAGTCGGAATTCTATTTCTTTTAAAAAAAAAATATAGTGAGTCAAAAGTGAGAATAAAATAGAAAAAAAAGATATAAATTCTCCGAAAAATGGTGTCCTTTGAAAGAGTTTTAGTAGGTTTCAATTTCTATTAACCGGCCTCGATAATCGAACAGTACATATAATTTGAATATTGAAATCAAACTAAACCTTCTTTATTCACTTTCGAATGGAAAATGGCCCGTTCTCCTAAGCCGAATATCAAATTCCTTATTATAGTCGGATTCGGAAGAGAGAATACGATGTTTAACATTCAGAAGCCATAAATATGTATATTATGGATCAAAATGTGTATATTTTTGAGAATAAAAATATGTACCGCGACACTGTCTATAGGTCCACACAAGGTGATCATGATCAATGCGCGCGCTCTTTCTCTCTAGCTATATATTAAATAAACGTTAAGGTATTCATGCCCATAATTCTGAAGGATTAATGCGTCTTTTTTTTGTGTTCAAAGAGAAGGATTTTCTGTGCATGCATGCAGACGGTATTTCGATTTGGGTTGACGTGACTTTTTTTTCTTCTTCATTCTGGCATATGATGTAGTCGTTTATTGTGAAAATGAAATATATGTGTGATAAAGAGATTGGGAGAGGGAGAGCGAGAGAGAGAATGAAAGATAAAGAAAGAAATCAAATTGAAATCAGTAATTTCCAATTGGAAGCATTTACGCTAATAGAATAAGTTAAAGTTAAAACGTTTTAAGTACTCATTGATAATTCGTTCGTTTTTAATGTTGTATTGGAGTTGGTCGTTTCATCGAAACAAGTTGAACTGAATTAGGATGTGTAAATTAAATAATAGATTTCCATGTTCTCGAAAATTGAAAGAGCTCTAGATTATGTGAGAGAATGGGAGATAGAGAAAGAGAAATAGTAAGATAGCTCGCAATGTTCGTAAAAATTGGTTAAAAAAGTTAGCATTGAAAATGGAAAATATTTTGTGATGGTACGGAGATAGTAAAATAGTCGTTATATTGTCAGACTAGATGAACAAGAAAGCCTGAAGTGAGTCTTAAGTGTATTGAATTTTAGAATGAGTAAATTTCATTCTTTGAATGTTTGAATGCATCTAACGTATTTGAAAATGGCATCTTACTAAAATAACGACAATGATGTCGGCGATTCCAAATGGGTTGTGCACATAGAGAGAGGGAGAGAGCAAATTGATAAGAAAAAGAGATTCACAATTGAGAGGATCGTATCGTAGAATATGCTTATCGAGTTGTATCAGAGCAATATGAGTTGACTGTATGGCGTATGATAAAATTAGTTCCTTTTATTCAATTGAGAAACATCTAAATTGATCATCGGAGATTTTTGTCCCATTCCGTTACACACATATTCCATGACTGTAATGCAAAACATATGAGAAAGCATATTATCGCCTTTCGGCACTAAACTAAGCAATTTCATTCATTCCAAAACTGAAACTTGAGCATTTCTAATGCTGTTACAGTTGTTGCATTTCTTTATTATTCGGTTTTTTTTTATTCTTATTATTTTTCTTGTTCTTTCACTTCTTGTCTTGTCTTTTATAGATCTATCTGGAAGAGAATTGCTTGTAATTTGAGCAGTGGATGGATAGATAGTTGTTGTTGTTATTGGTAGTGGTGTGTGGTGGCAGCTACAATAGAGTGTGTTCAAATAAAATTCATTTGTATGGATCTCTTTCATTCTATCGTCATTGTCGCCGTTTTCCTCTCTCTCTCCTCATCTCTTGTCTTTTTGGGTTTCATCACTTTGGCTCTTCGTCTATCTCATGGTGTGAGTGTGGATTTTGCATTGTCTTTTGGTTTTTGCTATCGAAAATCTTCTGGCATGTTCCACCACACGGTTTCTCTCTCTTTCTCTCTCTCTCTGTGCGAGCTTCATTGCAATGCTCATCGTCATTGCTCATGTTTCAGAGGGAATGGCAGACATAAAAGAACAATAAAAATGTCATTTTGTGTGAATGTTACATAAAAACAAGCGTAAACAAGCCAGTATGTTCTGTGAAGATAGAAAATCTATAGGCACTTATTAAAAAAAGAGCAATATGTTTTGAAACTTTGTTGCCACATATTGGGCATGTTGGTGCGATTGCTATTTTTCTTTCTGCATCTCACATCGTCGTTTATTTTGTGAGACCGAATGAATGAGTGCAAGTTGATGTAATGTTCTATATATTTGATATGTGTCTGCAGTAAGTGTACTTGGTGTGTGCATTATTGCCTTCCCCATGCCGTCTATATAAGATGTGAATCTTCACATTTTGAATAATTTAGTAATTTAGTAGGCTTCATGAATGAATGAATGAATGAATGCAGTGCATTGAGGAAGAGAATAAAATAAAATAAAAAGAGTGCAGCTGAATTGGCCGCTTGCTGGCTTACATTCGGCAGCTGATTTAGTGATGAGAGAGTGAGACATCGTTCGCTTACGTGCCGAGCATTGAATGAGCATTGATTGTATACTTTGCTGAGAGAGATCGAATTGAGATGATTAAATAAAATGCATTCGACAATATCAAAAGGAATAATATTCGAAAAATACACAAAACATACCATTAAAGAGTATAGAAACAGGAAAAGTGCGAGAGAGAAAACGAGATAGATAGAGAGAGAGAGAGAGAGAGATGCCGAGTACGAGAGATGTGAATGTACCACGCACAATCTTATTTTATTGTTGCGAGACGTGTTCATAGGACGGAATATCTATGGCAAGAGAGCAGAGAGAGCGAGAGAGAGAGAGACTGGCAGTGTGTATAGTGTATACACAATTCTCGATTGATACAATGCGTTTTGTAGCTCCCAAAAATGCGATGGTATTGTCAATACACGTCCATACCATACCATGATAATTGAACCATTCACCAATATTATGAATTTAGTACGGAGGAGCGTAGCATAGATTTGGATCCATTGCTACCAGCAGTGTGTATGTTGTGTGTAGTATTTGGATATAAATTCATTCCTTTTGGTCGAGATGTATCTCTCGGCTGGTTATTCGGTTGCAACAAAACAGTAAGAACAATCGCTGTGTAAACGCGTGAGAGTGCCCGTATTTTCGAGTTCGAAAACGTAGTACTTTCATTATACCCAACTTTATATCATATCTTTTCATGACGGTTTTCTCTTCTCTCTATGTGTATTGATGTATACATTGTAGCGATACATATACGGTACGTGTATTTCACTCTCCTGTTCTCGAATGCAATGCTTCAACGCTCCCTCCCGCTCTCTGTCCCTTTCAAATTCACTTGGATCGTTCCATCGTTTACTATGCGCCTCAACACGTTTTCTGTCCCGTTCTCACTCTCTTCTCCTTCTCGGCATACAGATATATATATATACATGAATATAGGTGTAGCATATATTCTCAAGCGCGCCTCTGAACCGATAGCATACTCCGCGCGCGTTACACACATATATTTTTTCAAGAGAAATATAAAAAAAAACGGATACTGTAAATGACAATACTAGCACGATATAATATTAGGAGAGAAGAATGTGCATAGAATGTTTTCAGACTGGATTCAGTCGAGTTCCGTTCGTCAAACGCAGTGGATATACGCAATTGGTCGTGGCTGTGTATTCGTTTGATTTGTTTTCGGAAAAAGATACAGAATTGAGAGAGAGTACATGAGTGCACACACAATAGCGAGAGAAGAGCAAATGAACGATGAAGTTTGTGGCAATGCGAATTAAATGAGAGTTTGAGAGTATTTTCGGTTGTTTCGGTAATTTCGGCATAGCGAAAGACAAAAACAAACAAACATACACCAATTGTTCACGTAAATAAATATACCGAATACCGTTTTGTTGAACACCATATAGAAAATTCAGCATATATATTGAACATTTTGTTTTGTTTTTTTTTTTTTTTTTTGGTTGTTTTTGAAAATCGTGCGACAATGATGTGTACGTGTGCAATATTATTTTAGCGAGCCATTTAAACATTTCTCTAGTGTTGGCCAATACAAACAGCAACAGCTACGACAACTACGATTGCTTCGAGTACGACGACTAACCAGAAAGATCAAATATTATATTGTGAATAAAATAAAAGGAAAATAATAAAAAAAAGAAGCGAATACACTATACGGTTTATATCCATCGGTTTTTTTTTGTATATGTTCGTCCCATAAACAATTGCTTGACACAGGGATTTGAAACAAAAACAACACGCATCATCTTGACAATTTCTTTTCTTTTATTCTGAAGCAAATGTTATAAGTTCTTTTCGCACTCGCTGTGGCTTTTAACAGCAGAGACGACACGACACACACACACGAAAAAAAAGAGTGAAAAACGATCTCGCATGTGAGCGATAGAAAGAGAAAGAGCGCGCGCGTTTTGTTTGGAATTTTATTGCCATTTTCTGCTCGCATATCTATATACACCAGATTGTTTTGTACCAACTTGCATGTGGTGCCAATAATACGAAATACCCATGTCAGTGGATGTGAATGGAATAATAATAAAAATAAAAAAAAACAACAACATGAATATTTCGTATTAAAATCATACAAAACGTACACGAACTAGAATCACCGCCAGAGAGCAAAAGAAAATAGAAAGAGCGAGCGCATAGCGCATTAGAGCAGCAACAAAAAAAAATTTCAAATCATCGGTGTGTATGCGCTTTATGCGATTTGAATTTTGTGTTTTGTTTGTTTTTTTTTTATTTCATTTCATTTTTCCATCTTCGCAATAAAGGAGCCGAAAAAGCATCAAGTTGAAGAGCCAAAGTGAGTGAACGCCATCAAGAACAGATCAATCGTAACAACAAAAACAAACTTTTAATAATGTGAAAGATACCGACATCATGACAATCTTATCTGTTTGCAACGGATGTCATGATGTTTGCTTACCGGAAAAAGTTTAAATATCCAATTAATTATATCGAAGCAGCAGCACAGTAATAGTCGGCATTAAAAGGGAAAATCATCTTGAATCATCTTGCAAAAAAAAAAAATATTTATTTTTCTGCTCTTGCTCAAGCGAACGCGCGGATTCGTGTTTTTTTTATTATCTTTCGTTCAAACAAAGGAGTCTTTGTGTAATACTACAATTGTTTTGTACAAACTAAGCGTTTAAAGAGAAAATAGTGAGTGTATTTTAATCGTTTCGGTTTTCATGTTGAAGTGCAACAATTTAGTGGAATTGAATTGGCATTATTAACACAAAAGAATATACTGTACATCACATATTGGATTCATTGTGCAATTGAGAGTATTAATCAAGTAAAACAAAAACCGAGAGGAAAAAAATTCAAACGAAAAAAAAGAGTATTAAAAGAGAGGGAGATATAAAAAATATATATATATAAAGGCAAAGAGTTAAAATACCCAGAAACAGAGAGAAGAGAATATTGAAATAAATCATGGGGAAACCAATGAATCCTCCAGAGAAAGCTGGAGGCTTGCCGCCGAATCAAAAAACTGCACAGTCCAACAGCCAAACAAATTGTGAACGTAGTTCAATAACCAACAATAGTGGAAATGTTCTCGTTTATGTAATATTAATCGTTTCGTTGAGTTTTTCTGCATATATATTTCTACGACAAACACATTTTGAAAATAGAATTCGACAATATCAATCGTTAGACAAACGAATATCGATACTTGAAAATAAATTGAAACTATTTCCGTTGGCATTCATAAATTCGTTGGCAAAAACGGCTGATACGTTACCATCGTCGTCATCGTGGTCAGCGACAACAATGATACCAAACAATGCACAAGAATCAACAGTGCCCGAAATCGATTTTACGAATGCAGGCGTTAATGCTGATGATGATGCCGATAACGATAATGGTCAAATTGCTGCCCATATTTTACAAAAGTTATCCTTACAAGTATCGGGAATACAACGTTTACGTCGCGACGTTTCTCACTTGAAAGCATCTAGGCGTGGTGAGCGACAAGCATCTGTTCATCCAACGGATTGTTCATGTCCACCAGGTAATAACAATAGCGTAGATTTTTGTTTTTTTTTTATTTCATCTTTCGTGCGGTGTTTGTATGCGTATGTGTCTGTATGTGAATCTATATCTATGTTCTTTCTTTCTCGCGCTCTCGCGTGACATGATGAATGCATATTGAGTGCAAGAGCAAAAGAAAGGTAATGGTAAAATCCCATTGAAATACACCGGAGCACCAATGAATATTTGAAAATAAATACACAATTCAATCAAAAGCAGCTCAAACGAAATAAATCATAGCAATTGTATGAAAGAGATGAATGATGTGTGTGTTCATGTGGTGGTGCATTCGCGTTATATTGTGTGTTGGCCAGTGTGTTTTTGTTTTATTTGTACATTTTATTTATTTGACTGTCATTGTTTTGTCTATACAATATGGGTATGGGATGCCATCCATTTTGCCGTATGGTCGGGTTTTTCGTTTGCGTTGCACGAAATGCAATTTAAATTGGTAGAGAAAACCGGAGAGGAGCACGAGGTGTTGATTAACATTTTGTGGTTAATCTGAACAAAGTGAGGGCAATAATTTTGTAAATATATACCAATATTTAGACACTATCATTGTTCCGGTGATTACAATTGATTTCGATGGAAAAACATTAAACAAACAAAACCGCGGATACATCTCTGTGTCGATTGCTCTCACCTTTTTCTCTTTCCCCTCTCTTTCTTTCTTTCTCACTCTCTCTCTCTCTCTCTCTCTCTCTCTCTCTCTCTCTCTCTGGCTATGTCTATCTTTGTTCGTTCCCACAAGTTCACACAAATTCACACAAATTCTCTCAATCACCCAATGTCCGTTGTTCTGACTCGGTTATGTTTCATATAACCGCTATCTGAATGGGTTAGTTTGATGGTTGGCTGGTTTGTAGCTAGATCTAATCAAGCGCGCACATATGTAAAATACATGCATCAAATGGCGCACATTCGACATGCTTCTGCTGTTGCTACTACAACTAATCCTGAAAGGTGATAGCGCCCATACGAAAACCAATTCAATTTTTGAGGTAAGAATACTGCAACATAGGTGTGTGTGTGAATGTTGCATTATTTGTAGCAATTGTATTTAGCTGTAAGTCGGTTGACTTTAACGTTACGGCCTTTACATGCTTTATTATCGCTTCAACTATATACATATAATATTATCGGTGTATGTGTGTTGTGTGTTCGTTGGTCCTTTTCATCTTGTCTTCTATGCGTTCGCGTGTTGTGTGTGCTTACATATGTCTGTCTTGCTTGTCTCGTATTATTTTTCTTTTTATTTCTCCTGTAAGCATTTTCAATAATATTAATGGCATTTTGGCCACCCACATTACAACGCAAGACACTTAAGTGAATCGCTTATAAGATTTGGATGTAAGTCAGATACACGACCTCCAAAATGACTTTATTTAAACTCGAATCAAGTTAAAAATAGCGTTGAAACAGACAATTCTTGCACGCATTTCTTCTCTGTGTAAATATCACATCTTTTTCGCTATATACCGACCGATTTATTCTTAAATTGTATTTTTTTTTTCTCCTTCTGTTATTATTATTACTGTTGTTGTTGGTGTTATTATTTTACATAAAGGGAAAAGGCTACTACATCTCATTCTCGCATGCTGAACCGTCATCATCGTTGTTTTGTATCTATCTCTTCTGCACTATATAAGGTATACGAGCAAGAAAGATGCGACAAAAGTATTTTAACCAAATACCCATAAATAAGTACAGAGCCCAGTTTAAGCAACACGATGAGACGAAAAGAGAGATGAAACAAGCCAAAATGTAAGTGTGCGGCGGTTTTTTGCCGCCGTCACCACCGCCATCGCCGCCGCCGGTCGTCGTCATCGTTCTCGTTGCTTGTGCGACTCATTCAATTCAACCAAACCAAAACCGTTTCCTATCTCATTCACTCTTCAGCACTTTTTCAACTCTTCGCCGGAATGTTTCGAAATTGTGTATATATTCCAAGCAGAACATTTCAAAATATGTATGGTTCGCTTATTTTATTTGTTTGTTTTTGCTCCCAATGCGTACGCTAAATATACACGCTTCCTAGGGGATAGACACTGGCTATGGAATGTATGCACTTTGTGAAAAATAATGCACCGATCACACCTTTCGAGCAAATGACACACAAAATTCGTTTTCCAAGAAACAGAGCATCGTGCATCGCACCATGTATGCACTTTGTCTTGGAAAATCTGTAAAATTCTTTCTCCTCGTATCATATGTCACGTGTTTTCACTCTATTGACATTCTGTGCTCGTAAATAGGATTTTTGACTTCAAAACAGATTAAATGCTTTTCAAGCGCGCGTGAACAATGCGTGAAAATAACGACATGACAGAAGTGGAAATAGAGAAAATGCTCTGCGTTTGCTTTCTTAAAAGAGAATTGTTGCACTCCTTCTGTTCAACGTCAAGCGTAAAGAAACATAATTGATTGCTCAACAAATAGACGACATCGAATTGAAAGAGAAAAGACAAAACAAATACGAAGCAACACATTTTTCTATTTAAAATTGTTGGAAAAGGAGAAACAGAAAGCAGAAAAAAAATCTAAACACAAATTAAAGATAAACACCATTTGTAACTCAGAATCGATTTTGTTTTTGTGATTTATGTATGTGTGTGTGTGCGATATTGTAACACAACGATCCATGTTTGTGGAGATTAAAATAAACAAATTCGATGAAAAATGTTTAAATTATGCAAAATTCAAGTGTCGTGAAATTTGCATACTCGTCGCCAGCACCAACCCCTAGCCAAGTCCAATTTACATTTGGAAAAAGAAGAAAAACAACAACAACACGGCAGATAGCATTTATGTTGCATGTTGTTGTTATCGACCACAGTACGTAGCTACGAATGCAAATTTGAATGCGAAAAAGAGAACGATTGAAAGAGCATGAAAGAGAAAAACAGAGTGAGAGCATAAGCGATGAGATTGATGTATGCATTATCTGTTTCTTCTGAACGACTGAATCGCATAATGTGCAATAAAGTTATAAGTGAAACGTACGTTTGTTGCTTAAAGAAGCTTGTAACTCATATTTACAAAAGGATAAAACCATATTTCTCTTCTTCTTCTTTTTTGCGACCAATTTTCTTTGGAACACTAACTTTTGAGTATATGTGGCGCATTGAATGCGTATATTTGCATCTTAACACATTGAAATGGGCCAGAGAGACAGTGAGAATGAAATAAAATTCGTGTTTATTATTATTAAGATGAAATGAGAGCTCGAGACCATACAGTAAACGACTTGAGGCAACTGTTTTATTTGATAAATTATGCATGTACCTTGAATATTTGGCTAATTTGCGACCAGCAGATATGATAATATTTGCAAACGATTCGTGACATGTTTCTTCGTTTGCTTGCCCAAGTGTGCATTGAAGCGTATTTATGGTTTTGGTATTGGCCCAAAGTCTTTCTCGTGTGTCAGAGATGAGAGAAAAACACAGACACACACACAGAGGCAGACAGACAGAGAGAGAATGAAAAGCTAATAGACATAGACCGTGAACATATGCAAACAAGCAAGAGAATGATATGGTTTTAGCAATTATTCACCTAGTTTCATAATCGTATTTCGTGTAAATTGTATGGATAGTTATCAAAATGCATAATTATGCTCAATAATATTTGGTCCATTTCACATGAAATACACATCAACCGAAACAGACACACAATACATACATAGAACCATAATTTTATCAGTTGAGTCGTAAATTTTCAATATGAATGAAATCAAAATGTCAAAATCGAAAACCCCCTTTGGTTATTACAATATGTGTTACCCATTCTTCATTATCCTTCTTTTCATATGGAAATCTAGCTGTCGGAAATCATACAATTTATGTACCATTTTTCACGCAAAAAAAAAGAATGTCATTTCATCCTCTCCGTGTTATTCATTCTTCGCCATTTCCACTCTTTTTTTTATTACTTTTCTTGGTCTTCGGGTGTTGAAGAGATCGATTGAAACCTTTGCCACGTAGCCATGGGTATTTGTGTGAATTTAAAGGCATTAGTAATTTAAATCTCGAGGCAAACCCATTTGGATAATAAAATGAAGGCGAACGAACAAACAAAATAAATGCTTTTATATATGTTTCATCTCGCTTCTTTCTCTGTCTCTTCCCGTGCGCTTATGTTGTTCAGTTTCAATAACCCATAAACTGACATCATAGAAAATCCCACATTTTCGGTAAGAATATGTTTTAAATTGTTTGAAACCAAATATAAACACTGAACTTTCATTCGTTAAACAACACATAAATAAAAATGGCTTTGAATAATAACTCCAACTTTGTTGTCACATTTATATCTTTGTCCTCAAGTCAATCTCTTTTTATCAACTTTTTTTTTTGTTTTGTTTCTTTTCATCATTTGGGTTTCGTAAGATGCGTTTCAAAGACTTTGTCGATTCTTTTTCTTACAGTTTGTGTGGGTGGTGTGTGTGTGTGTTTTTTTTTCGCTGTCGTGTAAAAAAAAGTACTGGAAAATTGTGCGGAATAATTTCCGTGTTAAGTAAAATGTTTGGTGAAGCACGTGATTTAAGTTACTTTCATATCACTTATATTGTTATATAATTATCACAATATTTGCCGTTTATAATATAAATGGAAAATGAGCTTTTATCAACAATTTCATTGCGTATTTATACAGTACATCGGTTGAACGGGGGCGGATTGAGTGAGAAAGTGAATGTTGTGAGAAAATAGGATTATTCGGGGAAAATGGGAAATTGTTTTTTTTTCGTTCAATTTTCGGAAAAAAATGTGGCTTTGCATGTCTTTTTTTGTCATCTCCGCTGTGTCACTGTTATTTTTGGAGTTTCCGTTCTATTCAATAAATTAAGTTGCAATCCAAGCGCTCGTGTGTGTGTGAGCTGGCTGGTGCTCTCTGTTTCTCATGATTTTTTTCCATTTCCATCCGTAGATTGATTCGTTTTTGTTGAAATTTTGGCGGCATTGCTTTTCATTCTTCATACGAACTTAAACATCTCACTCGAATACAATTAATTTGATTGTGAAAATGTAAAACCATTCGAAATTCAAATGGGAAATTCGAATGAATGGAAAGACAAGAGTGCGACGAAAGAATGAGAAAAACCTTTTGTCGAATAGGATCTTTTGTGTAAATATTGAATTAATGTTCTTTATATATCGTCGTCGTTCATATACACCAATTCAGGCAGTTCCGTGTGCTCGCTTGTGTGCACGATATATTGTCGTCACAAGTGAAAGATGAAAAGCGAGAGCTGAAACAGAGATTGCTATTTTTAAGTTAAGTAAACAATAAGAAAATAAAATTGTATGGATGCTTCCCTATCCATATAACCTGAAATAGATGCAAAACACAAGCATCCAGACACATATGTGACACACACACACCAACCGAGCGAGAGAGACATGCACATACACGTACCTCACTTATTCACTTAAATCGATTGTGTCTATTTGTTTTTGCCATTGCTATTGCGACGGATAATGAAGCTTTGAAATGCTGCACCTGGTGTTAAAGAACAAAAAGCAATTATTATCATTTTGAAGGTTTCATCCTTTGAGAAGAGAATGGTTTTTGAAGTGAATAAAGTGTTTGCGACACACAATTTTAATTGTGTTGGCCCAAGTTTAAGGCCATATGACACACATGTGTAATTAGCCTCTAAAAATCCTCTCTATATCATATTTCTGAGTGAGTAAGAGAGTGTGCGGTGAAAGAGAAGGGAGAAGAGCAGAGAAGAAAAAAAAACACCGCCAACAGTGCATTACAAATTCAGACCGATTGCGTTTCCATAAACTTTAGTCATTTAACATTTATGCGGAGGCATTGCCGCAGGCTGTAAAATGTCATACATATAATTTTGCGATGTAGCAAAAGAGCAGCGCCCAAAGACAAATTTATTTCACAGAAGAAGAAGAAAGAAAGAAAAAACACACACACAGCCACAACAACAACAAAAAAATGTCTTGGCGTCTGCGGGTGTAAACGACACGAAAACCGGTGTATTTTTGTTCACAATTGACTGCATTATGAGCTTCGCCAATTCAATTGTCTTGAACGTCCCAAAACGAGTGCAATTAACTTTCTTGCGTGTGTTGCACGAATGTTCAATGAACATGAGCATTTTGTCATTTGTCGAAGTGCAACGATTGTTTTTAGTGTTGTTGTTGCTGCTGCCAACACATGCATCGTAAGCTCTTTGCTTATGCATTTCATCAAAACGCCGGTGGAAAAAGCACTATCCCATCAATCTCTCTGTTGAACTTTCTTAAAACAAACAACAATAAAACATTACCACTCGTGTATAGTATATTGATTTATTTTCACATTTTATACAAATTGAGTGGCACAATGTTTTTCCACTCACAATGCAAATCATCAGACTTATTTTGTAACATTCTCCAATTTTATGCTCAGATTAGGGGCCGCGTTGCTACACACTGATATTCACCCAATTTATGATAATCATTTATTGATTGATCCGGAATTGTGTCAATAAATTTCAATTTATTTCGGATGCAAGAAAGATGACAATTTCAAATTGATAATGGATGCGAATTCGAATGAATAATAAAGATATATATACGATATCAATTATTCTGTATTCGCACCAATTTTGTATTCGTACCAATCATTCGGTTCAGCAAAGAAAAAAAAACCCAATCATTCTATCTGCAAACGTTGATGATTGCAAATTCGTACGGATGATTTATCAAGGGGATTTTATAAGCGTACATCTCAAAACTTTGTATTACTTCATACTGAATTCAGTGTTCAGCTTGTGAAGGTCAGACGACTTCGACAAGTCAAGTCAACTACAGGTTGTACGCGAATAGTGGGCACACACACACTCGAACAAGTTCAATGTTTTAAACGTCATGTATGTTATTTCATTTCGTTTTTTTTTCTTCTGTTATTATTGCAATCGCGTCTAGCGACCACCACCGTTGCAATATCAATATTCATGGCACGCAGAGATACATTACGATCTGTGTGAGTGTGTGCATCAAGCATTTAATCTAGAAATAATTCTCTCTGGCTAATTTCAAATAGAAAACGGCAATATGTACACATAATTTAATAAACTATAATTTCAACGACTGAAATGTGATATAGTGATGTAATAGAACATTGTGGAGGTACCTTTTTGAACAACATCATTGAAACGAACAGATTGGCCGGCTTAAACACACATCCAATTGCAAGACATTTCCGTTTAACTTTGAGTATAAATTCTGAAATTAAATTTTAATCACCTTAATTGCATGTATCCCATTACATGGTTTGAGCATATTTTTCTGCTTCTTCGTTTCATCTGATGGTTGCTTGTTCTTCATCTTGTTGTTGTTGTTGTTATTGCAGATTAGTGAGTTTTCAATTAATAGATGTGTACTTAATGTCTGTCATGCACGATTTTCAATATATATAGATATATTTTTCTTAATTCCAATCGATTCACTTTCCTGCATCGTAAGCTCTTTGAAAACCAAAAGATTAACAATCAATTTGCAGCTACTTGTTGTGTTTAAACAGAATCATTTTAAATAACGATTTTCGAATCAATTGATGATTGCCAATTTGAAGCGAATTGAATTTTAAGATTATCGTTGTGTGTGTGTGTGTGTGTGTTTTTAATGTGTGAAACGTGCTAAAAGTCGAATTTTTTTTTTGGTGAATTTTCATTTGAAATTATGCATTAGAAGATGGCGAACGAACGTTTTGCAAAAAGAATGTGAAACTGAACACCGAAACACTTGTAATGAGATCTTTTATTTCGTTTCTTTGGAAACAATTTCTCTCTAGTTCGTCTCTTTAAAATTTTAACACCTCCAACAGCAAATCGATGGATAGAAACTTTGTTTCGTCTATACGAACTACTTCGAAAGTCATTGTTTGAAAGTCTTAAGCTGTAGACATGGGGTTTTGTGGTTTGAATATATGGCGAATGTTTTAATGTTAAGAGACATAGATAAGAGTCACGAAATACGTCAAAAAACTAATCTAAATTAGATGAATAAAGTAGATAATTTTCACATTGATAGAAGTTGAATTTCATTTGTGTTTTTGTTTATTCCCAGGACCACCGGGCCCACCGGGTAAAAGAGGAAAGAAAGGAAAGAAAGGCGATGCTGGCGAACCGGGACCACCGGTAAGTTTTACTCAATATGTCTAGCACACAAGAAAACCCTATCACTAATTGTATATATTTTCGTCAAAACTTAACCGAATTGCTACATCGAAACATGAGCAACTCTATCCAAACTATATAATCCCAACCGAAAAAAATGTTTGATAAACATAAATCGGTTGAAATTTCGCGTATAATATTTTCGAAATAAATTTTAGCAACTAGCATTATCCATCCTTTTTTGAAAATCTACACCACGCCAATAAAATCTCTCTTATATAGAATAATGAAACCATATTGCCTGCTAGCCCGTGAAATGCATGAATCTGTGTAAATATTTTCATCCGTTGCTGTTCTTTGCACCTTTATCTCAAATAGAACAATTAATTATTTGTAGTTGGTCTTTCGGGTTTTTATTTTATCCATTTTTGTTTCGTTCGTTTCTTTCTGTCATTTATTTTCCGCTGCCGTTTCTCTTTCTCACGTTTCATTTTTCATTTTGGCGAAATGAACGCAGTCCTGCATTCATACATTTTAAGCATATTCATATTTTTTTTTTTTAATTTGTACAATATTTCGTTTTGAGTTGCTGTTTTTTTATTTTTGTTTTTCTTTTCGTTTTATTTTCAGGGCGTGCAGGGGCCACCTGGAAAAAATGGTTATGGCTTGCCGGTACATATATATAAATATAAAAAAAAATATTGAAAATGAATTATTTATACTATCCTTGTGCATTGGTGTCTAGCGTATACTATCATACCAGTTCGGTTTGGTTCGGTGGTGTTTTTTTCTTCTATCTCTCGGTTCGGTTGATGATGCAAATGTTTTATTAGTTGAAAATGCAGCATTTCCGAGAAGAAAACACGAACTGAAATATATAACAATATTCAGCGCTGTGTGTTCAATTTTTTAGTTTGTCAGTTTGATAGCTTGACTGTTTGATGAATTCAATTTGTAGATCGCTGTACGAGAACGAGAGAATTGGAATTTATGTGGAGTTGAAAATGTGTTCGGTGTGTGTGCGTCTTTATTATTCAGTGCACGTCATCTGAAACATTTGACCCCATTGAAATTAGCTTCGTTCCATACGGAATTTTACAGATGTCATAATTACTATCGTTCGGTTGTTTCATGCAGCACGAAAATCAAATAAAATTCCACCGCGATTTCAAGTTTCAAAATTTGACATCTCCCATCTCGAACCATACGTACACGTACATACATATATATTGATGATTAAATTTGAGCGACCAACCATTTACGAATTTTATTGAACCATGCTCTCTTGCTTCGATGATATTCTCTCCCTATCTCTCACACTCTCTTTCTGCTTTTAAATTCTCGACAATTTTTCGAATGATTCATTTTGTACACATAAATTTTAATGTTTTCGCTTGGCTTTGATGATTTTATGCCTGTTTTAACATCGATCGCTAAACGATGGTAAATTTCATATTCGACAAGAGCACCAAGTTAATCTCATCAAAATCAAAACCAATAATATCATTTTCGAGCATTTCACGAATTTTTGATATAGATTTTAAACTTTAAAATGTTTTCAAACTTAAACACAAAACAGAGAGAGAGAGGGAGGTGGGAAGGAAGGTGGAAAGAGAGATAAATTCACGCCAAAAAACTTGGAATGAAACCGATTTTGATAAGACAAGTGATATTCAACAATTTTAGATGAGTGTCTGTGTAAGCAAAAGAAAGACAGATTGGTGCCATTATTATTGTATAAACTTGTTGGGGATGCTTAAAAATGGTGGGCACGTTGATTCGCAGGCTTGAAGTTTTGTATATTTAGTTGTAAGCGATATCCTTTTTTGGATGAAACGCGAGCAGGCCATATTCAAAGGCAAGGCGATTGCGTCTTCATCAATGCATGCATCAAACACACATAAATCGATAAAAACTTCGATGAAGTTTTTTTTATATCTAATCAAACATCTTGAAACAACATAGACACTTTGAAATCATAGTTGAAATTACTCAAGAAATTCCACATCGATTTGATTTTTCACCAATCTATTTTTCAAAATCTTCAAAAAAAAAAAAAAAACCAAAAAGTTCGCTGGAGAAAATCAAAAATCAAAAGAATCACTTCATTTACCCTCTTATTATTCTAAGTGGAGTTTGTTTCAACCATATTTCCACTCATTCGCTCGCTCGTGTACCATGTTTTTGTGCCAATGAAATTGCTTCGCCGAGTTAAAGTTGGCATACAAATAACGCCAAGGGTATGAGGCCGTTTTACAGTGTAAAATTACCACCATTCCATGTATAAACTCTCCGGTTTAATAGCAATCGACCATCATTCACCGTACATTCATCTCCGTATATGGAGTGTATTCATTTTACATCCACAACACACGCACACACTCACGTATATATAATTATATTCAATGCAAACGAACACCCATTGCTGAATTTTCAAAGACGGTTGAACGATCTCAAATAATAATTATAACTAATGAACAAGACTAGAACAGCTATGCAAAAAGTAAAAGAACATCGTTGCAGTAACAAAATAGCACAACGAACGAATAAATTCAAATGAAAGTTGTTTCATTGAAATTGAAAATGATAATGAACTTAGAACCAAAAATTCCATTCATCATAATTCTAGCTAATTGATAGAGTCATCATAATGTCAATCATTTGTGCAAAATCATATCATCAAAGAAACACTCAGTTAATTAATAATTTATTCTGTCTTTTTCTGTAGGGCCCTATCGGATTAGATGGACCTAAAGGCGAACCGGTAAGTTGATTTCAATGATCCCTTTTTATTTCTGTGCGATTGTCTGTTTGTGCAAAACTTTTTCATCTTTTCATAACACACATTTTTTTTCTCCACATAAATTTTTCGTACATTGTTGCAAAAAACACTTTTTCATATTGCTGAACACTTGAAAACGGTGTAGATAAAAGCACAATTGAAAAGAAAAATGGCAAATGGTGGTTATTCGCCCGAACTTGACCAAAAAAAAACAATCTTAGGCATACTTTGTGCTCTAATTGAGTGCATACTTATCTTTATTAGCCATCAGCCGATAAGGACTTTTGTTGTTCTTCGTTGCCATCGTACGCTTGTTGCTCCTAAAATTAGCGTTTTATGAAAATGGCGTGACAAGTATTATTTGATTAAATTCTTAAGATTCTTATCAAACAATGGGTACGGATTCACATTCCAACAAAATGAATTTTTAAGAATTATAATTTTTTTTCTTGACGATGATGCTTCCGTTGTTTTCGCAAATATTTTTTCAAGCACTTTTGTCGGTTTAAATTTTTCTTTGGCTCATGCAAAATTCATCTATTTTCAGGGTCTTCCGGGTGAAAAGGGACAGAAAGGTGACTTGGGTCAGCCGGCCATCGATGTTTTCCAAGCAGTCAAGGTATTTTTGTTCATGCTTTCGTCATTTTTCTTCTTTAATTATGACGTCAACTGCATACATTTTTACACAATGAGACGAGAAGAAAAAAATATGCATACAACGACAACAACTGTGTGGAGCACAAGCTGTATGTGTCCATTTCGATTTCGTTGGCAACAATTATTCATCGTCGCTTTGAAAAACGAAAAAAAAAACAAGATTCTATATACATTGAGTATATACGCGTTTATTTACTTCTTGCCATTTCATCGTGTCAGATAGATGAAGACAAAAACTTCGGCGCTTTCGTATGCGATCATCAATAGGAAAAGAAAAGAAAAATGACCGAAAAACAAATAGAAAACATAAATAAAGTGAAAAAAAAATTCAAACCAAACATCACATTGAACGATGAGGTTTAACAGTGGTTGAGATCTTTCAAGCCCAGAGGACCATTTTCTTTCATTCCTTCTATCCTAAACCAAATACTAAGTAATTTCCAAACAAAACAAATCGAAAAGTTTACAAGATGGGAAAAATCGTCTTTCCATTTCAATGAAGTAAAAAGAAAAAACAACGAAACAGCATGTTTCTCTGACAGCGTTGTAGAAAAATCCGTTTCGAAATAATCTAACCAATTGCATATTTTGCTTCCGATTTATTGAACAATTTTTTTTTTCAACGGCCATGTTACACAAAGTGTATGTTTCTTTAGAGGAAAGACAATTTTTTTTGTGATAAAATCACACTGAATCAATTTCAAGCTGTGTGAAAAGTGTTAGATTTTTCCACTCATTCATGTCAAAAACCTATTTCTTGTTAAGAGTTCTTCAGTTTCAATGACTTGTCAACTGCAAAAATAGAAGAAAAATAAGAAGACAAAGACGATGACGAAGTACGAACATAAAAAAAAAACTAACCAAGAAAAATACACAAATGCCATTTTGTTCGGTTGTTATTTTATGTTAGTCGTTCGTTCGTCGTGTCCTTCCGCTGACGGGGGAAAAAAGTGTACAGAATTGACATTTTCAACAATTCATTTTATTACGCTTCAACTGTACAAGCGACAGCTTGTCGTACTTCAAGCAATTGCAGAATTTTTAGTATTTTAAACCAATAATATAATAGTAGCTTATAGTTAGCAGCGTTTTGTCTGCGATATCTCATCATTTATAAAAAAAAATTCGTTCTATTATTCTTTTCGTTCTTCGAATTTATGCGAAAATATGTTTATGTTTAAATATATGTTACAATGCAGGGACTCAAAAGATCAGTTACAACATTACGCGGTGGCTCTCTAGGCTATGCAGAAATTGTTGCCGTCAAGGTATAAATACACAATGCACATGGAACGAATGTTTTAAATTGCGCGCTTACTCACCACCGAGTGTGCATTTTTCACATACCATTTTTCGTGTTTGTAGTTGTAGAAATGTTGGTGTGTGTATTTTATATAGTTTTGATCACACACTCACAGATTCATTTAACTTTATGCCTTTTGCATATACAAAATATAGTGTTCTCTCTGTTGATTAAACATTTCATCGATAAACATTAATTTTCCAATCCAAATTGCCGTTTCGAATGGAAAAAATAAAATCATGAAAAAAAATTGGCTTAAGAAAAATGTTTAACTGATGTGAATCGTATGTGGTTCGTCTGAATTTGAACTTCAATTTTCGATCAATCTTAGAATATCCATTTCAGTCAACAATTTTCATTGATTTCTTGATACCTCAAGCGATTTTCATTTCGTGTTGGCTTTCGAAGCGAAATGTGATTATGTTGCTGTTGATCAGCAGAGAGTGCACTGTAAAATTGCTCAGGCTAATTGTGTTCGGTAAAAATGTCACTAATGTATTTCGCACAGGTCGATTTTTAACTATTTGCTTGTTAACATGTTTCTCTTTTTTGTTGTTGTCGGGTTACCTAGTTGAATTTTACCGATGGGCTGAGAAAAAAAAAACGCAGAAAGAGCTCACTCTGAATGTGTATTTTTGAAGCGATTTTTTTTTTGTTCGGTTAATGCAAATTGAATCGCTCGAAGTAAACATTTTCCACAATTTGACTAGTTTGTAGTTTTAAATACAGTGCAAAACATACAAAGTTGCTCATGCACCAAAATCGGTCTAACTCTCTAGCTTCTCTCTATTGCTTTTTTAATTCAATCTCATCGGTAAAATCAGCATTTGATATTTATAGTAGCTTAATGTTGTAGAGCGTTTTACCTCAAGGTATTAATAATATTTGTTTTGAGATATATTTGTATATTTTGTATGTGTTGCCCTTTTTAATTGAGATATATCTTTTACTCTATTGAATTATTTATTGAACAAAAAGACATATTAGCTTCATCGATACGGTATGTTGAACCGAAACATAAAAAAGTGTACACACACATTCAATTGCAATGCAATGATTTTTAGTCGATAAATTTGATGTTGTCGTCAGGGGAGTAAAATGTGATTTTTTTTTTACTCCAATCGACACGCACACAGAAACAGAGAATGAAAAATCGTGCAAACTGCTGGTAAAAACGGCAATCGGATTTGTTTACAGTTTTCGAAATTGAATGCATTCTTTTTTTTTATTCGTACATTCGCTGCAGTTCAAAATTTATTTTCAGGTAAACAAAATCAATTGGCATTTTTATTTGAAAATACGATGGTTTTTTTTATACATCTCTCGGTTCATTGTGGTCGATTTTAAACTGAAAAATATGGTGTCAGAAAAAATTGAACATTTTTGTTAACATGGAATATTTGATATTTTATTTGAGTACATCGCTTTGAAAAGTGCATAAGCGAAAGGGAATGAAAAAAAGCGTTTACATTTCAAGAATGTAAAATTTAAGGTGTTTTTTTTATTAACGCTCGACCCAAAATGACTGAAGAAAATGAAGACGAGAGATGAAAAAAGTGTAATGAGAGAACACAAACGTGATAATAAAGAATGTTTTTATTCGACACAAGCTTTCTCTAGAAATGAGACGATTTTATTGGAAAAATTCCAAAGACCAAGGCCTCTTTCAAAACTGCCACCCAAATGAACAGAATGAAGAAAAAAAAATGCGTCCCAAACATATTGTTCACCAAAAGGAGCAGACATCGCACATTGCATTCAATTTAAGTTGTACCATCATCAGACACCTAAAAATTACTTGCGCAGACAGCTTTTACTTTCGTCGTCGAAATTTAATTTCTCAAATGTTTCCAGTTATTGTTTACTACTTATTTCTTTTGTTCTCCGTTTTTATCCTGCCTCCCCATTCGAAATAATATTAGTCATCGTTGTGTCATTTTCTGTAAATGTTTTTTTTTTCTGCCGGCTTCCTATCCCTCTCCCTCACTCCGTTGATTCCAAAAAGTCAAGCTAAATGTTGAAAAATGACGCATCAAATCTCCCATCTGAATAATTTGTGTTAAGTGCCTGCATAATGGTTTAATAAAGAAATAAACGAGTTGTATAGATGCGCTAGCGTCAAAGTCGATGAATAGACGCATTCAGTGATCAAACAAACAAAATGCAAGAAAGATGAGTGAATAAGAGTATAATGCACAACATCATCGTCATCGTCGACATCGACGACGACGACGACGACGACAATGTTGATGGTAAAATGATGATGATATATGTGCGAGGAAGTTGAGATAGAGGCAATTCGAAAATGTGAAGCAACGTTAAAAAGTATTCAAATAGAAGAACAGAGAAAAAAAAATGTGTAAACAAAAACCCATGCACACACAAAAGGTAAATAAATAGAAAAACGGGGAATAACATAATATTGATTGAAAAACAAAACAAAACAAAGAGCAAGAGAGTGCGAATGGCGAGGTAGGAGAAATGAAAACAACGGCATTTGATACTACTTAAGAGGTATTTTAAACACAAATATTAAATAAAGTTCGATGCATTTAGATCTGTGTGTTCCTTCTTTCATCCATTCGCATCCAACCGATATCGGGTATAGTTATATGAGTGTAGAAAATCCAATTCTGCGTGTACTGAAGAGATTATATCACGAAAATTCCAATCATGCTGCCAATGCCTTTATAAACAACAACAACAACAACAACAAAAACTATATAAATAAAAACGCCTCATAATGCGGTCGCACTATTTTTCTAAACCGATCAACAACAACAGCGAACAAACAAACGCCGAAGATTTCAATCTCAGTCTCTCCGTCCGTCCCTCAATCTATGTTGGGTTTCTCTTTATTATTTTTTCTTCTATTATTTATTTGGTTTGCCAATAGAGGTGCTGGTAATTCTCCTCTTAAGCCGACGATATAATAGTTGTTTTATGTTATTCCAATATGGGTTATTTTATTTAAGCTGAATCTTAGATTTATCTGCTGTATTTCAATGGTCAATTCCCAATTAGCCAATTAAATTCGAAAACAAAATATAAATGCACACATAACCCCGTATCCCGAAATGCCACTGAATCATTGGCACTGATCGAATTTTTTTCCAACCAATTTTCTTAATGCATTACTGCAGACAGCATTTAGTTTCCGTTCCGTTTTCACATTGGTTGGCATCAAGGACCACACTGTTGTCTTCATGTTTTTTTGTCCTAATATTATGGTCACGCTTTTTTCTTCTCATTATTTTCAACATAAATCCCATTTTTTATAACTCCAATGCTTTTTTTTGGTGTGCGTGCATTCGCGTGTGTGTGCATGTGGTTGGTCAATTGAACATTTTTTTTTCTCGTTGGTCAACATATTCCATTATTTACCCGTAATCGTCACTATTAATCAAATGTCATCATAATTCTACATAGATGAACAAAATAGAACAAAAAAACCGTTTCATAAATAAGTCAAATATTGTAATTTCTTTCATGCAAGAAAAAAGAAAACAGAAAAGATGCGACGAATAAAATTGGCTCTAAAAATTGAACAAGAGCGCCCAAGATGATTCAATCAAATAAGCGGCCATTACTTCAATGGTACTTGTATGGGTAACAATTTTATTGACGTTGGCGCATTGTATACGTAAATCTTGTGGCTAATTTAAGTTCCGATGATAAATGGTATGGTGTTTGGTCATCGGTTGAGCAATAATATCGTGTCGCAAAAACGAACACGCACACATACATAAAAAAAAGAAATTGAAAGGACACAAAAAAAGACAATACGCGACATAATTCATGGTGAAATGGCAGAAAAGAGAGAGAAATAGAAGAAAAAGGAAAAAAAAATGTAGAAAAATAGGCATCGGGGATACACAAAATTGCATCAAAATTGCTCATGAGCACTTCCAATTTTTAGCGATTTATGGTTGTCTGTTGTGGCTCCATCAGGAGACAGTGTGTTGACTATTTTGCGGTTTTGCGAATAGCACCGTGAGCACACGACGAACACAGAGATGACACACACACGTATATATATAAAAATTAATGGCATTTGTTCAAGTTTAAATGAAAGTAATAAAACTTCCATACAAAACGACATGACAAACAATACGTGAATCATATTTACGGCAACAATTTCTACAGAACATTTTTGAATTGCCACCTTATATATGTGGCAACGGTCCAGTGTAATAAATCAATATTGTAGCAATTTCAATCTCGTTTTTTTGTGTGTGCATTTCATTTCTTCCACTACTATCTCGTTTCTATATATAATTTGTAATATATATTTTTTTAAAACGCACTAATATTTCGAACCAAAAACCAAAAAAATGATACAAAAAACACAACAACAAAAACCATGAAAGGATTTACAAGGTGCTGGCCATCATAACATTTCAGCTGCAACCATTATACAGTTACGTGTAAGTATTTTGCGAGCAAAACTGTTCACGCCTGTTACATTTAGTGTAATAGTGAAAACAAAAGCAAATTGCAATCTGAGATAGCATTGTTCAATTCTGTTGTTGTGCAATATGCAAAAAGCATTCTCAATTTTCTAGTGGCATCTCTCTCTCTCCTTTCTTCTCTCTCTCTATATATAACTGTGTATAAATTCAGCATTACTTATCTCACGCTCGTTCCCATTCTCTCTCTCTCCCTTTCTCTCATTCTTTGTGCTCTGTGCGATCGTTTCAGAATTTCAACATTTCAACATTTCGGCCCCATTTAAACAGTACCAAATTTTCGGAATCTGTATATTTATTGCATACGGTATGCTATCATTTCTCATTAACTTATATTTCCATTTCGTCATTAACAATGATGCTGTTCTATTGTTTTCGGAAAATATGTGTATGTTCTGGATTAAGATATTGGCCCCATGTATACGATGTGATAACATTGTAGTTTTCAAATAGGCTCTTGTTGTCGCATTAAGACAATATAAATGCTCTTCTAAACACTAGTTAAATATTTGTCGAATTGTAAAAGCCGTTTGTCCGCTGCCATACATACGCATGTGTTTATAAACATGAACCAAAATGAATGAAAATATTAAGTGAGTTTCGGAGTGAGTTTTTTTGAGAGAGGATGTATGCATTCAAATTGAATCATTAATTCAATTAGTTCGAATTGTCTTCTATACTTTTTAAAAGCGGTGTGCGAATGAAAATTTAAGCTAAATTGTTGTTAGATTTGTCATCCGCGCTCATGTGTGTTCATCTTTTTTTCTCTCGTTCCAATTCTATTTTTCTATCTATTTCATTCGCACTTTCAATCTCGAGTAGATTTGTGTTTATCGCTTTAAAATATGACATCAATGACCGGTATATATACTGTGCTTTGACCCAACGTACGACAACGATTACGCAAACATACCAAACCTTTTCACAATTATTCTCTTTCTCTCTCTCTCTCTCTCTCTCTCCTCTCACTGATTTCACAATGTGTTATTAATATAGCCATGCATGCAGAACAGGGCATAAATAAGTGTGATGGACGTTTTAGGCATCAAGTGCTCGTAAATTTGGCATATTTGATATCCAAAGCCTATCTCCGATCTATTTTGACTGAAATTATAATGGCAATTAGCATTGATTTCATGATTTTAAGTGAGAAGAAAAACGACACCAAACACATGCATCTACATTCTTAATAGCAAACAAACAGTTTTAGAAGCGAACAACACATTGTGTTCAAACTGAATTATGTTCAACGTGTCGGATAGAATTCAAAATGACGAAATGTGTCTGTGCGTTAGACTTTGAAATTTAAGTTTTCTGATTATTTTTTTTATTTTCATTCTAGTATGCATGTTTTTAAGCATGCAGAAAAGTTTTCTCTTTTCCGTCTTCACTCAATGGCTGATCTGCTGCATTCAAATGATTTGTAATGTGAGAATAACAAAAAGAAGCGTCTCTATCGCCTTCAAGAGTGATATGAACTTTTCGAAATTTTGATTTTAAAATTCAGCACTTGTTGTTTTCGATTTAAGTACTATGCGCCATTTCGGATGTTTTTCGTCACTCAAAATGTTCCGAATTTGATCGGACAGGGAGCTTTAAACAATATATTCCAGTAATTCTTTAAATAAAAAAAAAACTTTTATTCTCAACACGATGCCTGCAACGACAACATTCCACGACGATCTTGTCGAGGTGGAAACAACCTAATTTGTGTATAAGCATAGTGGCGCTATGTACCGATAACACTTTTTCAAAGAAGAACGAAAAACAGAAACTGAATACATCTTCACTTCTCTCTTTTTTTCACTCTACTCTTTTGCCATGCCTTTGTTCGCTCACTTCTCTGTTGATTCCCGTTTCTTTTGTTTTGGTATTTTCTTGTTTTTTTTTTTTTAATTCCCTCTCTCTCTCTCTCTTCACACTTGCATGCCATCAAAAGTGCACTATTAATTGCTTCGCGCATTCATCTACATATATAAAATAATATTCAAAGCGCTTTAAAAGGAAAAGACAAAAAAAGAAGAAGAAGTAAGAAATTGACTACCAAACTATAAACCTACGAAGAATTTATAGTCAAACTTAGCGCCAATAATTGCTTCAATGGCCATCAAGCACAAAGCTTTGATCGTTGAATGTTTTATCAAGAGAGAAAAATCACTCTCTTCTCATTAATTAGTTAAATTTTTATTGGATAGTTTGAAAGGGAATCTCTTTCAAAAAGCATCATGAAATTTTCCTTGTTGATGAAACCATTAAAAAACGATAATGGCGTCATTGTGTGTGTGTCTGAGTATTTTTTTTTTCCAATTCCTTTTCATTGCAATTTAAAACAGAACAGTGGTAGTCGTTTTTTTTTTGTTTTGTTTTTCTTTGTTAAATTCATTTGAGTTTTAAATTTTGAAGTAACAAGTAAAAATCGATTAAGAAACTTTAGAAAACGAAAAAAAACGCATGAAATAATTTATTAACTTGATAAAGCAGCCTGAAAATGAAATGATTGGTCAGCTATCACAACAATAGCACAATTAGAAGCATGTGCATGCATTAAATAATTCTAAATTAAATGAATGATTCGTTGTTACTGTGTGTAAATTTGTTGAAGAAAAAAATTCGGACCCCAAAAACGATTTATTCGTTATATCTTTTTCGTTCAATTTCTTTAATCACAATTTAAATTCTAATGCTAGTAATGATTTCAGTAACCAACAGTAATACACAGTAGTCAAATCATCTTAGTTAGAATGATTTAGTGAATTTAGTTTAACTCACTGTAATTTTAATACAATAAAAAAAAAGAACGGCCGGTTTTGTGCGTTGGGAGATTTGTGAGTCGGAAACCGCTGACAACCAAACTCAGTTTCACACTGTAACAAATCAGTTCGTAGTAATTTAAACTCACAAATCTCTCGGCACTCCGATTCAATTCAATTCAATCCAATCAAATTTGTTCGATGCACACGATTAACGGTCATAATGACGATTCGTTCTCCCTATCAACCGCGTTTATTCGATCACATTTATTGGAACGTTTACACACACACACACTATGCTCTATAAATAGTCTTGAACAATTTTAACAAATTCTCAAAATCGTTATCATTTAAAGTAATAATACGCAAAGGGAGTGTGTAACGTTTTGGTGTTTTTTTTTTTAATTTGGTAACTATTATCGTTCACATTGACCTTGTGACTATATTCAACTGTGCACGAACGAATTTTTGAATTTGTATTTAATTAAGATACTTTAATAGAACTATTATTGTTTCGATTATATTAATAAAGGGTGAAACCGGAGAGAGAGGTCCGCCCGGTCCACCAGGAATTGGTATGTGTTCTTCTCAAAAATGTTTGAAAAAGTTTTAGTGGCGAATTTTAAACTGAATTTTCATTTCTTTCGAAGGTGTCGCAGGTATACCAGGTCATGATGGCAGACCAGGTTAGTTACACTCTAAAAAAAGATTTATCCAAAACAAAAATGATCTGAAAGGGATAAATTTCAATAAAAAAAATGATGCGAATACAAAGTAATACGAATTGTATATCTGATTCAGATCATTGATGGATGAAAACTGTATCCATTACTTTTCAATAAAAATAATTTATTCAATTCGTGAAAAAAATAATATAATATGAATGAATCTCATGTGTTTCCAATTTGTGAAATAGGTGCACCCGGCGAACGTGGTCCAGCAGGCGAACGTGGTCCGGCAGGCGAAAGGGGCGAAAAAGGAGAAGTGGGACCCGAAGGACCGCCGGGACCAAAGGTAATCATCAATACCACATTTTAAGCTTTTACATTTATAAAAAAAACTATTGGTTTTGCTCAGGCAAATTCATTAGTAGAATCAAACATATTTTTTGCACAATTAAATTTTGCTGCTGTTTTTTCTTTAATATCTTTGTTTGACTGGATTAAATTGCCAGCGTAGAAAAAAAAGACACAGAAATAGACTTCATAAATGATGGGAAAATGTTTTTGAACATGTGTTCTCATTTGTAATTTAATAATGAAACTCTGAATTGTATTCGAACATTTCAATGTACAACATGATGAGATTCAAATGGAAAACTCGGTATTTTATTATATTCGAGTGATTGCGTTTGCTTTATTCTGTATAAATTGTATGTAATAGCGAACCCTTTTTTGTCCCCACGATTTTCGTTTAATCTCAAGTGTTGAACATTTTAATTAAATGCCAGGAGCTAAACTCGCATTCGAACAAATTCACAATCGCGTTTGCAAATCCTCGCCTTGTAAATGTATGAATGCATGATTTAGCAAAATAAATTGATTTATGTATTACATAGTATTTTATTTGGAAAAATTTGTTTTGTGTTTGTTCTGTACGAAAATAATTTCCGTAGGGTGATCAGGGTGACAAAGGTGATAGAGGCTTAACGACAACATTCAAAGGCGATCAATTCCCGACTGGAATCATTGAAGGACCACCCGGCCCACCAGGCCCATCTGGTTAGTATATATCAATATTTTCATCTTCACACCATCGAATTACAACACCATAACAATTTCAAGCACTTCTTCAAGAGATCAACCATAAAATTCACTATTCAAAATGGTTTTTTTTTTTTGCGTCGTGGTATTTTCTTTACGAGATTGAATTCATTCAACAATTCGTCAATGACATAGAACAAAATCACATACCATTGATATCAAGTATTAAAGATATATCGATTTCTTTCGATATAGAAAAAAAGGCAAGAAATAAAAGACGAATGAGAAAAAAAAAGCACGAAAAGAAAAGATTCATGTCAAATTGAGAGACTATTCATGTCAATCGCACCATTTCCACATGAGTGAATAACGAACATGCACATTCAAGTCATTCATTCGATTGTGCGGTTTTCTTGCGAACGGAATTTTTTCGGATAAAATTTTGCTCACTTCACTTGTGCTACTCTTTCGCCTTTTGCCTTTTAGTCACATGTATAAGTCGAGACTACCGTGTCCTTTCTTCTTAAAATCGTAATTTTTTTCTCATGTTTTATTTTTGTTTTTCTTTACGCTATTTCTTTCACATGAAGGACCGAAAGGAGAAAAAGGTAATAATAATAATTCATTTTCAACCAATTTCTTTTATTAATACCTATTAACCCATTTTTATTTTCATGAAAATAGGCGATATTGGTCCACAAGTAAGTATTTATTTTTGCTTGTTTAATTGAAAACGAATGTTTTTGATCTATTTTATGTTTTCTTTTATTATCTTCTACAGGGTCCACAAGGACTTCAAGGTAATTTTAGAAAAAAATATATACGCTCAACACCTTCATACTTCATTATAATTACTTTTGAATGAAAATCGTGTATATAATAAGAGATACACATTCTTTCCGAAATAATTATTTTCGACTCCATTTACTTTCCGTTTGAATCAATTAAAAGTTCTAATCATCTTTTTTTTTTATTAAATTAAACTTTCGGCTTCGTTTCTGGTTTCGTGTGTAGGTGAAAAAGGTCCGCGTGGCAAGCGAGGTAAACGAGTAAGTATACGCATCTATCCACCTATTTTAAAATTACTTTTTATCCCAAACCAACGGGAATAAATTATTTTTTCTCTCTTTAACGTTTGATGTATATTGCGAACATCAATTTTTATGTGTGTGTATATTAAAAAACAAATTCTTTCAAATACTGTTTTCCTGTCAATTTTCTTTTCTGGTTATCTTTACTCTACTATGCTCCCACTTCTGATTGACTTCAACATGATCTGTTGAATTTTTCTTCCCTCATCTTTTTTTTTGTACAAAGTATTTCAAAACAATTCTGACTTGTATGATTTGCGAGACTGAGACAGATGTTATGCCATGCTCATGATATAATAATTCATAATCTTATTTCTCACTTACTATTTCTGTCTTATTCAAACATTTTTGCTACCGTAAAAAAAAGAGAATTGCTCCGAACCTCAACCAATGTTAAAGTCAGGAGAGAGAGAAAGAGTGTAAACATCATGCTTATCGTTGCGCTCAACACAACATGATCAGAGAGTTTATGAATTGTGTCATAAGATGAAAACGCATCCCTAACAATCGCAATCATCTATGGTTTTAATTTCAAATTGATGTTGACGCATACTATTATATACCTTATGGATATATAGATTTATAAAGTTTAGTGAATAATGTGCACCTTGGTTTTTCTTCTACATGTAAATATTTGTCATCAAACAATTTTGCGAATGCCAAAGAATATGCTATAGAGATATGGAATGCATGTGCCATCGACAAACTACAACCGTTTCAAAATTAAATCCTTGCATTTAATTTATGATATACTTTCTCAAGAAATGCTAATGGAAGGATGATTTGTTGAGTACGCCCATAGTATATTATATACATATATAAATCTGTCTGTTGTACATATATAACATTTATATATGGGTATCGAATCATCTTATTGAAATGTATTATAGAAAATGTTGAAAATGCGCTTATCATGTTGTTCATTCGCGCACTCAATTCTCGAACGAAATTTTCGAATGATATAACCACCATCGTGTTTTATTGAAATACGTATTTTGTGTGGATATATGTAATTTATCGTGTGCGTGTGTTTCTCTTCATATCGTGCCCAGGATGATGTTTGATTTTTGTGAGCTTAATTTCATATCCATGGCGGTGGCAGCGACGGCGGCGGTGGTGCTGTTGCTGATTGAGTTAACCGAGTTTTATTAAAAACTGGTTTTTATCATTACACAACAGCTTTTTTTCATAATCATTACTCTTCGACACACGAATATAAGTTCTAGTGGCACGATTCAACAAATTACGTACGTATTGTTGTTAATTTACAATTGTTTTTTTTGTCTTTTAAGTTTTTTTCATTGTGGGTAAAAAAAATCAACAGCGTGTTGTGTATTTCCCTTTTTGAAGCATATCACAAATTAGTTTTGCCATTTCATGAGCACTTAAGAATAAACAGGTAACATGAGGAAAATAAAAAAAAAAAATTGAGAAAGAGTTTGCTTTTCCAGCACACATGTTTCACTTGACAGAACAAAAGCTTTTGTGTGTGTTTTTTTCTTCTAGCGAGAACAAGAAAATGATATGGGAAGGGAAAAAAAAATATATAAGTAGCACATTCATTTCAGATTGAAAGCGAAGAAAAAACTAATTCCTTTTGACTTAAAACTCGTATCATTCCATTGTGTTTCTCTTTCACTCGTTCTTTCTCGCAAAATCAAGTGCATTGAAATGCGTACAAGTTGTTTCCTCTATTGAGCGATAAAACTATGCGGTTATATGTGTATGTTTTGAAATTAAGAGTGAAGCAATCAGATAGTTTGAGTTTATTGTTACCAGACAATAAAATTGCGCCAGTTTACAGTAACCACACTGCAAAGTGGATGCTGCGTCTTTTGTTGTTGTTGTTGCTTTTTTTATTATTTTTTATTCGTTGCGCTTCAAATAACATCTCAACGGACAAATAAAATTACACACACACACAAACACTCACACAAATGACTAAAAGTTTCAATAACTTTTCTCAATAAAAATTTTGTTGTTTTCATCGTTCACCGAAAAAAAAAAAAAAAAAAAAAACAAATGAAACCAAACAAAAAAAAAAGTTGTTTGGCCAAGGCAAGGAAAACGAGTACGATGATGATATAACAGTGATCCGTGGACCTCCCGGCCCACCCGGAATAGACGGTAATTTAACTCAAAATACATAATTTTTTTAATTTTTATTTTTTCATTTCCACTCACTCATTACAAATTCACTTCACTTTAAACATCGTTTGTGAAGCATGTAAACATATCATTTTGATTTCTGACATGCGAAAAACTTTAAAACTAATTAAGATTATAAATGGGGCCATGTAATTATATAAAAATTTTAAAACGCGTGCATTCCATCCGATTCTCAATGGATTTCATGAAAATCTCTGATGTGACAGTAGAGAAAAAAATGTTTTCGTTGAGTTAAAATCACAAAATGATATGCAACGAATGTGATGAAGATTTATTCGAGTGATTTATATAACTTTATTAATTGAATGTTACGGATGTGTGCGAATTTTGATGTGAAATTGCAGGAAAAGACGGAAAAGATGGTACCAAGGGAGAAAAAGGTTCGCCAGGTGAACCCGGATCACTCGGACCAAGAGGTTTGGAGTGAGTATTATTGATTTACCTTTTTGACTACTTCGTAATATACTGTGTGAGAAAAAGAAATATTCCTATATTCGATACACGATTCGGTTGGCGTTGACCAATGTTGAACCCTTTTTTTCGATTATTTTACCTGTAAATATTATGAATGAGGTTGAAAATTACATTTTAATACCACATTATTATACACCGTATAATTTGTTAAGGGTAAACCAATGTAATAACAATTTTTCGGTGTTCATTCTTTACAATTCTTTACACTTTTTCTTCTCTCTCTCAACATCTTTTACAGTGGATTACCAGGCGAACCCGGAATCGAAGGTAGCCATTTATTTATGTTGTATAAGTTTTATCTTTCATTCACAGTGCATTTTATTGACAAATCGCCGAAGTTTTTTTTTATTTCGACAATCATTTTCTTCTTTTTACCATTAAACACCTGCTCCCAAATAGATGGGATTCTTTTTTTCTTCAAAACTTTGCGATAACGAAAAGTAGAGAAAATAATTTGCTATAAAAACGAAGATTCGTCAATAAAAAGAAAGTTCAATGAATGATATCAGTTACTCTTTTTTTATCACACCTTATGAATTCGTGTAAATAAACGACATTCTTTATTTTCATTTAATCAGGTCCTCCTGGCTTGCCGGGATATCAGGTAACTTATATTACACATGAAAAAATCAATAGTGATTACTTATATGCAAACGAAAAAAAAAAAAACATCATTTTGCTCCGTAGGGACCACCTGGAGATAAGGGCGATCGAGGTAACCACTCATTTATATTGCATTTTATTGATAAATTGTCGATATTTCACACTTTTTCCTTACTTATTTGAACAATTAATTGTTTTCTTACCACTAAATACTAATTCTTTTACACCTCGAGTATGGCAACGACACTCTTTATTTATTTTATTCTCATGTTGTTACCAACGAAATAATTACTCACTTATCTTATTCAATCGATTCGAATTCAACATGTGATTTCAACTTTTTCTTCGCTTACGTTTGTTTTTCAGGAGACATTGGTCCACCCGGTCTCATGGGCCCGCCTGGCTTACCAGGTAAATTGCAACGTTTTAAATCGTGAATAAATGCGTTATTTTGTTGGTATTAAATAAACACTTGTGATACCATCGAATTAATGTTGTCTCACGTACAATGTTGCAACACAAGTGGAATTTAATTTACCAAATAGTTTCGAGATATTTATTTGTTTTTAATTTAATTTGGTTCGTTGGTGATATTAATGACTTTTGTTGCGTTTTTTTTTCGCTCTCTCCGTGTTTCGTTTTGTTACAGGACCACCAGGATATCCAGGTCCAAAAGGTGATAAGGGAGACCGAGGCGATTCCGTAAGTAAAATGCAGAAAATTTTGTGTGCGCGTGTGTTTGTGTATTAAATTGATTGAATGCAGAATCGTAATTCACCATGATTTTTATTCGTTTTCACTTCAATTTGTTTTATGTCAGAAGTATCGAAAAATGCGCAGACGGCAAGAGGAAGGAATGGCTGATGCACCACACACAAATCCCAGTTTACACAGTTCTCACATAGAATATGTAAGTTTTTCATCAATGATGCATTCATTTGTCTTCATCTATGCAATGAATGTTGCCATACATCAACATTATCATTATCTTTTCTCATTCACTGACCACGTTTCGTTTCTCTTTTCCGTTTTTTCTTTGCTCCGACATTTTTTACGCAATTAGCTCATTGGGCCACCAGGACCGCCGGGTCATCAAGGGCCACCAGGAGAACGAGGCATAGATGGTCGTAAAGGAGATCGAGTAAGTATTCTGTAAAAGTAAAATTGTAAAGATAAATCTAAAAAAAACTTTGCGAGACAAGAGTGTACAAATGAATGATTGAAATATAGTTCAACTATCCACAATTAAAACTAAAATAATTATATACATTGAAAAAGTTTGCGCCAACATTTATCATAAAATCATTTCTCTCAACAGGGTGAAAAAGGTGCAAAAGGTGACACTGGTTCAATGGGTTTGCCGGTAAGTGTTTTTTTTTTGCTTCTCTCCTGCTCATACTCTGAAATTGATTGCTTTTGTTTGGACTTGTAAAGTTGCCGATGGCAAAAAGTAGAAAGTTGAAAGCTTCTTCGTTTTCGTTACTTACATTTATGCCAATGTAATAAGTTTTTTCATGGCATTTCCGAGTTCTGATTTCACAATGAATGAATTATTATCGACTTGATGTTTCTTTTGTTAATATAAAGCTTTGTTTGGATTACAGGGTCCGGCTGGTTATAGAGGTGATTGAAACAATAAATAAACAAAACACCAACGATCATAAAAAAAAACAATAAAACGAAAACAATATTTGGTGATTATTAGGTGATTCCGGACCATCAGGGCCAATTGGAAAACCAGGAATGCCGGTACGTATATAACACAAGCGTAGCATCAACTTCAAAAATTGTTTGTTGAAAATGCAAAATGAGAAACAAAATTGAGCAATTTAATAATTTGAAAATTTGATTGAGAGCACACACAAAAAAATGAAGAAATGTGAGCTAATATTTTCTTCATTTTTATTTTTGCTACATGGCAGTATAATTAAATTAACAATACTGAAGAGAAAGAACTGAATTTTTTCTATGGAAATACCCCCGACCGAAGACGATGACGACCAATATTTTTTCTTTTATTCATTAAATATTGGACGAAATTGAAAAATTTCGGCAAACTCAAACGCGAAAAGAAATATTGAACACATTCCGAAAACAATATTCTGATTCTAACAGCAGTTTTGATGAGAGCAGCTTTTAAATTGAAAGTACTTGAACAATTTTTTTCTTTTTTACTCTCTGAAATGAATTCAAGTTGAACACGTACACTGCTTTTCTCCTATGTGGACGTTCAATGAAAAGGTTTTGAAACAGATTTTTTTTCTTCTTCTATTTAAATTATGTAGAAAAAGAAATGAGAATGACGAAAAGGATAAAACGCGTGAAGATTGCTCGTTTTTGTCGTTCATTGTTGAAAACAAAAATGTTAAGTCTTGCACTTTTGTCTGAGTTCGGAAATTCATATTAAAAGAGAGAGAGAGAGAGAGAGAGAGAGAGAGAGAAAAATTGAAATGCGGGAGAAAAAGAAAACATAAACCGGTGTGACAAAGTGCATGCTTGCATCAAAACCTTTAGCATCAGTCTGCTGTGGTGAGAAGAAAAAAGCACACACAAAAGCAAATGATGTTGAGGCAATTTTTCGCATCATTGTGTGTATGTGTGGGTCCGTGCGCGCGAAAAATGGCAACAGATGGACTGTTTCAATATGAATTCGACCAATATTCAAGTACTCGTTAAGATGAACAAGTGTGTCGAATATTGTTTGGAAGGGACACTTTTTTTTCTCTCTTCTCACACTTCCTTTCCATTCATATCAATGTGTCGGAACTTTTTTTTTTCGTGTTCGCACATCACAAATTGCAATTGTTGTTTTTCTTCTGAAAAATTAATTTGTTGTGCCTTTCTTTCACATGTGCACACAAAACGGTATGCGAAACGGAATGATTTCAGTATTTATTTTCATTTGATTTTTACTCCTAGAAAATGGGATTTTGTCTCCATAGCCACAATATCTGCGATATGTAATGATGTGTGCTCGAGAAGCATTAGTAGAATTGTTCGAAACGAGACCCACACGCCGCGCGTGTAAGAAGAACCAAAACAAGGCAGAAAAAAATATATATTGTATTATAAATGGTTGTCAATGGAGGCGTTTTTTCGAAAAGCTGGCTTCAAGAAAGGCCAAAGTGCATAGCAACAGACGAAAACCAATTGAATTAATGTATTTTCCCTGTGGTCCGTTTCAAACGATTCGACTATTGCTCGGTGCTTGTTTTTTTTTTATTTTGTTGCTCAAAATGATATTTATCCACAAACACTAAACGACTATTTACGTACTAACTATAATGAATTTTGAAATCCATACTGGCTTATATTTTCTAACAGGTTTGGTCGTATTAAGCTCAAAATCCATTCTTATACAGAAAAAAAAACAAACAAATACAAAAGCAAAAACAAACATACACACAAACAAAAAAAAAACACACACACTCTCTCTCGATACGTATAAATAAATTAGGCTAAAAGATGAATTAAGATTAACCAACCAGGAAGCGTCGGCGTTTTGTTTTCGTTTGGAAAATGCATTACTCGCAACCAGCACGTGCGCGCGCGCCCTCAAGCGCAAGGGAATAGTATAATGTTTTTTTTTTTTTGCTTTAGCTAACACATTCAATATATTTCTATATTCTTGTTCCTCTTGCATGACGATACACACAAACTTACATACATTTCTTTACACACGAACAATTCATAGAGATAAAACAAAAAAAAAATAAGGAAAGGAACAAAATAAACCGTCTCATTGTTATATATATAGTATTATATTTTAAGAATTAATCCTGCCAAATGAATTTAAACTGTTCGTTTTGTATTGGACATTTCGGAATATGTATCAAACATCATTATTACTATACTTATCTTGTTCGAAACGAAAACATTTTCATTGAAAAAAAAAATATCAAAAAACGTTTTCTATTATTTAAACCATTACCAACTTTTTATCCAAAAATTCAACTCTTTTTTATAATATCTTTAAATTTATGAATATCAAGCAGCTTAAATGAGGCAGCTATGCACAGTTCTCATATGTTGTAATCATTCATCTAAACAATTTAATCTGCCAATTAATATCCAACGAACAAATTTACATTTTTCCGGATTTTTTTTTTCATTTTGAACAATTTTCGCACAAAAAGAACAAAATATTCGTGTTGGAACAGACACATAAGCTAAAACTATGCAAAACATTCAATTAAACACGATATTATAAATGCAAAAAAAAATCGAGAATTAGTCAAGGAATCCGTATCAATTAGATCGCTGTGTATCCGTGTTGTTGTCGCCGCCATCGTTGACGGTGCTCGTTTTTCCGGAGCGGAAGTTTAGTCGGAAATGTGAATGTGTGAATTACTTTTTGGAAATTCACTTGCATACACACACACACACATTACACCCAAACCAAAACTTGTAACAATGATGTAATAAACCGAAATTATCTTTTTCGGTAAATTAAAAGAAGTTATAATAATTAAGATATGCATCTTAAGCTTCCCATTGTGCAATGTTCGTTGTGTTATGTTTTCGATGTGAACTGTGTGTAAAACTGCGTAAACCGTTATTACCTTCAAGATAAACGACGCGGTGAATTGAGCAAATAGCTTTCGGCTAAATGTGTTCCACTGACAATTGCATTTCGGCGTGTTGTTGTCGAGCAAACGATTGAAGGAACGGCACGAGGGACCGAACAAGCATTCAGTGTGTTGTCGGCATGAAATCACATCGCAATGCATCGTGTTGTCCAAATTCGTCATATATGTATACTGCATGCATAGATATACTGCATATGCATTTAAAAAAAAAGTGCTTGGAAACGCACGCCAGATTTAACAATGAATATAAATCTAAATGTGTGTATCACTCTCTATCGTTCAGTCTTTCTCTGAGGAAATGCTTTGATTTTTCCTTTCAAATGAATGCCCGTTGTGTTGAACCATGATACGCTCAAACAACAATATCCTCATATGGAACATTTACTTTGATATCACACAACACATTATCTCTCATTGCACTACAGAGATATCTCTCGAGGTATTTGCCATACGAGAGGAAGAAGAGAGAAAGAGAGAAAGAGAGAGAAAACGCACACACGATATAACGAAGACTGAATTTTAATTCATCTCACTGTTTCTCTACATTTTACCGCCCGCCGCGTCCCGCTTTTTCGAAATTGTTATTTTTATCTTGGTAGAAATGTGCCCAATCTAGCAAAAAAAAAGTGATATAAAAAAAGAAGAGAGAGAAAAAAAACACTAATATAACAAAACTTGGCGCGGAGAATGGTAAAGTTTTCGAATTGTTGAAACAATAACTGAACATTTCTCCGCGCATTTACATCATTTTTCATCCACTCAACGTAAATAAAATATGAACGGTCTCATTATCATTTCACAAATATACAGAAAGCAGACACATTACAAAATGTGCGATTTCATTTTGAAGGGTTTCCATCCATTTATTTCTCTCTCTCTCTCTCTCGTTCTCTGTATAACTGTATGTTTTGTGAACGTGCTGTTTTTTTCCTCTCCATTCACATTCTATTCTACTCTGTCTGACTCTGTGTTTTTCCGTTTCTGTTGCTCTTTCAATTTGTGGCGCTGTTCAAGTGAAAAATACAAACATAAACATTCAGCTGAATGACGTGTCATGTAATACCCTCGATTCCATTTCGCTAGCGCTTAATAATGCAAGCAAACAAGTGCAATTTTCGACGACTGTTTCAAAACCATTTTGCATGACATTTTGTAGTATTAACCGGCATATCAATGAACAACATTATGATCGGCTCATATGTGTTTGAGCCAATATTAAAATTGTATTCACCATTCACCCGATATTATATGAAAGAGTAAGCATGTGATTCAGTATATGTGGAACAGGTGTAATTCAATGTAAATGTATACGATGAAAATAGTTGCAAAACATTTTTTTATTCATTTGAAATATGATTGTGCAAACGATTTCGATTTTTTCGTGAAAACATGGAAACTTCATGGTTCATTTCTTTATCTCCGTTGTGGTTGTTGTTGTTACCGATTTTGTTGGCAAAACGAAGTTATTGAAATGGCAATCGTTTCGATTGAAAAGACCATGTTTCAAATGAAGCGAGTAAAAAGTTTTTGCTATGTGAATGAGATAAAAAAAAGATGATGTCAAATGACAACAATTTTTGGATGGACAGGCGAAGCCTAAAACCATTCCGTAATAAATTTCTTATGTATGGTAAACGATAACAAGATTTCCCATTCGTTTTCGACCATTGAAAATTGAACACTATTGAATGGTCATTTTTCACCATTTCATACAACTCAATCGGAACCCGTTTTCAACCCTTTTTCATTCACTTGTTTTCACTTTGAATTTATATCCACAACTTGTATGTTTTCCTCGTTTCAAATAAAATGAAAACAACAATAACAACAACAAAAATACAAACTTTACCACAATATTGCAATCGAGTTTTGTATGCTACCGTTTCTCACTCTCGTTTTGCTATCTTTAAATGCAGTTTTTGTATCTTTTTTCCCAAATAAATCTTCACTTGTATCACTTATCACTAAGTTTTTGTTTTCATACGTGATTATGACCTGGCCAAATTGTGTGGGATTGTTGAAGCAACAGTTCATTCTCATTCTCGTTGTGCTTCTGTTTATTTTTCAATATGCACTCCTTCCACACGTTCAATTCTACCATATTCACAGCCCAAATATTTTATCGGCTCCTGAATTTTGCGCAGAATTTCAAATATGCTTTCAGTTGAATTGGATGCAGCTAATTTGTTGCATATAATGTATGCATATGCATACGGTACATGCACCATATAGCTTCCGATGGCAGTGTGAATGCGGTAAATTATGTGAAGGGCGTGCTTTACAAAACTTTTGACAAACTCACATATTCAATGGAATTAAACAGTTCTACCCCTCGATTGGACGACCGAAAAAAAATAAGATGTGAATTCTCGAACAAAACTGTGCATTCGGTAAAATAGCCATTACAAACTCGATCATGAATATTTTTCATGAGAAAAATCCATTTTTTTTCTCTGCCATTTTCGTTTGTTGTGTGTCTCTTTTTCTCTCGATTTGCCGAACATCTCGTCGATAATGAATGCCGAAGTCAGTCTATGTATTTTGGATGGATATCCATCCGAGATATTTTAGAATATCTGGATATTTAATGCAACTGCACAGAGCCAGAGCTGTCGCACATATAATCTACGGTATGTCGCTACACGAAAAATACAGACACAGTGTGACTGTGTACGTGTGGAACTTGATACATATATACCGATGCACACAGCTCTGGCGCTGTGCAGTTGCGTTGAATATCCAGACATTCTAAAATATCTCGGATGGATATCCATCCGAAATACATAGACTGGCCGCAGTTGCCCGGAAGATGCAATTGGCTGTGTAAATGAAATGTTCTTTTAACGATATGCTTCATATGGAATTTAACATACCCTCTCACATTCATTTCACATCCACCATGGTACGATGCGCTCCATTCGAGCCCATCATTCGAAATATGTTTAACTCATGGTTCAATGCAGTACAATTGCATTGAAATGATGACAGATTCGAATATTGCGATAACACAGACACACAACATTGGCATATTTAAAATGAATAGATGAGGGGACATGCATGGCCGAAAACCATAATATTACACCATAGGCAAAGTTTAATCATGTTTTCTGTAAAAGTTTTGCCATGAATTTTGATAAATATATCAACAAAATGTGACGGTGTTGAACATAAAACACAAGTAACTTTTCGTGCACCGTATGTGGTAAATGCTGTTTCTCTCACTCTCACACATTTCTTCCATTTAATATGTGTTACGCTTGTGGAAAAAGTCCATTTGCATTGTCACCAATTATAAATAGAATTATCGAGACTTTGGTCGACATTTTTTCTCCCCATTTGCGTTAAACTATGCACATTGAGTTTGAGAGCGTTTTTAATTTGAATGTATGGTAAACGAGATAGAAACAACAAAAAAAAAGAGATGAGAATGCGATTAAATGAATGCCTGCCAAATTTAATTTTGGAAAATATAGGGGAAACAACGATACGAAAACGTACGAATTCACAACAATATCCATGATGCACAAATCTGCTAGTGACAATATCCGGAAAATGAAACCATCGAAATTATGGAATGTGGCCAAAAAAAAGAGGATCCGAGCCACGATGAGATGTGTATTGAATTTTACCACATTTTGCCGATGCTTTCAAAAATTCAAAACGCATTATTATTCAAATGACGCACATTTTCCTTATCTGATTTTCTATTGAATCAAAGGGAATTGCAGAAATCAATGGTTGCACATTCTCTCCAAAGTGCTTGAGGTTTATTACGCGCAACCCCTTTCGCATATTTTGCTTTCTCTCTCCATCTATCTATCACTTTTTGTATATCATGGTGTAATTCCCAATTGTGTGTTTCCGGATCTCATCACCGCTTTCTCTTTGACAATGTCTCTTTTTCTCTCTTTTCCTCTCTATCATATATGATTTTGTGATCTTTATGTGACCATACCTCTCGGAAGAAGCTATCGTATACACGTGTCATGGCACGTGCCAATTTCGAATCAATGAAGTGTTCGTTGTTTCTTATCACACAGAAACTTTTTGCCATACACCAATAAACTGCAATCGTGATGTGTGTGCGTCGCATTGTCATAACTGCATATCAGTGCGGTATGCATAATATTTTACATGGCCTGACATTTTCGATACACAAATGACACCAAAAGAGAAACGGGAACAAAAGCAACGGAAACAAAGAACGATGTAAAATCACACAACTGATTGTGGATTAACAACCACAGCAGTGAACGTGGAAACACTCTTGGTTTCCGGGACGCGTCTCCCTCCCTCTCCGCATCTCTCTGGTGTAATTCCCTGTGTGTATGTGTATGATTTTCGATTTATTCATCGTGTCACTGAATTCTGGTCATGCCCCAGAAAAAGAGAGTGATTAAAGAGTGGTCATCGATTGTCAGTCAGCATACTTCCATCCGTTCATTGAATTTTAATTTGGCACCACAAACATTGCAATATGTATGATTCAACGGAAGACAACTACACAAAAACAACCAAATTCACACTGTACATGGTGAACATATCCGAATGATGTATATCGTTGAGATTTTAGTGATTATACAAATCAATTATTATTTATATATGCAGGTTGAAAAAATCAAATCAAAACAGAGATAGGATCGACAAAAAAAATGCATTTTCATTAAACGAAACCCTTGCAATTTTCACGCAGTATGAAATTTGCAAGTTGTTTTTTGCTCGATCGTGTCAAATACACGCCAAAATTAATGGAAAATCGTCTTTTTGTCATTGTGTACGATATGCACATAGATGAATAAATACATGCGATAAATACATACGAAAATTACTCAATATTTCATGGTGTTTTAATGAAATTTTTTATCCCATTTCGTCCACTTTTATCAAATAATAATTCGTTGTTTTTTTAAGTTAATGTTCAATCTAATATTAGAGATGGCCAACAAAAATACAACGTGTATTAAAATAAATATCAAACAATGTAACCATTTAAAATTTAATAAAAAAAAGAAAATATTCGAGCTTCTGTGTTCGAAATTGAATAATGTTTGCAAAGGAAGACGCTTGAATTTTTGCACAAGACACTCAATCATTTAAAATGAAAATTATCAATTTTCAAAGTAAAACTTTATGACTGACATGGCGGTATAGAAAGAAATAGAAAAAAAGAGTGAGAGAGAGCCAATCTCCGAGATCTCTTCTTCTTCTATCTTGTCCAAACAATGAAAAGAGTTGTTTAAATTCACAACATAAACTATGTGAAACTCAGTACAAATTGCTTAAACGGCTGCCGTATAAAGTCCTGTACGGAAAACTTCATTCACACTTTTACTTCCAACTCATACATTATACACATTCATACACACACAAAGACACACACACTTACATAGAACTTGTGCGAAAAAATGAAACCATGAAATCATAAAAACGAATTACACGAAAGTGTAAAATTCAAAAAAAAAAATTATATATATATAAAACGAAACGTAGCAAGTGGTTAAAAATATATGATGAAATTGTGTATATTTTCTGAACAAATGTACAATGTACATTCTGCTAACCGATCAAGAACAAAAATGCTGAAGAAACAGACGAATGCTAGGGACGATAGAAAACGAAAATGATGAAAGGAACGAAATTGCAACAATTATTGAGATATACGAAAAAAACGAAGGGCACCGAAACTGTGTGCGAACTCCATAGACTCTTTCATTGCACAACTTTTCTCGGAGGGTTTAAAGTCAAATAAACTTAATTTTAAGACGTGGTAATGTGAAATTTTCCATCCAAAAAAACGTAAAAAAACAAATAGAAAGTAAGAACAAACATAAGAGAAAGAAGTTAAAGTTGATTAATTTATATGACAAAACACAGAAGAAGCAGAAGAAGAAGAAAAAAAAAATTATATAAGAAACTCTCAAAACGAAACGAACGAAGTAAAAATTATCAGAGGCACCGGTATGCGGTGTCACGTAGATATTGCATTTTTATGTACATTTTTTTTCGTTTTGATTTTTCAAACCATTCGATTTATTTAGAATATTTTCATTTGGAATCATTTTTTTTATAATCGGTCGATGTAAGAGACATTTCTTAACCCTCGTAGTAGCTCATTTTTTTTATTCTTCAATCAAACGAATTAGAGCAAAGAAAACCGCATTCGAATCTTATTTAATATTAAATAGAATAGCCAATTTTCATTCATCATAATCAACTTCTATTTGGTCGATGACAACCTCACAGCAAATGCATATGATTCATCGAGTAAATTTGCATCGGACTAAAAATTGACCCAACAAGTATAGAGAAATAGAAGACGAACCGAAAAAAGCACGATAATTTTGAATGAAATTTACATTTAAAATCGAGAACAAATTATTGCATCTAAGTTTCGATGTGAAAATTCGCTCGCAAAATACACGACGACTGATACATTTGGCCTAAAGAACATTTGCCTAAAATCAATATATTTCGTACAATTTTCAATACACACCTATGTAAATGGGGTCATGGAATTCAACGTGCACATCGAATCGAATGATGTTTTGCTCTGAGATTGTCACGACATGAAAAACCACAGACGAAGTATTTCTCTGTCGACCGCTTTAATTTTCGTTATTTTAGAATGAACCGAACGGAAAATTGAGTTCAACCGGAATTTTAAATTAAATGCACAGTTGAAAGATATTCCAATTAATGTTATAGTCAGAGAATAAACTCAACTCACTTTCTTGTTCACCACAAAAGATACATGTACTCATATTCTTTCACACTCATATTCTATCTGTTTCACTTTATTCAACATTATCTTCTCTTAAGCCAACATTTCATTGCATTTTTGATGGTGAGTCTCACGAATAAGCCAATTAAAAATATTTGATAAAAGTTTTGTATAAAAAGCTCAAGGCGTGCATTAATAAAACAATATATATATAGCGTATTCTGTTGTATTATGTCGCGCACAAAATACATTTCATCCCGTTCATAATGATAACCTTATCCCGTAGTCTTCACCTTTTCGATGAATAAAAATGAAACCAATTTATGTAAATATCAATCTGCTGAATGCAAACGAGAACAAAACAAAACACAAAGAAATTTACAAATAATAAAACAAAGCGAACAAACGAACATACTAAAATGGGAAAGAATGAATAGTGCACAGTGCAAATTGTTTAACGCATAATATCTCTAAAAGACACCTGATGAATGGATTATGAATTAAAACTGGATAAAAGTTATATATATACAAATACATATAGATATTTAAATAAAATTCTGAACAAGATATTAAAATAAATGGAATAATGTCAGATACTTTATCACATCAATTTTATTAGTGGAGTGGACAATGTAAACATACAAAAAATAAATACAAGTAATAATTTTATTATTAATAATAATAATAACAACAACAACAACAAGAAAACACGAACAAGAACAACAACAACAAAATTAACCATAAACAAAAAAAAAATTAAATGAATTGAAGGTTTGATTCTCTTACTTTTAAGTGTATTTCCGTAAAATATTTTTATATATATATGTATATTGAACATCTTTCACTATTCTCCTGCCAAAACTGATGAAAACAAAACAAAACCAAAATAATAACGAAAAACGAATGTTGAGTTTCTTATAATAAAGGAAATTGGAATTTTCTAATTCAAACAACATGTTTCTTCTTCCTCTTATTTTTTTTTATTATTCTTTGTCCACATTTTTTATTTCATCTTCTTCTGTTGTCTTAACGTATAAATTTCGGTTGCTTGATTGCATTTGCATCCCAACTTTCCATATCTTTGTACACCTACCGCCTTTCTGTCTATCTATTACACACACACACTGGACCTGTATCGTCTCTCTGACCCTATATTTACGATGAAAATATTCGCATGCATCGATAGACTCTTATTATCTTTATTGACAATTGGTATACGAATGGCATATTCCCGAACGATTGCAATCGAAATGACCACACTGAAGATTGATGGTGTGTGTTTGTATGTATGTACATATCCGGTCTGTATATCTGTTTTGTATAAATAACTCTTTGAATTAGTTTTGGATTGACATTTATTGAACGACTGTATGCGTCCTATTTAACTGGGAACATTGTTTGCATGCACTCTTTATCAATTTTAGGCTTGTTTACGGATAAATTGCGCTTCTCTACTACTATTACTACTACAGCTATTACAATCCACCACTACCCCGATATCCGGCCTTTTCCGCTTTTATATTCTTTTATGATTTTCAACACACACAAATTATCGAAGTTTTCATTTTGTACTCAATTATTTCAATTTTGCATTACATTTTGTACACAGGGACCGCCTGGACTCGATGGAATGAAGGTATGTTATTGTATGTGTGTTGATTCAATCGAAAATTGTGGTTGTTTGTTTTCAACATTTACCGAATCACATCCAATATGTGACATCGACAAATCTTCAATACACATCATGTTTTTCCACACACAAATTAATCGAAAAACGTATAAACATACTCTGGCATCCGGATTCAATTTGCCATGAAACAGTGGCAAAAAAAACCTTCTATATTATTATTTGCCTTTTTTACCATTTTAAAGAATATAGAATAGCATGTAGTGTAAAATAGATTATCCAAACGAATAAAAAAAACTATAATTTATTTTTCTTTATTAACCAAGGGAGCAATGGGAGAATCCGGCGTTAAAGGTAACGTTTTTCATTATCAGTTTTTTTTTGCAAATTTTCCATTATTACAAGAAAAAGGTTAAATAGTGATAATTTGTTTACTTTATGTGTGGGGGCTTAGGAGAAAGAGGAGATCCAGGATTACCTGGAACGGGTGAGTACATAAAAAAAATTGTGTGGTGAAATGTTTGAAAAAACCATGAAATAATTAAGTGTTAATAAATGTGGTTGATCTAATTCAAATTAAAAAGATTCTTCTCATTTTTTGCGCTTTCAGATGGCATACCAGGTAATAAAAGACAGCATTTGTTTTTCTGAATGGAAGTGACAGACGCTTTGTTTCAGGTCAAGTTGGTCCAGCGGGTGAAAAGGGCTCGAAAGGTGAATTGGGTCCAATAGGTATTGTTATTACATGATTATTATTATTTTTTTTTATTTAAAAAAAATTTATTTGAGAGATTTTAATGAACAAGTTCATTGAAAAAAGCATCTTGAATTTGATGAAATGATCTCCAATTTTTTTTATTTAAAAAAAGGTAAACGTGGTCGAAAAGGTGATCGAGGTGATAAGGGTGAACAAGGAGTGCCTGGATTGGATGCTCCTTGTCCATTGGGAACAGATGGTTTACCGCTTCCTGGTTGTGGATGGCGACCACCCAAAGTAACATTATACACGTTTGTTTTCAATGTACGAATTATTGAATTTGTTTGATTATACCATCAATAGGAGCATACTGTACCATCGATTCCACACAAAGACTATTTGCCAGATATAACTGGACCCGAACAACCGGAAAGTGATTACGAACATGAAGATGAACAAGGCGGCGAAGAAGAATATGATGACTATCAAGACAATTTACATCAAAATGACTGAACCAATATTCGATCAATATAGCATACAATTTTTTTTCTCGGCAAAACTGCCCCATTTTTCTATTCCTTTTCACTTTCTTTTTGTGCCCCCGCAGCTCAGGCTTGTCTGATTAGAATAAGTGAATTCAACAACAAAAAAAAAAAAAGAAAAAATTAAAATAAAATCAAAAGTAAACATATTAATTTTTAATTAACTATAAATTTCGAGTATATAATTGAATTTTGAAAGAAACAAATGCCTTGGTACAAAATAATACTCAATTTTTTTTGCTCACAATAACTATTTTATAAGATCGAACCAATAGTTCTGTTTATCATGAGCTAGTCCGTTTTATCGTTCAATTCATGAATCATACACATTTTATCCTTTTCTTTTTATGTAATTTTAAATCATCCGTTATTAATAGATAAATTGTAAATATCATTTGAATGTATGTATATTTAACAAATAAAAAAAATGTCACACTGCACATTGCATACGTGAGAAAAGACATACAATAAAAGTAAATATTTTTACTTTTTTTTATTTGAAAATATTGAAGTTTAAATCTATGGGTGAGATCTAAAAGAACGTATGTATTTTTTTCGCCTTATATTTTGGAAAAGGAATGTATGTGTTTGGCCAATTCTGTCTTACTGAAAGGGAAGTATGTTTTACACCGAAAAAAATTTGTAAAAGGAAAGTATGTTTTTCGGCTGAATCAGTTGTTGATAAAGGAATGCATGTTTCGTACTAAATAAATTTTGCAAAAGGATAGTAAATGATTCTGAATCAGTTGTTAAAAAAGGGATGCATGTTATAACGTATTTTTCTGGAATTGGGCTTTGGTGGATCCTAAGGATTGTTCAGAACTGCTCCCAGTTCTGGAAGTGGGTTTTGGTGGATCCTCAGGATGGACCAGACTATGGTTTGACAATGCCCTGGCCCATCCTGAGGGTCCACTTCCAGAACTAGGAGCGGTTCTGAACGATCCTGAGGATCCACTAAAGCCCACTTCCAGAACAAAGACACTTACGTTCTTTTATCCAAACGAAAACACTGAAACATGCATCTCTTTTCCAACAACTGATTCAGCCGAAATACATACTTTCTTTTTTCAAAATTTATTCGGCGCAAAACATGCATTTCTTTTTCAACAACTAATTCAGCCGAAATACATACTTTCCTTTAAAAACTTTGAACCATGAAAAAACTTACATTCCTTTATTGCGACAAAATCGAATAAACTTGCGTTCTTTTAGATCTCACCAATAGAAATATGAATGAGAAACAAAAAAGAAATAATGTAGACGATTGAAAGAGAGAAAATTTTCTGTCCAAACCGATGAATTTCATTCTACGTTGACAAAACAATGTTAATGTTATCTGTCCACAGAGGTTGTTCTGCAGTTTTGACACCAGAAGACGTAGAACTAAAGGAATATATTCAAGCCAATCAATCCAAGGCATAAAAGATAAGTCAACAAGTGATTTCCACGTAAAATAATTTTTCAAAATCGTAATATGATTATTACTGACGATGAGACCATAAAAAAATATCACGAATTTTCATACCGTCCTCAGCCACATTTTCAATACAATCTGGATAATCTTTGGCCAAACAACCGATCAATCCAAAAATACGTGATTAAACTGCGAAAAAAAACAATGACATTCATTGTATGGATGCATGTTTTATGAAGAAATTGATTATTATTTACCCGTTCCCGAACTTTCTGATATCTCAATTCTCAACAGTTCTTTCATTTAAAAGGTTCGATCCACCGACGAACAGTATTTTTCCGAAAGCAAAGTTTCATGAATCCTAAAACGCCACCATCTTCGCTAAAAACCTTTGCAACCGCTCTGTATTAAATATAAAATCATACTGGATTTCATCACTCGACATCTTTATGGATTTTCACATAAATTCTATCCCATTTACATTAATTGTTCGCCTTAAAACCGTAATTTCTAAAACTCTATTTCGCGATATATTGTGAAATACTTCTGATCAAAGTTGTGCTTATTTTGCCGGTTTTCTATGATTGTTTTCAAAACACGCAGTTTCGCAGTTGCTCAAATGTGTATGCATACTAATATGACAGATAAAGAACTGTCATCCAACTGTTATCTGTCTTTGAAAGTTTCTGGCGTAAAAACGGTAAATGCGATTTCGATTAGTGAATATTTGACCAAATTAATTTATTTATTTAAATTTAAAGATTATTTTTGCAATTTTTACAATATCTTTGCAAAAAAATTGAAAAATCAACCAAAAAAATAAGAATAATTTAATATCACTTGCCAAAAAAAGGAAAAAAATCAAACGGAAAAAGCGCAATTGGTTTCACATTCGGAAGTTTCATTCCGTTCAGATTTGTTTTTCATATCGGATTGCTTTTTATTTTAGTTAATATTTTAAGTTTTTTTTTCTTTATTTTTCGGTTTTCCATACTCTGAATTCTTTCATTTTTCAGGTTCGCTGTTTTTAATTTTATTTGCCCAAATAATCTTAATTAATTAATTGATCAAATAAAAAACCTCTATCAAGGTAAAGAATGATTGATTGTCTTTAAAATAATATAGAAACAAAGTCAAAGCGTGAATAATTTCCAATAATACTTCATCATAAACAATAAAACGAATAACATGAATCAAGTTGTAATAATATTCGGGAGATTAGTATGTTCAAATTTTATTCGGGATTTTTACTTGTTCCGATATTCTTCGAAATCATTTTTATGTTAACGTATTATTTTGAAGAAAAGAAGAGCTATTTTTTCGCCGTAACAATTCAAATTCAATTATGTTGAATAGCTGAATTGCTTGCAAATATTGTGGCATGCTAAGTTTGTTAGTTATACACACTCACAATATATGTAAGCAATTCAGCTGTTCAACATATATGTTGTCTCTGCACTAAACAAGAAGGAAACAATTGGATGTGGTTAAACGAATGAGAGAGAGAAATAGAAAAAAACGCATACGCCGCATAATGTAATTGACATCGTCTAATTCGCCACTCTCCATTCGAACTGTCAAATGTGAACTTGCCACACAACACAATCACCATTTTTTTCGTTCATTTATGTGTTATGATTTGTATCAAGTCAGATAATTTACATAAAATTCCATCAATAATTTCATAGCATATTATTATTATTATTATTTTTTTAATTTAATTATTTTTTCTTATTTAAATTTTTAAATCACAAACAATTCCGTTCATCAATCAAAGTGATTCAGTTTTGGTTATTTCTGTGTGTGTGAATCAAAACAAAAAAAAATATCAGCGCATTACGATTTTGATGTTCGATTGTCGTACAATCACATAGAATGGCTGCTATTGGCGATTATTTTTCCACTGGTAGCATGGTCTCATGCACCACTTGTTTTAAGCAGAGCGTTGAGGGTGAAGTCTTGGCATTCGATCCAATGACTAAAATGCTCATTTTAAGTATCCTTTTTCAAACAAATGCAAATGATAAAATAAAATAAAAAATAAAAAATTGTCCAATTTTCAAATAGGTTGACATTTTGATTGTCGTTCATTTCAATTTGTTACATTTTTTTTCTTTCGATTTATTAATGAAAATTATATTTTATCATAACAACAAACAAAAGAATTTTCTTTCCTTAATCGAAAAACAATAACAATAACACAGAATGTACCGCCGGCAGTAATTCAACAAAGCTGAACGATATTTTTGTAGTTAACTTGGAGTTTTGCAGTGATGTCCAAGTGAAGGAAGAAGTTAAAAAAGAACCTGATGTACCTGATGCAAAAATACCACCACCATTGAATATACAGCGAGTTAGTAAATCTATGCTAATATTTTTTTTTTCAAATTCATGGCGAATAAGAGTGGTTGTATTTTTTTTTCATTAATTTTTTTTCGTTTTGCTTTCAAATGTAAATAGTTGAGTACACGAGTACGAAATGCACAAGAGCAGAAGAAACGATGGATTTCGGCAAGGACAGCTGGTGTGAGTGTGGATGGCCAAAAGCTTTATATGGCAATTTCAAAAACCATAAAACATGTAAGATTGCATTTAAGGTTATTCGTATGGTCATCACAATAAAATTCAATGGAATCACATGTTTCAGATTGCATGGCGAGGTCCAAATATAATTGTGTTCAATGATGTCACAATAAAGCCACCGTACAAGTTAGAAGATGTGAATGGAAATCCCGAGTCACGGCAACTAACATATGTAAAGAAAATCGTTGAAAAATTCATCGCTGATCAAGAGGAAACCAACAACACAACCATAACAACAACAACAACAACAACAGAAACCACCACCAACACCATTGCCAATACAGCCACAACCACCACATCAACTACAACATAAAATAAATTGTATCTAAATTCAAAAGAAAAAGAAAAAGAATAAGGAGAAGAAGAAAAAACAGTAATAAAAATGTACAAAAAAAGATTTAAGAATGAAAACATTTTGCCGCATATATTATTGACAATGTTAGTTGTTGACGCTGAATGAACGCATTTAATGCTTGAACTCAAAAGATTTTTGAACACACTCATCGCTTACATTCAGCGCCCCTCTTATTTTCTCCGCTTTTTTCATTGTATATGACATACATGTATGACAGAACAACGTGCAAACTGTCAAATTCATGTTTTGATATGAATAGAACTTTTAAATACAACACGTGTTTGACATGTGTTTGAAAATGGATATAATAGCACGTTCGCAATTATGGAAATAAATAAAACGAAGTTAATTCACAATTTAAATGTAACATTTAAGGATGATTGCAAATCCACAACACAATTATGGGTATGGATTAAATCTTTTTTTTTTTTTTTTCAAATTAAACTTTTTATTGTGCGGTTTTTAATTTTGTGTGAATATTTTCATTTGTACAGTCGAGCTCAACCGACGAATCTATAGATATGGATAAATTATTGAGCCTATTGGCCGACCGAATTATTGATCCACGATACACAGAGCAAATTGGCAGAAGATTTGAATCAATTTTACCATTGATTCTAACAAAAAATCTAAATTATGATATGAAACAAGATGAGACATTTTTTATTCAACATCGACGAAAAACAATTGCTCTGGCCAAATTGGTCACAATTTCACCGCATGCAAAACGCTTTGTATTCACATATTTTTCCAAGATGCCATCACCATTTGCCGGCGACTGGAATACATCGACAAGAAAAAAAGTTGCTAAAACGAAAGATGCTGAACCAACGCCGCTCGATATTCTCAAGTCTTGCTATACATTTTTAAAACTAAACACATCATTTTTTAGGCAACAGTGGAAGTGGTCAGAGTTGATTGAAAATTATGGTGATCTTAGAAAACAGAGCGATGAATATAAACTGATTTACAATCACATTTTGGCACTTCTTACCGGCATGACGAACGAACAAATGGCACTGTTGAATAAGGACATTCCAGTCGACATTAAAATAAATTTCACCGCATCACCATTAACACCGGCCACCGATGAAATTGAACAATTTGACGCAGTTGAGAGTTTTAAGTGGAATTTATCGAATGAATTATATACGAACGTCGAAGGTGTTTTATTGCCCATGTTTGATGTAAAAAATACAACAACATTGAAAAATGATAAACGTATCGTAATGGTTGAATCGGCACGTCAAAATTTACGCAGTATTGCAATTGGAGTGGAAGCTGGTAAAGCTGTATGTTTATCGGGTTCGGTTGGCAGTGGTAAAACCACACTCATTGAATATTTGGCTTCTGAAACGGGTCGCATTCCAATTAGACAGTTTGACATTGATAAAAGTAAATTGAAGGAAAATTCGAGCATTTCAGCGAATGATAAGGCCACATCGAGTAAACGCAAAGCAATTGAAATGGAACAAATGAAAACAATTAACGAACATAAAGTAACACAAAATGGTTTTTTGCGAATTCAATTGGGCGATCAAACCGATAGCAAAATGTTACTTGGTCAATATCATTGTACAGATGTGCCGGGTGAATTTGTTTGGCAACCAGGTGTATTGACGCAAGCCGTCATGAACGGTTATTGGCTTCTTTTGGAAGATTTGGATCAGTGTTCGAGAGATGTGTGCGTTATGCTTACAAATTTCTTTGAAAATAATTACTTATCGGTGCCCGGTTTTCGTGATTGCATTCAAATTTCACCCGGATTTCAATTGTTTGTTACACGAAGGTAAATTCGATTGAATCACCCTTTTTTATTATTGAATTTAAAAAAAATAATAATAATTTATATTTTATTCTTTTTCTCCAATTTACAGAAGTCATGAAAAAGGTTTGCATGGTGGCCGCAACACAAATTCATCATATTTCCAATTGCTTGAAAAATATTTGTATACAATAAATATGTTGCCATTATCGCGCACCGAATTGTGTGAGATTGTATGTGAAAAATATCCAAAATTATCAACGGTTGCTGATCGAATTGTGGATGTGTTTTCGATGTTTTCATCGGATGCCAAAGATTTTATGGAATCGGGTGTTAAAGATTCGGGACGTCTGGTATCAACGCGAGACTTATTAAAATTGTGCAGTCGATCATCGCCAACCTTTTCAATCACCAGTACCGAATGTGCCTATTTTGTCTTCCAAAATGCTGTCGACTTATTTTGTTCACATCTTACACAAGGCGATGGCAAAAATAATTTGATTGTCAACATCGGTGCAAAATTAGGTATAATTCCATCTCGTTGTGAGTACCTATCAAACGAATATAAACCCGATGTTTCAATTGACGATGGAGCGCATTCAATTCGAGTTGGCCGAATAACCTTGTCGCGTCGCGATGCAAATGGACAATTAAAACGTACCACCAACACAAATCGCAATGGAATCGACGATGACAATGGACAAAAGCGATTACGTATTGATGCTGATTCAAATTTTAACGTCTATCAAAATCAGACAAAACAAAAAACACCACATTTCTCATTCACCCGATTGGCATCGTGTTTATTGGAACGAATTGCTGTGGCTGTACAAGAAAACGAGCCGGTTCTGCTGGTCGGTGAAACTGGTGTCGGTAAAACGAGTTCCGTTCAATATCTTGCACATCAAACCAATCACAAATTAGTTGTCATTAATATGAATAATCAATCGGATGTGAGTGATTTGATTGGCGGCTTCAAACCGGTCGATTTGGCATTTGTTATTGCACCGCTACGTGCTGAATTCGAGTGTTTATTTAAAGAAACATTTGATGCGAGTAAAAATGAAAAGTTTTTGAATAACATCAGTATTTGTTGCAATCAAGAGAATTTCAATGTATTAATTCCTTTGATGTTGCGAATTGTGGGCACTGTATTCACACGAAAATCGAAAAATGCCGACAATCTTAGCCGATGGACGGCATTAAAAATAAAATTAACCAAATTAAAATCACAATTAGAGCAATCGTTAAATATTTCATTTGCATTTATTGCCGGTCCATTGGTAAATTGCATTAAAAATGGTGATTGGGTACTATTGGATGAAATAAATTTGGCATCGCCCGAAACATTGGAATGTTTATCAACCATTCTCGAACCAAATGGTTCGATTGTTTTACTGGAAAAAGGTGATTTTGTACCGGTAAAACGACATTCCGATTTTCGTATATTTGCCTGTATGAATCCAAGTACGGACATTGGGAAAAAAGATCTAACGATTGGCATTCGAAATCGTTTCACCGAATTTTTCGTCGATGAATTGGTGCTGGAAGGTGATTTAATCATTTTGGTCAGCGATTATCTACGACATACGGGCATTCAAGGTGCAAAAGTATTGGCCATTGTACAATTGTATCGAAAATTACGTGCAATGGCCCAATTGGAATTGAACGATGGCTTAGGAAATCGGCCCGTTTATTCGCTTCGAACATTATGCCGTGCATTGATTATTTGTTCGAAAAATTTATGCGGATCAATCGAACGAAATTTATATGAAAGTTTTTGTTTAAGTTTCTTAACACAATTGGATCCAGCATCACATTTGATTGTATTGAATTTGATACAAAAAACACTTGTGCCAACAAATCAAAAGGCTGTACTGTCACAAGGATTACCAAAACCAAAGGATAACGTTGAATACGCAAATTTTGAGGGATATTGGATTAAATTGGGACCAAAATCAGTTCAATCGTGCGAACATTACATCATAACCGAAAGTGTACGAGAAAATCTTCGTGATTTAGCGCGTATCATTTCAATTGGTCAATTGCCTGTGCTGCTACAAGGACCCACCAGTGCCGGTAAGACCAGTTTAATTGATTATGTGGCCAAACGAAGTGGTAACTATTGTTTGCGCATCAACAATCACGAACACACCGATTTACAGGAGTATATTGGAACGTATACGGCCGATGTAACCGGTAAATTAGTATTCAAAGAAGGTGTTTTGGTTCAGGCCATGAGAAATGGCTATTGGATCATTTTGGATGAATTGAATTTAGCACCGAGTGACATTTTAGAAGCATTGAATCGTGTACTTGACGATAATCGTGAATTATTCATTCCCGAGACACAGGAATTGATCAGAGCCCATCCAAATTTTATGCTATTTGCCACACAAAATCCGCCCGGTTTGTACGGTGGCCGAAAGATGTTGTCCAGAGCATTTAAAAATCGCTTTGTTGAACTTCATTTTTCTGACATACCAAAACACGAACTCGAAATTATTCTGGAGAAAAGATGCCTGATACCAAAATCGTATGCACAAAAAATGGTTAAAACAATGACTGAATTACAGGTGCATCGTACGAATACAGCAAAATCATCGTTTACGTTAAGAGATTTATTTCGATGGGGAAATCGTTATACATATGCCAACAAAGATCTATTGAATAACAAAGGATACGATTGGAATCAACATTTAGTCGACGAAGGTTATTTAGTGTTATCATCACGTGTACGTAATGAAAGTGAAATTGAAACTATTGAAAGTGCACTGTTCACCAATTTCCGTAAGAAAATCGTGTTTGACGATCTATTCAATTTGCATGAAAAAACGTCACAAGTGACACGACCCATATTGGAAAGTCTAAAAACTTATGATTGTGATGCAGTTTCAAATGTTGTGTGGACATCGAATATGCGACAAATGGCCGTGTTAACGGGTAAAGCACTCGAATTCAATGAACCGGTTTTGTTGGTTGGCCAAACGGGCTGTGGTAAAACGACAATTTGTCAAATTCTTGCGAGTATCGTTCGAAGAAGACTGCGTATTTTGAATTGTCATATGCACACGGAAGGTGCTGATTTTCTTGGTGGTCTTCGGCCATATCGTGGCAACGATGAAAACGACATGGATACTGAAACCGATGATAGTAAGAACCGTAAACTTTTCCAGTGGAACGATGGACCATTGATTCAATCGATGACGGAAGGCACATTTTTCTTGGCCGATGAAATTTCACTTGCCGAAGATTCGGTACTCGAACGATTAAACTGTGTTTTAGAACCAGAACGTACAATTTTACTAGCAGAAAAAGGTGGATGCGATGAAAATTTAACCAATGATTTGAACAATCCGAATGCCAGTGAATTTGTGATTAGCGCCAATGATGGATTTCAATTTTTGGCCACGATGAATCCATCGGGTGATTTTGGTAAAAAAGAACTGTCACCCGCATTACGGAATCGTTTCACCGAAATTTGGTGTCGATCAGCCGATAATGAACATGATTTAGTTTTGATTGCTGAACATGCACTAAGAATCGGTTCCACAGCGAATTTGGATGAAATAAAAATGAACATATTAAAAAATACAGCCATTGTAATTGTGAAAACTATTCGATTTATCAAAGAAAATGTTGAAAAGTTTCATTATTCCGTTCGTGATATTTTGGCATGGGTACAATTTATCACAATCAATTCAACTAATTTACCTGTTCATCATGCAATCATCTTTGGTTTAGAAACAATGTTTTTGGACTCATTAGAAATGTTGCCACATGCAGATTTCAATGAAATTGAAATACAACGCAAAATGATTTTGGAGTTTGTAATCGATGAAATTCAAATGCGGCTGAAAGAAACATTCAATTTGAATAATTTGGCAAAGTTGAAAGGAATCCGAGTTATGGAAACACGTGAAAAATTTGGCATAAATCCATTTTTTATCAATGTTAATGGAGACGGTGTGTCACAACAAAAACGTGATTTCAAATTTACCGCACCAACAACACAAAAGAATCTATTTCGTTTATTATCGGCAATGAGCTTACACAAAGCCATTCTACTCGAAGGACCGCCGGGCGTTGGAAAAACATCGCTCATTGAAAATGTCTCATCGGCGATTGGATATCAAATGGTGCGTATCAATTTGTGTGAACACACCGATTTGACAGATTTATTTGGAACCGATCAACCATCAGATGAAGGTAGTTTATCATTAACAAATGTCGAATCCGATCAAAAATCAAATGCGCTCGGTTCATTTGTATGGCGTGATGGTCCATTGTTGGCCGCTTTAAAGGCACCAAACACATGGATTCTATTGGATGAATTGAATTTGGCACCGCAAAGCGTACTTGAAGGTTTGAACGCTATTCTCGATCATCGTGGTGAAGTTTATGTACCCGAACTAAATAAAACATTCAAATTGGATAAACAAACGCGTATTTTTGCATCGCAAAATCCGCTACGTCAAGGTGGTGGCCGAAAGGGATTGCCACAATCTTTTCTGAATCGATTCACAAAAGTCTATCTACGAACACTCGACGCAAAAGATTTGTGTCACATCATTTACGCCAAATACAGTGAATACTTTGAACAATTGAAAAATTTCCTTTTGCCTGTGATTCCGGCGGATCGTAATCTATTGCCGGTGAGCTACTTTAAATCAACCGAAACAGCGACTATATTTGACTGTTGCGAACGAATGGTTTCGTTCTCCGAAAAACTCGATGAAGGTATCACCAACTTGGAGTTTGGCTACAAAGGCGGACCCTATGAAGTTAATTTGAGAGATATTTTAAGATGGTGTGAACTATTGAGCAGCAAAATATCTGGATTTATTGTGCAGCATACAAGTGAAGAAGTCACCATTTTGGAACGATATAATAATTTTATGTTGATTTTGTATGAGAAAATGCAATTGGTTTATTGTCATCGCATGCGAACCGATACGGATAAACAATATATTCGTAATGTCTTCGGCGAAGTATTCCATTGTAATGCTGATCAACTTGAGAAGCTTTCGTGTGATATTTCATTCTATTGGAACGATGAATTTGTTCATTTCAACGATGTTAGACTAAGCAGAGCGGGTCAACAATCAACCATTACGAATGTATCGAAAATGGCTCCTTTGATGTTAAACAATCAACGGCAATTGATTAAGGCGTTGGGTGAAAGTGTTTTGATGGAAACACCAGTTATTTTATGCGGACCAAGCGATAGGTAAAACATTCAATTTATGACCACTTTAAAAAATATATGTCAAACTTTCCTCTATTTTCCTTTTATTTTTTTTTTAAAAAAGCATAGATTTTAAATATATTTTTCAACTTTTTCCAGTGGTAAAACAAAATTAGTTGACATCCTGTGTACACTTTCGAATCACTATTGCAATATTGATACGATCGATGATTCAGTCACGGGAACATTTCAACAAGTCGATCTGAATCGTCATTTGGAGGAAATCGCACAGAAAATCGAAGCATTTTTAGTGAATTATCAACAAAATTGGATTTTGCATCCAAACCAAACAAATTCCAGTCAATTTGTTAAATTGCTTAAGCAATGGGAAATATTTATTGAATCAAATATTCGTCAAAACGGTGAGTATTCATTTCAATATCCATTCTGAATAGAAATCAATAATCCAAAAATTACATTTTAATACAAAAAAAATGTTCTCACATTTGCAGACAAGCAAACCGAAACTGTGATGTCTGAAGAGTTACTTGTGTTCAACAAACGCGTTAGTGATTTGAGTACATTGCTTGAATCTCTTCTCCGCGTTAACTTCGATTCAAATATAACAAATGAACTGAATGCATTACACCACAAACTGAATTTCTTGGGTTCAATCGTTAAAAAACGTGGTACATTAAATACAGGCGGTCACTTTGAGTGGGTCGACTCAAAAATCGTGCGAGCATTAAAAATTGGTCAATACATATGTCTGGAGCACGTCAATTTATGTTCATCGGCAATTTTGGATCGTTTAAATTCGGTATTTGAAACCGATGGTAAACTGTTGCTCTCCGAAAAAGGCGTTGAATCGAATAATTTGTCGGAAAATGTTAGCAAACACAAAGATTTCCGCGCATTCTTAACACTTGATCCTCGAAATGGTGAAATATCACGTGCCATGCGTAATCGGTGTATTGAATTGAATTTAATGGCCGACACATACAGTCGTGATGATCTCAAGGAATTTATCTATTCGAATGGAATTCATGAAATGCATTTAATTGAATGGACATTGAATATTCATCATCGTGTTCAACAGGTCAGCGAATTTCATTCGTTCAATGTATCACATTTGATGAAATTTGCATTTTTAATCAATGAAAATCGACGACTTGGTGCCGATGAAGCGACAGCATTGTTTGACAGTGCAATTGTGGTCTATGTGAGATCGTCACACATCGATTTACTTGGCATGGGCTTAAATTACTATCACGATAAATTAATCGAAGAAATTCGCGATGAAATCAATAATGTTCCGGATAAATGTCAGAATTTAGTGCAACTATCAAATCAAATCATAACTGCCGATAATTTGACTAGTTTATCTCTTATACGATTACAATGTGAACCGTTGATGATTACAATTGATTGCTTGACTGCAGACATTGATACGAATCGAATTAAAAAGGTGTTTGCCGCTGTTCGGGAGAAATTTTCCAATTTACCCATCGACTTGGATTGGAAATCAGCCGAATATCTGTTGCATTTAGTTTATGAAATGAGTTCAATCGATGATGTCAGTGAAAGAGAACGATATTTAGAGAATAGGATAAGAGAGAAATTAATGAAAACCAGTGAAAACTATCATAATCAATTGACCATTCTAATTGAATTGAATCACACTCTAGCGCAGACGATTAGAGAAATACCAAGTCGTCAAAATATTGACGTCGTTGTAAATAAAGTGCCATGGAATCAACATATTTTCCCCCGATTACGTGATTACTACGATAAAACACCGTTACTTTCGAAAAGCAACCAATTGAAATTGAGCGCCATTTTACTAGCACATTCGCTATTCGAGAAAATCAACTGTGATACTACCAAAGTAAAACAAAGTTATATAAATGCCATCACCTATTCCAAAGTTGTGATGGATGGTACAATTCCAAATGGATTGAATATTGATTTAATAACTCAATTGCATCCACTCTTGGATTATACAAAAACATTTGCGATACAAATGATCCGAGAATCAGAGACAATCACCTATAAACAGTACGGTTCATTGATTTGTGCATATTTGTGGGCAAATCGCTTGTACGAAGTGTCAAAGAATCGACTATTCAAAGGAAAATCCGTGGATAAAACACTAATTGACAAACTGGCATTACATTTCAATTGGTTGGTAAAACATTTATTGTGTCTATTGAATGAAATAAATGGCGAAAATCGAATCACCGCAGCTGTTGGCGTTCATCAAAAGGAAACTGCACAATTTCGCAAAATTTTACAACAAATATCCGATTGTAATACCATTCGGCGACATCCACTCAATGAGATGCGAAAAAAGTTCACAAAACGACTTACGGAATTCATGCCATTCTATGAGCAAAATCAAATCGTATTGCATGAGCATGAAACTGAATTTATAAAACAAATGCAATTGCCGACAAAGAACTGGCAATCATTCGAACCGGCCGAATATTTACAGTCACTTATCAACAAATATCGAATTATTTTGAGCGATGACAGCAAAAGCTACAAAAGTTATTTAATTGATGCCAACGATGCTGAAGACCTCCAATGGTTAGTTGATGACAATGGTGAAAATGAAGCCATGGATGTTGAGAAAATTTTGGCAAAACTTGATAGCCTATCAAAATCGACGACACAATTTTTAGGTATTACTACAATGTCTTCCGTCGATGACTTAACGGAACAAAATGAAAAATTCAATGTCAAGCATCTTGAAGCAACCGAAACAAATTCGAATCAAAAAAATTTGGCACCATTGAAGCTCGTTGTGTCTGTGCTTCCAATTATGGAATATTTTGCGTTGCGTGCATTCCATTCAACACTACGACGTGATGCCAAAGTTCATAAGCTAAATATGGACTTTTTCAAAAGTATTCGATCATTGGATGTGACCGTTTTGAAGTCGGTGCAAACAATTATCACAAAACAGTATGCCGTTTGTGTATTAATATGGGATTGGTTGCATCGTCAAATTAACTCAAATGATTTCGAAAACGTTTTTAATGTGATGCCACAGTCAATTTATCGAAAGATTTCATCATTTATGAAAATGCTTGATGCAAAAATCAATGGTTTTGTATACAATTCATTGGCATTAAATCATCAATGCCATTTAAATGTTATTGATGTGACAAAGCAATCACAAACAATGCCATTAAACAGTTGTGCATTGACCGTTTCCGCATTCTTATCATTGTTCAACGAATATGGTCAATCAAAATCGATTGGTTTGGGAAATTTAGAGGTGTGGACATCAACATTAACATCAATTTCAAAATTACTATGGAACAATGTCGAGACGTTCCAGCATCAATTTCAGTTTGAGCACACAAATATTGAATACAGTCAACGATATGGTCGTAAACTTTTGGCCGAAATTAAATATATTCAAGCACTTACCAATTCAACGGATAAAGCAAAATCCGAAATTGAAGAAGAATTCATTGAAATGATACAATTGCTTGAAAAGAAAACTGAAAACATCAATATGTCAAGCGATTCATCACACACAAGATTTCAACAATTTTATGCATCGGCTGTGATTCAATCACTGGCAGCTGTGATTGAATTACACCTAATGACTTTTACACCATTGGTCGATCCAGTTGAAAAGAATCGATTGAAGAAAACTTACGCACAAGAAAGCCAACAACATTTAACCAAATTAACATCGGCCTATGATTTTATGAAAGTTATCATGTCATACAATGGCTTGGGCGAGCAAATTCTCCATGAATCAATCGATGTGAAATATAAAGAATTCAAAACATTACTTGAAAAATATTCGAAAAAATGTGCACTGCGACCGGATGTGTGTGTCTATGCCGAATTGGTCGATCAAATAAATTTCTTTTTGGAAAATGGATGCCGTCCAAAATCTCAACTACAATTGATAAATGACATTGACACCGCATTCAATCGATTGAATAGCGGCAATTTAATTACACACCAAGATCTACAGAATGTCGATGAAATTATAAAACGCATTGATTGGTGCACAAATACGGCTGAAAGTTTTGAACGATCTACCATTATACGTTTCAATACATATTATCGTGATTTTACAGCACCACTTGAATCATCGATTATTATGCTGAAAAATGCATTCAGATGCTTGAAACAATGTCTAACTAAAATGCGTGACATTGTTCTTACCACAAGAAATGGCAGCAATTTTAATGGTTTGAACCAAGAGGAATCACTATCGACGGTATTGGTTAATCTCATCGAATTTCCAAGCGTTGAAAAGAGATCACATCTCATGCCCGTTACGGTACGCATGTTGGAGAGTTTGGAGAATAAAGATGTTGCACATTCAATGTAAGTTAAATTAAATAATTCGACACATGAATCAAAGACGAAATATATTTGGTTTTTTCTCCGTACAGCCTATTGAAATCTGTTTTGCAAGAAACCCTCTGCTTGTTATCCATTTCTGGTTCGATAAGCGATAGCAGCTTCCAACAATTTGATTTAACCATTGGTAGTTTTAACAAGATGTGGAAACAACAGGAAGAAATCAAACGGGCCAAAAGCATCGAGGAAGAGAGTCTTTATGTGAAAAAGTAAGTTTGAAATTCAATTGTATTTTCATGAGAAAAAATCAAATTTGAATAAAAAATAAAATATTTTCGTTTCATATAGAACGCGATGTGCCGATGAAGATGAGGAAGAAATCACCGAACAAGAGATCGAAACAATGTTCCCGAATTATGCAACCACCGATTTTGGTGAATTTGTTCAATATGCAAATTTAGAAGATGCTGACAAAAAAGAATCACCAGTCAAACCGAAACCACCTCAAGACCTTTTGACTGATGATGATTTGAAATTTGTTGGCGATGTATTTATCGATATTATGCACAAATATTCAAGGTAACATTCCAAAAATACGTTCACTGTTCTTATGCTAAATACCATTTAATGTGAATAGAGCTGTCATGGGCATCGCGAATGTGCGGGCATTAGTGATCCATAGAACTTTTCAAGTGCCACATCTGAAAGAGCGACACTTAAAAGTGGCTTCACCTCCGCGGTGTCTTAAACAGCCTCTGATGCTAAACTGAGTTATAATGTATCGAATATTAAATATTTTACAGCTGTAACTATCACAAACCTTCCAAGATTGAATTCAATTCGGACGACTATCAAGTGGAACTAATGAATGCATTCGAATCGAAATCGAATGTATTTTACCAATTAATTCAAAAGTACAAGCATTCATTGAGCAGTACAATTGACGATGCCTTCTACGGTGGCATTGGATTGCTAATATTCAATACACAAAATCGATATCGCAACCAAAATCAAGCGAACTTTGTTCGAGCCAAACCATACAATTTCTACAAAGATCAAAATATTCCAGAGGTTTACAATACCGGCGAACTATTGGATCGCATTGAAGCCAGAGTATTAAATGAGCTCAAACAATGGCCAGATCATGCCGTTCTAAATGACGTATGTTTTGTATCTCAACGATTTCCATTCCATTTTCATCATTTTTTGCTTTCTCTTTTCTTTTAAAAAATACAGATAATATTGATCATTGGACGAATTCGATCACTCGATATCACCGAACCAATTGCAAGATTCAATACAGGTTTCCAAATATTACGGCAAAAAATCGATGAATGGAATAGCGTTTCGCATAAATTGAATCATTTGCGCGATTTAGAAACGGAAGTTGCTGAGTATGTTCAACGATGGATGAAATTGGAACTACAATGCTGGAGAGAGTGTTTGGCCACAACGGCAGACAAGTATGAATATTTGCATGTATTTTTAACAATTGATTTTCTAGCATGATTAAATTGTTTGTCATTTTTTTTCACAGAGTAAAATCGAAGGCATATCGTTATTGGTTCTTTATGTACAATCTGTTGCACGAATATCTGGATTGTTCGATTACAACATTTTCGTGTGATTTAACCGATTTCGAAGCAGTCGAGAAGTACTTTGGTGAGGGTGAAATCGATATTGATGCAGAAAATGGCCAACAAACCGGCTCAAAACTTCGAACGGCTGATGTAGTTAGTGTCTTGAAACAATTCATCGAATCGTCTAATTATGGTGAATTTGATTTACGTATGAAAATTTTGAAATCATTTGAAATGTATTTGCATCAAAATCCATCAAAAGGTTCAACCAAAAAACGTGAACGCATCATATCAATAATACATAATTTGCACACATACTACACACAATTTGTGAATCAAATTACCGAAACGATTAAAACAAAACGTTCGCAAATCGAAAAGAAACTCAAAGAATTTGTTAAAATCGAATCATATAACAAAGATCTATCCTATTATGGCATGAGAAATAATGTGGCACGTGTGCATCGTCATCTGTTCAAATTTTTGCGTGAATTTGAAACGGCGCTCATGGAAAAGATTGCCGAAGTTTTTGTATGGAAAGCAAATGAAACGCCATCGCTAAATGATGAACCGAGCGCAAAAGGTTCGAATTCAGCTTATGAACCAAATATAGCATCATATACCGTTGACGTTAAACATTTTGTGTTGGCACAACTACCGAAAAGTGATTCGATCCCAGCAGATTCATCGAACGATGATAGTTTATTGGCAAAAATCGATAAATTATTTGGTGTATCACGGAATGTTGTTAAAAATGCCGTTTTACATGCCGAATTTCCGAGCCTATTGTACAATTTGGATATGGAATTGGCCACACAAATTGAAACGTGCAACTATTTACGTGGCCTGGAAGTGGATCGCAAGCAAGAGAAACCAAAACAAAAATCTCAAGCCAAACACATTTTGACGCAAAAACGAAAAGCCATTGCCGATACATTTAAAATGCTTACAACACTTGGTTTGAGCTTCCGTTCCGGTATGCTGGAATCACAAATGCAAACCGATTTTATTGACTTGAAATTGAATCCATTTAATATTCAATGCATTATCGATGCGCCGACAAAATGTAATCCAAAAATTAATCAAAGTTTGGCATTACTTACGAAAAATATTGATCTAAACTTTTCGAAATGTGTATTTAAATTTAAATTATTGCAAACGGCAATGTTGACACCAAATCAAGAGCTTGGACTACCGAATATAGAACGTATCAAAGGTTTTACCATCGACATGTTTTTGTTGGTTCAATTACAGCGTCAAACATTGTGCAAATCAACGATAGAACTGCAAAAACTACAAGAATACATCAAGCGTGTTGATGAATTGAAGGCGATTCTATCGAATGACGAGAAAGATTTGAGTTTTAATCGAATGTCTTCGAAATTGATGGCAATCGAACATGCATTGATTCAAATTTCGGATATTACTGAACAATATGAACTTCTATTGAATTGCGTGCCTGCCGATGAAGATAAAGTTTTTACCGCCATTGATTCGACCGATGTCATTGCATTCACGAAATCATCGGTTAAGTACCAACGAATGAAATCAGCAATGGCTATCATTTCGAAATCATCCAAAACGCTTTTGACTACAGTGCAATCGACAAAAGATAGTTATTTCTTGAATTCAACTGTAGTACATGGCATTTCAAAGAAATTCAATCGTATCATTGATGAGCTGAAAAATGCACGTGACAATTTAAAATTGAGCCAAAGTAGTGAATATTTGGTGATTGCCAAACCACTTGTTAAACTTTTGCAAAGTTTAAACATTGACCTTGAATCGAATGAGATGATCATTGAGACATCTGATGAAAATAATTCGCATCAAAATATTGTGAATGAATTGGAAAATATCGTACATCATGTATTACTTTCAATACAAAATATCTACAAAAAATATTCAACACAAAAACCGAAGGAAGAAACAGCTGATGTCAGTGCTGTGGAAAATGCGAATAACAACCAAGATGATGAAGAGGATGATGATGAAGAAACCATTCAAAAGAATCATTTGAAACAAAAGATCACCGCTGAAATAAATACCGATTGGCAAACACTTGGATTGTCATCGGTATCGATGAAATTATCAAAAATATGCGCTGAAATTTACCATTCACAAAACGATGCAAACAATGTACGCATTGAATGTATACGAAAATTGGTGTCCATTCAACCGATTTTAGAACAATTTGAGCTACTCTGTAAATATTATTTACTTCAACAATTGGTCGCCCATAAAGTAAGCACAAAAATGTTTAGTGTCATGTTGATTATTTTCATTGAATTGACGACAAAAGGATTTTGCATTCCACCCGATCTTATGCAAGACGACGATGGTCAACAAAATGAAAATGGTGATGGTAAAGAAGGTGAAGGTTTTGGTTTAGATGATGGCACCGGCGAAAAAGACGTTTCAGACAAGTAAGTATAAAAATATTGTTAATTTTTATGTAGAAATCGTTCAAATAAGATGAATTCATTACAGAATCGAGTCCGAAGATCAATTGGACACGGCAAAGAAACCGGGTGACCGTGATGAGAATAAAAAAGACGATGAAGACTGTGAAGAAACGAATGGAATCGATATGAGTGAAGATTTTGATTCGAAATTGCAAGATATTGAAAAGCGTGGCGATGATTCAAGCGATGATGAGGAATCCGATAACGAAGAATTGGACAAAGAAATGGGAGACACCGAACAGGGCGCTGATAAGTATGTGTACTTTATATGTCGATAATTTTTTTTTATTTTGTTGATCATTTAAAAAAAACCGTCTAGACTAATCCGTCTAGTTGTAAATATTTCTAAATAAGATTATTTAATGAATATGAAAACATGATAACTGTCATAAAGCAATTAAACACATGTAATAATTTTACGGTGGCTTTAGACTTGACGATCAAATTTGGGGCTCTGACGAGGAGAAAGATGAAGAGGAAGAAGAAGGAGATGACGAAATGAATGATGAAACCGATGCCAAAGGTTCCAAAGAAGACCAAGAAAATCATAATAATCTTGATTCAGAGCAAAATGACCAAGGTCAAGGTGATGAACAAGATGGTTTAGATGCTACCAATGGTATGATTTCTTTTATTTATTGGATTTATTGGATCGCTTTTTTGAATTCATACGATGTAGTAAATAAAAAGAAGACGATATAACTGCATAGTTTTCGTTTTTTTTTTTAGAAAATCAACAAGAAAAGCAAAAGAAAAAGGATCAAATTGATAAAATGAACGAAGACGAAACGGTTGAAGATCAAATAAATCCATATCACAATGAATTGGAGGAGCCACCCGAACCGGAGGATATGGATTTGGGTGACGTTAATTTGGATAATCAAGACAATAACGACAATAATGACGAACAAAATGATGAAAATCCATTCGATATCGATTCAATGAAGGAAAATATGCAAATCGAAGATGATGAAAATGATGAACCAGACGAAGACGGTGAAGGTGATGAGAAAACTGAGCAGCAACAAGATGATTTGAGCGACAACAGCGATATCGAAGACGGTGACGATTTGAAAAAGGATCAAGAGCCAAATAAAGAAGAAGATGCGGCGAATGGCGAGGATAAAAATGAAGAAGAGGCTGGTAATAACGAACCAGATACACAGGAACCAGGTAAAGATGTTGAAAATACCGAAGAAGACGAAGATCAACAAGAGGAGACAGATGACGCAAAGGAAAAGAATAAAAATGAAAATTTCCACGAATCGGTTGATAAACCATCGAATGAAGATAATATTCAAGCAATGCCAGACACAAGAGATCAAGGCACCACCGACCAAGTTGAAACTGAAGCGAATGAGAAAAATAAACAAGAAGATAATATGGATGCTCAAGATACGGGTAAGTTTTATAAATTGAAAAAACAAGACGAAGGGAACAATAATTTTTAAAAAAATGTTTTAAACGTCATAGGCGAAGAACAAAATGGAATTGGTCAAGCGGCAAATGAAGAATCGAAAAGTGGACATCAGGGAAAGGCCGATAATAAAAATACACAAAAGACTGAACAATCAGAGAAGAAAGAGCAAAAAGATCGCCGAAAACCTGGTGCCACAAATGAAGAGCGAACGATCAGTGAAAATAAAACAAGCGAAAATAAGCAATTGAAAACGGTTCAGGAAGTAGATCAAGGCACACAAAATGAAGAGGATGAATCAAATAATGATACGGATGATCGGGACAATGAATATCAACACATTAAAGATGCCACCGAAAGTGAAAAATCCACCACTACAATGGACAATGCCACTGAAGAACAATCAAAGAAAGTTGCACACGATGATGAAAAGGAGGAAACAATCACACCCGAATGTGAAACAAATGACGAATTGATGGAACAAGACACCAAAAACGAACCACTGGAAAATGTGCCCGAACTTGAAAACGAGAAGCTCAACGAAAACAGCAAAAATAATAAGAAAGGCGCAAACAATGATCGACAAAATGATATTTGTGAACCAAAAGAAGAGTGCACAGTTGAAGGTGATGCCGTTTCCACACATACAGTTTCTCGACCTGATAACACAACCGCACATTGCTCGTAAGTTTGATAATAATAACTCAGAAATTTATTTCAATTTTCTAATCGAATTAATTTTCAGAATTGATATCATTCGTGATGCAAGCGTTGCACAAGAGCTTGACAATGCCGAACTTCTGGACATCCGAAAAATGTACGAAAAAGAAAGAACATCAAATAAATTGTCGAATCCAATTCGAGAGAATTTTGACCAATGGCAAAAAATTAGCAACGAAATGTTACCAAATGCACGTGAACTCTGTGAACAATTGCGACTTATTTTGGAGCCAACAAAATGCACCAGATTGAAGGGTGACTATCGAACTGGTCGTCGTATTAACATGAAAAAGGTCAGTCAATGCATTTCAAAATCGATCAAAATTAACGTTTTTTTTTAAATTGTTTACATCTTGTTGTAGATAATTCCATATATTGCATCCCAATTCCGGAAGGATAAAATCTGGTTGCGGCGAACAAAACCAGCTCAACGTGACTACCATATTACGATTGCAATCGATGACTCAAAGTCGATGGACTACAATGAGTCGAAAGAGTTAACGTTGCAAGCAATTTCGTTGGTATCACAGGCACTAACCCTGTTGGAAAGTGGCCGATTGAGTATTATGTCATTTGGTGAATCACCAAAAATCATTCTCAATCATACCGATCAATTTGACGGCCCGACCTTAGTAAATTCATTAAATTTTGCACAAAATCAAAGTCGTATCGCTGAACTGATGGAATTCATTCGTGTGGCCAATAGTGAAGACACCGGTGCATCATCTGATAATGGCATTTTTGAGAATTTACTACTAGTATTGAGCGATGGACGTAACATCTTTAGCGAAGGTGAAAAGAAAGTCAAAAACGCCATTAAATTGGCTCGTTTGAGCAGAGTCTTCATTGTTTACATCATCATTGACAATCCGAAAAATGACGTGAGTTAAACAGACATGAAAATATCATCAAGCTTTTTAACCATTTATAATTGTTTTTCTACTATTTTCAGAGCTCAATTCTTGATATTCGTGTGCCACACTTTTCTGCTGATCGTAAAACGGTTACAATGAAATCATATCTTGACACATTTCCATTCCCTTACTATGTTATTGTTAGAGACCTCAAACAATTGCCATTGGTTTTGAGTGATGCGATGCGACAATGGTTCGAATTAGTTTCTAGTGAACAGTAAAAAAAAATAAGGCAAAATTAAAGTCAAAATAGATCATACATTTATTTATGTTTACTGAACTATTTTTTTATAACATTTAATATTTTATAATTAGTTTTATTCAATTCTTTATGAAATTTTGAAAAGCAACATTAAATAACAATTTCCTCGAAATTATATCGATTTTTCATTTAATCGTTTCATCTCTTCGTTAGATTTGATTCATTCCGTGTAATTTGTTGATGTTCCAAATATTTGCGATGAGTTTCTGCTTTGCAATAAAATGCATCCTTTGCATCAATCAAATGCCTGTAGAATGTCAAAATGTATTATTTAAGACAGCGATACAATGAACAACAATGAAAACATACAGATGTTTGTGTTGAATATAATATTCGACTTTTGGCAGCGGAAAACCATTAAACGTGCCTGCAAGTGAAATGCTATATGCTCCCATATTTTCGAATACCATGAAATCGCCAATGTTTAATCGTGGCAAGAAAACCTTTTCACAAATCTAAATTATTTTCGATAAAAATCTTATTTTAGCTTGAATAATAATACTGAAACATTTCAAAAAGTTACCCGATCAGTTGAATCCAATGTTGGACCCCAAACAGAGGATTTGAATATTTCTTCGTTCGTCGATTTAAAAGTCATCGGATGCGCGCTTTTATGTTCATATTCATTGATAAGAAAAGAACCGAATACGCCGTCATTGATAAAATACATTACCGACTCAAAATTGCCGTTTTTCTTGATTTCACGCTTTGAATGAACTTTACAAGCAAGTGTATAAGCAGATGCTACGTAAAACTGTCCCGGTTCAGCGATAATGGTTACATCTGGCGATGGAAAATGCAAATCGATACTTTGATTCACAATCGACGCAATCTAAAATACAAAATAAATTAATTTTTATTTACTGGGAAGGATGTTTTATAATTCTTGTGAATTTAAGCGATGTGTGCACCTCATTAATGTTGGTTCCTTTGTTTCCAGTAAACCCACCACCGATATCCAAAAGTGTGAATTTGTATCCAATACTTTTAGCAAAATCGAATAACTGACGTGACGCATAAATTGCTTTTTCATAAACTGGAGGATCCATGCAAACACAGCCAACGTGAAAACTTACTCCAATCATCTTCAAAAAAAAAAAAAAAAAAAAATGTTGAAAAAATAGGAAGAGAGAAATTCTCTTAGTTGTTGAGTATACACTTACATTCAACCCCAGTGATTTTGCCAATTTAATGATCTCCTTTGCTCCTGTGTCTGGATCGCAACCAAATTTATTACCCAATATCAACTGTGCAATTTTTGCATCATAACGAATCCGTACAACCAAACTGTCATTGAATTAATAGTCAACCACTTAATTATTGCTAAACCATTAAATGAATATAGAAAAATGTACTTACTTTGCATCTGGATAGTGTTCTTTTATTTTGTGTAATTCAAAATGACTGTCAACCGTCATAACGCTAACACTCATTTCAGCAGCATATTTAATATGCGATATTGGTTTAGTTGGATTCGCAAAGATAATCGATTGTGGAGCCACACCGAAGCTCATGACTTTTGCGATTTCTCCCTTCGAGGCGCAATCGAATCCAATGCCCAAGTTGGCCAGAGTTTTGATAACGATTGAGCTATCATTGCATTTCACAGCTATTTAATAATAATAATAATAATAATAATAATTTATTCACCGCCAAAACTGGCTGAATCGAGTATGATGTATAGTGCATCTGATCATCGTTAAAAACCACATCTTTTCGAATATGAAGTAAATGAAATTTAAAAAAAAAATGTTTTATTACTAAAATTTCATCGGAAAAATTGATCACTCACTATTTGGCTATATCGATAATTAAAGAAGTGCAAATTGGCTCTTAAGTAATGTAAACCAGGCAATATATTGAATTAACTGGTCAGTTGAGCTGACAGTACGTTAGCCAGCTAAATGGGCTAAAACAATAGACGTTATTGTTTTAATGATGAATCACTTTTCTTTTTTTAATAGAAGTGATTGTTCATTATTACAATAACTTCTATTCAAGGGGAAACCCGGTACTGAAATACTAAATATACTCAGAAGTATTGAAAAGTACCGAAAAGTACCGAAACATATCAAAACATACCAAAACGTACCAAATAGGTATTCGTTTCAAAAAAAAAGTGAATAATTTTCTCGTGTTTTCGACTGTCTTTTTGGTGTTACATGGCAAGCTTGTATGAAACTCT
>NW_022197486.1:6697845-6716932 GCF_009176525.2 Contarinia nasturtii
TGTATTGAACATAAATTTTTGTGGTTTCTCTTTTTTTTCAAGTTTTTTTTTCTGCTCATTCTTTGTTTTGGATGGTTAAAGCAAAATTCTCAAAAAGGTAAATTTAACAAGAAAATTCCAGGTATTTTATTACAGACAATATATTGAGCTGAATATTAATTTGAAATGAAACGAAATAGCACGCTATTTTTGATAAAACAATAGAAGTGATTGTTTTGGTTATAAAACACTTACGTTGGTACAATAATTAAAACAATCACTTCTATTATTTTATCAGAAATAGCGTGCTATTTCTTTTCATTTCAAATGAATATTCAGCCTGTTTTATTACTTCAGCGTTAAGTGGTAGACTTTAAAATATTATATGCATTTTTACATAGAAAATTTCATGTATAAAACTGCTACGATTGCAAAGGCCAATTGGTTGCACTAGAGGAGAGAATAGCAAAAACAAGAAAGGATAAAAAAAATAACAATGTATTTGGACATGTACGTGATGTATACAAACTCCTGGAATGCATTGTTTACTTGATGCTCATTTGTCAACGTAGTATACTTTGAATGATCTCTCAGTTCTTCATACTATATTTACTCTCAGTTACTGTTACTGTTACTGTTACTGACAAAGCCGAGGCGGAACCACCAGATCAGTCGCTTGAGAATGAAGACCGCGAAAAGGGATGTATGTAAATATATCCCCCAAGTGATGTCACATTCGTTACATTGTCCTCAAAGAACTCCTTTTGAAATAGTCTAATGGCTAGTACAAATGTGAGCTCACCATCTAACGCGACATCTAATGTCAGTATTTCAAATCAATTGAATAATATGGCATGGATTAGCGTAAATCAAATCAATTTGCACCATAGCAAAGCAGCGTCTGCACTAATGTGCAAAACGTTATGTGACATGCAAACAAAAAAACAAGACACAATTTATTTGTGTCAAGAACCATGGACTATGAAAAACAAGGTCAGTGGTGTTGACACGGATAAGTTGAAGCTGTTTTATTTTAACAATTCTACACAGCCAGTCAGATCATGTATAGTGACGACTAGAGACATACAAGTGACACTCTTGCCACAGTATAGCTCTAGAGATATCACTTCTGTGAAAATTGTAACTGGAGCAAACTCACATATTATACTGAGCTCCTTCTATCTGGAGAACCCTACACATGGGGATGTCCCCGGAGAAGGTTTCAAGGCTCTATACGACTTCTCCAAAGCAAACAATCTCCCATTACTTATGGGCGGTGATGTCAATGCCCACCATACGGTGTGGGGCAGTTCAGACACAAACAGTAGGGGAGAAGAAATTCTTGAATATATAGCAACAACAGACCTAGTTATTCTAAACAAAGGCAATTCACCTACCTTTGTTACAAGGAACAGATCTGAAGTATTAGATATTACACTGGCCACACAGTCATTATCGAACTTAGTGGAGGACTGGCATGTGGTAAGAGAGGACAGATTATCCGATCACCGGGAGATCAACCTCAAACTGTTATGTGCCAAAAAACCTACAGAGAAGTTTAGAAACCCTAAGAATACGAACTGGGCTAGACTGAGGAGACGGATCGGAAGAAATGCTCATAATCTTAGTACCTTGTGTCAGGATCTCTCTACACGTGAGAGAATTGACCATATAGCTGAGACATTTGAGCAAACTTTGAGGTCTGCATTTTATCAGTCATGTCCAGAACGGGAACTTAAGAGGAAAGCAAACAATTGGTGGAATTCAGATCTAGCTCGGCTGAGAAAGGAATCAAGACGGCTATTAAGAATATTTCTAGCCCGAAAAGATACACCCCAAGGTCCAATTTGTCATGAAATATGGCAAAGGAGCAGAAATAATTACGCCAAACAAATCGTAATTGCTAAAAGGGAATCTGAAAAAAGATTCTTTAGCAAGATTGATGGTGCTAAAAGCACATCACGAATTCACAAGCTTTTAGCCAAGGACCCCTCACAAGGACCAGGCATCCTCGTCAAACAGGATGGAAGCTATACAGAGTCTAATGAAGAAGCTGCAAAACTTCTACTAGACACTCATTTCCCAGAAAATATCATGGCCGTCTCTCCGACTCTGAGGGGATTACAAGCCCCTATACCTGAAACGGTGAACACGGAACATGATATAAATTTTACAAATAAACTCATATCACCAAGTCGTACTGAATGGTCCATATTTTCATTCGAACCATTCAAATCGCCAGGGTTAGATGAGATATACCCAAGTCTCTTACAAAAGTCATGGGATATTATTGGAGACATCATTGTATCCATATACAAGGCCTCAATACTTCTGGGTCATGTTCCAACCCCATGGCGATATGTAAAAGTGACATTCATACCTAAAATAGGTAAAACCGACTACACGTCACCGAAATCTTTTAGACCGATCAGTCTGTCATCATTCCTCTTAAAGGGTTTGGAAAAACTGATTGAACGATGTCTACGTGAAGAGATTGAATCTAATGGACATTTGCATGAAAGCCAACACGCTTTCCAGCAGGGTCGCTCAACAGAAACAGCACTCCACGACATAGTCTCCATGGCTGAGAAGACATTCTCTGACAAGGAGTTTATGACAACAATATTTATGGACATTGAAGGAGCGTTTGATAACGTATCTTTCGAAGCAATAAATAAAGGAGTGATGAATAGCACTAAAAACAAGCTCATACAGACGTGGATTAAATCCATGCTCGAAAATAGAAGCATAGTCTTGCGGATGAGCGGGAGTAATATGACGGTACAGGCGTCAAGGGGAACTCCCCAAGGCGGTGTATTGTCGCCACTCCTTTGGCTAATTGTCATGAATGGTCTTCTAAAAGAACTTCATGAAAATGGCTTCCGTTCGGTTGGATATGCCGACGATCTTAGTATAATTTGCAAGGGAAAATTTTTGAATACAATCTCAGACAGGATACAGGCGGCCGTAAGGCTGGTTGAAAAGTGGTGTCTGTCAGTGGGACTTAAGATTAACCCTGCAAAGTCTGAAGTAATAATTTTCACAAAAAACAGGAACTTACAAGGTTTTAAAAATCCAATCATATTCGGTAAAGAAATTGAAAGGAAGGACTGCGTAAAATACCTGGGTGTAATGTTAGACCAAAAGCTTAATTGGCAAGCGCACATTGAGTATAAAGTCTCAAAGTGTTTAAGAGTTTTCTGGTGCTGCAGAACAGCCATTGGTAAGACTTGGGGTCTATCACCCAAATGTCTGCTCTGGCTCTTCACAGGGGTAGTTAAACCAATGCTTGCATACGGTGCTTTCATCTGGTGGAGAGGTACACGAACCATCAATGCCAGGAAAAAGCTAAACCATTTGCAAAGAGTCGCATGTATGTGTGTAACTGGAGCAATGAGCACCACACCACGGGCCGCACTCGATGCGCTCTTAGGTCTACCTAGACTAGAAGACTTCATTGAATCTGAAGCAATGAAGACTGCGTTTAGGTTAAAACCGCAAACCAACATATTTGTTAAAGATTCTCACACAGAATCACTCAAAAATCTCTTCATAATCGATAGTGTTCTAGAAGCACCAGCTGATAGACTTCCTAAAACCTCTTATAACTTCGACAGAAGATTTGAGGTAATAGTGACTAAGGATTTGAATGAGTTTTTTCTACACAGCACGTGGGCGCACTCCTCCTACTTCACTGACGGCTCAGTCAGAGAAACGGGAAGCGGGTGTGGTATCTTCTGTTCAAGGGAGAACAACGCTCTTTCGATTCCCTTGGGACTAACTACAACAGTCAAACAAGCGGAAGTAACTGCAATTTATCAATGTGCATTAAAAATTTTGGAGGACAGAGTAGAGGGAAGCATAGCCATCTTCACTGACAGCTTGGGAGCCATAAAAGAACTTCAAAGCTTTACAGTGAGGAATGGCTCAATTATGGCCTGCTACAATGCACTCCAAAGAATAGCCGAGACTAATCCACCTAGGGTTGTCTGGATTAAGGCACACTCAAACATTAGAGGACATGACGTGGCAGATCTGAGTGCCAAGGAGGCTTCACGAAGCACAGCTATGGGGCCGAAGCCAATTCTTCCCGTGGATTACTCACGAGTAAGGGAAACCCTGGCCACATGGCTCAAGACACGAAGCATACAGAATTGGCAAAATATACTCACATGCGAACAGACAAAATTCTTTGTCAGATCACTGTGTACTAGACTGACCAGACAACTTCTGAGACTACCTAAGAGTGATATTAGAATTGCCATTGGTCTCTTGACGGGGCATAGTAAGGTCAACTATCATCTAAGAAACCTACGTCTCAGAGACGATCCTGATTGCAGATTATGTGGAAGAGAAGTGGAAACCACAGCTCACCTCATTTTCAGATGTCAAGGATTGGCCAACCTGAGGATAGATTTCGATGGATTGATAGATCCACAACGACCTGAAGCCCCAATAATTTTCGAAATCATAGATTTTTTCAAAAAGGCTTGTGAATTAAATTCCTGCCTTAACCCCATTTTTGGATAACTACTTATTGGTGTGCATTAGGCACACAAGCGGGCGTCTTGCAATAGGTTAAAAAACCTGAGCAACGAGAAACTACGGATATTACTGAAAAGTAGACCTAGTATACTCCCCGTACGAATCCAATAATCCAATACTCTCAGTTCATTGAAATCCTTCAAATTGAACACACCAAGAAGAAAATTGCATAGAAAATAAAATTTATTTTTTGGATTTCAAGCATAGGCGCATTCAGTTTGGGTTGAAAATTGATTTGGAAATAACTTCATGTAAATTGTGATGCATTTTTGTAATAATGTTATTGTTTTACCTACAGATTTTCGAACGATAGATACAATGAACGATGACGAAGAACAACAGCTTAAACAAAGATGGGATCAAATTTTCAACGTCTACGATGTTGATTCAACAATTCGAGTCACTTATATTGAATCCTAGGGGGGATACACAAACGATTAAACCATGATTCCAATATAAAAATACTAATCCTACTATTCCACCAATCCGTCATTTCATTGTCAAATGTGATGTCACATTTCGCCGCTATTCACTTTGTTGAAAACTTATTTATCGATACTGGAGTATGACATTTTGTTATTGATAATTAAAATTATTTTTTTTATCAATAAAATTTTGAGAAAGTGTATCTATTGTTTTGTAAATTTGTAATCGACCTTTGAACTAAAAAATATTTCAAAAAAGAACAAATTACTATCTCAAAACAAGTTCAATGCTTTTATCAAATTCTGTACTATCGATTACAAAAACTTTGTATTAACCCATTTTCGCTATTCCATAGACGGACAGCTACTGAATTCTCTATTCCACTTTAATTTCTCGAATTTTTACACTAAAAAGTCTAATCCTATTCTACGTGTCTACCCCCTAGATTGAATCGCTGCCAGGAGAAACGTTTAATGGACATGTGAGTGTTAAATATTAGATACGTTGTTTATCGATTTATAAAAGTGTTGAAAATAAAACAAGAATAAACAATCGATTTTCGTCATCCTTCCCAATTTCAGTATGCCGCAGAAGATGCGTATGAATATTTCAAACAATTTGGTGAGATAAAATCAACCCTACATTTTGGACGCTATGGCAAAGAAAACTATGTACTTGTGGAATTTGCGTGTAAGGAAGTTGCAGCTCAAATAGCGATGCGAAGAGGATTCATAATGAACGGACAAAAATTCAAAGTGGACTCAATTGAAAAAACTGATACATTAATATATGACCTAAATCTTGAATCTGCTGAAATGAGTATGCCGCCAAGTAATGATTCGCCCAAAAATATTCTAAATGTCTTAGACGACGACTGCATTGGATTAATATTCGATAAAATTTCAAATATCAGGGATTTTCATTCAATCTTAAACGTTTGCGTACGATTCAATCAAATCGCCAGGAAAGTTTTCCCATCCAAAATTAAACGTAGATGCGTTGATTTTGTAGAATACCTATTAAACTACGAAGATCTGCAAATGATACAAATTGAAAATTTCCTTCGTTATTTTGGTTCATCCGTTGAGTCATTGGAAATTAGTGAATGTTACATACAAGAAGCGGAGGGCAAATCAAATACTTTGTTGAAGATTATTCATGATTATTGCAAAAATCTTCGAAAGCTCGATCTTCATATTTCTGGTGTTGATAATCAAACTGTGTCTGAGATTCAACCATTACTTTCAAAATTAGAATATTTATATTTGGGTTTTGTGTGTGGTTCAGATTTTGGAGCATTTAATGATTTCATTTCAACTTGTACTCAGTTAAACACATTGATGTTAACCGGATGTCAATCATCCGATGAATTTTCGATGCCGAATGTAAATTTTCCAAATTTAATAAAATTTCAAATAAATTCTACGAATATAGCGATTGATTCATTTTTGGAATGTAACCCACAAATTGAAACAATTACCGTAAAGCATCCATCGAATGTGCGTAGTTTTTTTAATCATGATATGCCTAAAATTCAAAAATTATCATTACTTAATCGTAATGAATGCATCACTCAAGAACAGAGCATTCACTTAAGAAGTTTGAACGTTGCGCGAATGCATCTAGAAACATCACTTGACGATTCGATAATCAATATTTTTCGTTTAAAAAACATTGTGGATCTTACACTTCACGTTAAGACAACATTAAATGAGGATCATTTGGTTTCTTTGGTTAAAAATCTATCGAATCTTGAAAAAATGTCTATTTATAATGATACGACATATCAAATAAATTTTGACACAATCAAGCAAATATTACAGCATACAAATCAATTAAGCGTCCTACTTATAATTTGGCCAACAAATGCCATTCAACATTTTGATAAAAATGATTATAATGAAATATTGAAATTCGTCAAAAATCGATCCACATATACATTGAATCTGAAATTTATAAATCAAACAACATTGTTTGATGACACCAATGGGCTCAAAAGGAAATTTGTACTGTTTGATGAAGATTCTCAAAGGTTACGCGTCTCGAATTATTTTCAATATGCTTATAACGCTGGACATTGATAGCTGCATAAGAATTTTTTTTTGGATGCGAGATTCTGGCAATGTGAACAATTTATTTTGATTTTTCTTATTTTTATTTTTTGAATTCAAACTAACACATGTATTTCAATTCAACAATCAATAAAGTTATCATTTTGATTATAGTAATTTTGAGGAAAGTGCATTCGTTTTATTAATTATCAAAATCACGACCGTAGATATCCGTGTACTGTTTCACAAAGAACACGAGTGGAAAATGATTGCCGAAAATGCGTTCCTTTTTATCCGACGTTTGATACAGGGGGAGGAAATTTTTTTAAGCCTAGGATATAAAGAGAAGTGTTTTCAAATCATTCTTGTGCTGTAATTGAAGTATGAACTGTCAACAGTATTCCCACAAAAAAATGAGTTCATATCTCTCTTCATTTGTTAAGTTCAACATTTGACATTAAGTCATTTTGATATTTTTTTAAAAACTGAAAAAATCCAAAATCATGTTGAGATTAGGTATCTCACAAAAGATTGTATAGCATCAAACAATTTCAATCACTTCTTGCGTGTAATTTGTGGTCACCTTCCTCCATCGTATACCATAGTCAAAGAATAAGAAAACCCTTCATAGTTGTGCAGAGACTTAATGAAAGAGGACTCTCACACTTTTGTGACAATTGTGAAAACAGTTCAAGATGTGATGGCCAAAATCCAAGTGTAGTTCATTAAATATTCCAAATGCCCAATAGTACGTTAGCTGCGATCCTCAGCATCACAGCAGACAGTGTCTTCAATATATCACACGAAAAATGTTACTTAGAGAACGTTTGTTCGCGATCATTCGAAAAGCCTTTGATATTTTTTTGACAGATGATCACATTTGTCTTTGTGATTGATTACTCAAGCTTCTGGAATGTAGCGAATAAATCAACAGTAGTTGGTAATGAAGCCTGGTTCTTGTACTACAAATCAAAGACCAAAGCGAAGAGAATGTATTATTATACAGTGTTGGCAAGGCATCAGTAGAAAGTCGCCTCCAAACAGATGATTTCCAACATATGACTACCGTTTCTGGGATACAAATGGTATATTAATGATTGGCTTGTCACCAAAAAATACTATGGTCTTGGGTCTGTACCACGCTCAATAGATGTATGGATTGCGTTATGTAGTAGAAGTAAAATATTGTTTTCTTCTGGCGAGAAAATTTGTCTTCGTATGACAGCTCGCAAGTGAATAATTGGAAAAGCATTGTCACCACCTGAATCTTGATTCAAATTCACCATCTATTGCATTTGTTGAGGCCGGCCTCTAGCTAGTATTTCCACTTTTCAAATATGAAAAATGTCTCAATAGAAAAATGCGGTGCTCGATTTTATAAAAATTTCGAAGGATTTCGAGGTGATGACTAATTGACCAACGTAGAAAACTCTCAATAAGAGATATCAACCTAATTTTTTGTGGGAATACTGTTGACAGTTCATACTTCAATTACAGCACAAGAATGATTTGAAAACACTTCTCTTTATATCCTAGGCTTAAAAAATTTTCCTCCCCCTGTAGAATCCAATTCACCATCAAAGCACACACATCATCAATGATAACTTTTGCATGCGGACTGTTATCTTTGTTGTATTGCACAACACTGGTAAAATGCGACGCCAAACTCTCAAAGAAATTGGAAATATCAAAAACGTTGTTAATTAACTTTTTAATTGGATCGCAAAGCATGTGTTTGATTTCGTTGGTGGATACATTGAATTGACTATATGCTGTGTGCATATTTGTTGATAACATTTTTGTTTATGCTGTATGCATGTGTCTGCACCGATGCAAGACAATCAAACATGTCTCTATTTATTGGCACACCGGATTTAATCGAATACTTCAGCTACACAAAAAGATATGATCTCAAAAAAACTGACTTTCATATACAGCAAAGCGTGGAATTCATCCGCAGAGCAAATCGGTAAGCTATTATGTATATTTCTATTTCGTGCATCTGATGCAGGCTTTCCAAGTATTTTCCAAATATTTTCATTTTTTTATTTATAAAAGAACAATATATTGAAGCAAGACACGTTTCATCAATTGTGTTTATTTAATTTTATTATCCGGTAAATTTTTCAAAATCTTTTGCTCGCATAAAATTTGTTTTAGTATTATTTACAGCATGTTTCTCTTTTTTGTATTTTTGGTAAATTTTCTGTATGTTATTGTTTTCTTCTAAGGCCGACACATGATCTTTTTTAAGTAAAGTTTTATTACTGATCAATCCAATTTCGTACAAATCAATTTGGTCTCATAAGGACCATATAATTTTCCACTTCAAACTGCTGCTGGGAATGGTCGTTCTACATACTTCCAATATAAAAAGAAATAGAAATTTAATCATATCACTTTTCGTGCTTTCTAGGTGACATCATGCGGTCAAAACGCTAATAAACCAAGGAGCCAATGTTAATTGCAAAAATGTTAGGACTGAAACGCCACTTTACGAGGTTACTTCTGGAGGTAATTGTTCACTTTTCCAAATTAAGAATAAATATTTTCAATCAAATTTATTATGTTGGTGTCTACCAAGCATGAATGTTAATTTTTTTTCAGTTCTAAAAATAAAGCTTATTCTCATTACTTTTCGTGCATACAGACGTAGCCAAATATCTAATCGAGCAAGGAGCGGATGTGAATGCTGAAACTGAAGATGGGAAAAACACACCACTTCATACCGCTCTTTGGACTGGTAATGGTTTCAAGTTGAGAATAAATAGTTTCAAGAAAGTTTATTCTTCTTACTTTTCGTACTTCTAGGTGCAACAAAAACAGCAAAAATTCTCATCGAAAACGGTGCCAATATAAATGCTGAAAACTACTACAAGCACACACCACTTCACGCTGCTGCTGAGTATGGTAATTGTTAACTTTTCCAAATTATTTAAATTTGCATTCCTTAAATCGGTTACATATTTCTTACTTTCTTTTTTTTTTCAAAATGTTTGAACCATTCAATGGCCAAATAATAACAAATGTCGCTAAACAAATTTCTTTGAATGTCTTTTCAGGCAACGCTGACATGATTGATTTTTTAATAAAAAAGGGTGCAAATCAATTCACTAGAAGTAGTAGAAATGAAACTCCACGTGAATATGCTTTCAGAAGAGGTATTTTGACCATACACTTTTGAATCGAAAGCATCTCAATTAAGTTTATAATCAAAAACATTTCAGGTTACAAGGAAGCAGCAAAAATTCTAGAGGAAGCAGAGAGTAGCTTTGGTAATTATCACAATTTTAAATAAATTTGAAATTAAAGGCATCATTTAAAATAACTTGATTACATATCGCACAACTCGAGTCCGCTAGTGAGAGCAAAATGCTTAGAGTCATGAGATATAATCTATTGCATATGATATCAGTGAATACATTGGACGTTAAGATACTAGTACGTTTACATAAAACTATCTCCTATTTTGTGCGAAATAGTCCGAAATAATATCTTAGCCCAATGTAATGACTGCATGATATTTAAATGTTCAGTATATGATGACCCAAGAGGGGTGCCCTACCCCCCATGGTATGGGAGCTATGCTCTCCGGAGTATTTTTGAACCTCCCCGTGAAAAACGCCCCCTAGCGGGAATTTTGAAAATCGCACCACTGATATAGTATATACTCACTACCAGCTACTCATAGCATACAAAAATAAGGATGAATTTGCTGTTATTCAAAAGTTCAGTAAAGTGTAGTTGTGCCTTGTTAATCCATTTTATTTGAATTTGATTCGAAAACATTAAATTGCAGTTTCTGTTGTGATCTCTCCGCCTGAGTTTCAAATCGGACCATGCAGCGCATATCGCACAGCCGCACACGTAAGAATATTCTATTGACGATGATGTATTAGGCATAGTCATGGAATATTGATTTATATTTGGTTTTATTAGACTCCAACCACCGTCATCTGGCATAAGGCGAATGGATTTCTCCCGGATCGATCATACCAAAAGAATGGTGTTCTTACCATCACAAATGTTCAACTTGCTGATGGCGGTGAATATATTTGCCAAGCTGAATTTGAAGGACATCACGAACAACGTGCTACAATTATAGTTAGAGGTAAATATATCAAACCGATTAATTATTAATTTCAATCAATTATAGACGATCGTTCTAATCAAACCGAAAACCAGTAAGTTTCAGCGTGCCTTGAATAACCTTACTGCCTTAAAATAAAATAATAACAAAATTGAAAACAGAACAAAAAATGTAATAGATGACGAAGTTCGTCAGATGAACGTTAAGTTTTAAATAAAAATATGAAATCAGTAGCCAAATGTAGTACTACTCTATTTATGTATCTCTTTTTGCTTTGCCATTCGCAATATAGCAGTGACGGCAGAATGATGATAACATAATCTCACTTGATTACATCATAGTTTGGAAGTACACACATCGCAACATCAAGGGGCTGGTAACACAATTCAACAAAAATGAAAATACTCTAGAAAAGTTGAAATAAATAAATGTTCAAATATTTATTATTGTGAAAATTAATTGTCTTTTCAATTTTGTGAGATTGGTGTTGAAAATATTCGAAAATATAATTAAATGAATTAATGTGAAAAAAATAGTAAAAATCAGATGAAAAAATATGAATGTGTTCTAATTTTCTGTAGAATTTTAATTTCTCTGGGAGAATCGTCAGGGATATTCGAATTTACATATTTTTAATCATATTGCAATAATAAACATAAATTTTGTGACATAAAAAAACGTGATAAGCTCCTAGCTCTAATATTCATTTACATGTAAATTCGACTTTATCAAAATTAAAGCCACATTTTATGCCGAATAAACTAGAAAATCAGAAGTATTGTACATTTCATTGAGTACGAAAGTACTTTCGTTCTTTAATAATTCAGACAAATTTTTGTAATTTATTACAGTGTTCACGTCTTCGCCTCAACAAGAGTTTTTGCAACTGTAATTGGAAATTTTTATTGAAAATGAATATAAAATATTTATTTGTTTTATTGTCTGTGTGTTTCGAAGTCCGTGCAAATTCGGATTTGAACAATAAGCTACTTGATGCCGCCCAAAATGGTAAACTCTCATAAAAATATAATTAGCTATAAGAGGCATGCCTAATATCAAGTGATTCTGAAGGGAACAAATTTATTTAATAGTTCCAAAAAAGTTTATACCCCTTACTTTTCGTACTTTCTAGGTCATACAGAAATGATAAAATATCTAATAGAGAAAGGAGCTCATGTAAATGGTAAAACGATGATCGAATATACCACTTCACAAGGCTGCTAGCCATGATAATTGTTCACTTTTCCGAATTAAGAATAAATAGTTTCAATAAACTTAAATCTGATCACATTTCGTGTGATTTGCATTCACCGATTCGTTTGTACATTTCTTACTTCATTCTATGTTATAAGACTATTTCTTTTTTTCAAAAATGGAAAACAATATTATAGCATAAGTCAATAAACAATAACAAACGTAGCAAAAATTCTTTTTATTTCAATGTCTTTTCTGGAAAAATTCAAGTGATTAAATTGCTAATCGCGAAGGGTGCAAATCTATTCGCTACAAATAGTGAAAATGAAACTCCACATGACGTGGCTGTTACATATGGTAATTTGACCACACACTTTTAAATAGAAAGCAATAAACTTCGCAATATTCATTTAATACGAATAAAAATGACATTGCATTGATTGAGCTGACGAAACGTATTCGCTTTACGGATGAAATAGGAGCGGCATGTTTGGAAACAGATATACGAGACCAACCACCGGATGTAAATATTTTGGAGACAGATTGGGGTTTCCCTATGGATCAAAATGGTACATAAATATTTCAAATAGTATAGAAGATATTTAACATCTTAACATTCAAGCATCTTTGAGATCAAATGACTTAAAAATGGTACAATTGACCCAATGCCTCAATGCAGTGCAACGTTTATCGAATGGAATAGATGATGCACGATTTCGAAACTGTCTCTCTGATGGCCAATATTGTGCGTATGATCTAGAGGGAATAAGAGTAGTATGCATTTGAACATAAAATCCCCTAGTCAAAAAAAGTAATTTCGAAGCCGTTCTCCAAGATCCTAAAAGTTAAACGTTGCTTACTCAATAAGATAACAAAAAAAAATTGGTTAAAAACGCTACGAAGAAACACAATTTTTATTTTTCAAAAAACCGAAGAAACAAACAAAAATATTTTTTTATGTCTACGAATGAGTGATATGCATCCACATCAAACTTTTCATGTTACCTTCGTTCAATAAAAATGGCGTCATCTTTAATTTGGTTCAAATTCCATTTATCTTGAATTTCCACATTTAATTTGTCTCCAAATGCTTTGCTAACATCGCTCAGATACAATCTCTCCATAAATGTGCACTCATTCAAAAGATTAACAATTGTTTCTATTTGCACATCGTTATCGCAATTGAAATTGGCTTCAACTAAATTTTTTGCGATTTTTCCAAGCAAAGAAATATATTCATCTTCAAATCCGTCTCTACTGTGGAATTTAAGTTTTCTTAAATCTGGATGTCTTTCAATGGTTTCAATCCAATTGGGAAATTCATCAGGATCGCAAGCAAACTCCTCCAACCGTTCAAATGTAATGTTCATGAGGCCTCCCGAGACGAAGTTAATTTCGAAACTTTTAACATTCTTAAAATGAATCTCATCCGTGTAATCGACTGTTGTGTCATCGGGCAAAATGAATGTTTCAAGACTTGGTAAATGTTCACTTACAAACTCAACTAACGTAGCACTACCATAAGCAATGTTCAACACTCGAATTTGATGGTTTTTCGCTATTAATTTCTTATGTTTACTATCGCCGGGAAAAATACCAAACGAAATTATCAAATGTTCCAACTTTGCAAGGGAATGACCAAAAATATCATCATTTTTTATATTAACCGCAAGTAATTGTAATAATTGCACGTTCGGAAAGATTTTCGCCAAACTTAATGTGTGGGTCTCGAATTCAGACATATGAAACGTAACTTCGGTTACGTTATAGAATGGGTTCTTCACTTGCCTCAACATATTTCGGCCACCATTTACACTGAATCCACGTAATTTTTCACAGTATCGACTGGCCAATTCAATACATTTTTCTAAATTCTTGTCTGGCATGACGTTTGAGAAGTTGATGTATAACTCTGAAATAAGTTCTCCGAAGTATTCAAGTAGAAGATAAATTGAATTTATTTTAATATTATGACTAACTGTATTGCCGTCGATAGTTAGAGAATACGAATTTGAATTTTTTACAATTAAAACAAACTTGTTCTCATATTTTCTATCGAAAATATCAGCAGCAATCATCCGATAATTGTTATTCATGAGAGCCATATCAAGCAAATCGTGAATATCAATTTTATTTATTATTTCGAATCGACAATTTGCACTCGAATCATTCGGCATTGTCAACATTTCATCTACGCATTCCAAGTGGTTCAGCCATAAGTCATTCTAAAATTATTTTAAATTATTAAAAGAAAGTAAAAAAAATTAAAAAAAAAATTACTCTGGTCGAATCGATGGACTTGCTGGTTATAGCATTTATAGCACAGATACAAAGGAAAATAAATGTGTAAAAAGTGTTGATCGTCATTTTCTGGATTTTAAACGTCGTTTTTCAATTTGTAACGAACTATTAAAGCTGCTAATAACGACTGTTACTTTTTAACTATATTTATTTCTGTCGTGATCCGCCTTATCTTATCAAATTGAACACATTTTTTTCGATATCAAAACTTTGCTACCTTATTGAAAAAAATGTGAATTTTGACGGAATAAAAGTACTTCTTTTAAATTGTTTCTCTGTGTGTAGTTATCTAGAATCGAATTATTATGATATTTTTAGTTGTATGTGTGACTAAAACTTATTTCAATATTTTTTATGCTTACAGCACAGGTATTCATCATTTAGATCATTTTCCCTAAATGCTACAGATGACAAGTGGTAAAAAAAGAACAGTCTAGAGCCAAAGTTCACCATTGTTTGTCAAAATATTTTATTGTTTATTTTTCGATAAACAGGTAAATGACAATGGCTTGAAATGTTGTGTTTTTTGCGAACCCACTTACTGCGATGCATCACTTGAAGGTCCTTTTTTAAGAAAACATACTTATGCTACTTTGAGCAGATGGAATTACTTTGTTGTGAATAAATGTCACTTCCTTTGTTTGTTATTTGGCAGGATTATTAATTTCGGGGGAAAAATCGGTTCATATGCATACAGCTGAACCTAATGATTTTTGTTATCGGTTTTCATTTGTTCCTATACCCATTATTCCTTACCATACAAATCCATGGATAGTCATAGTTGAAAGACGTACAAGGATAGACGTGTCTCTTCGTCGTGTGTGTTTTACTTGTCATTGTGATCACTGTTCCAGAATAACCAATCTGTAAAGAAAATCCAACGAAAATAAAAATATCGAATCACAACATAAAAATTGTGTGATTTAGCTTTACTTGTGAATAAAAATCAAAAATATTTCAGTGAAAAGTGTTAAAATTTGAAGTATTCGCAGAACAATCGATAAAAATATGGATATTCCGGCAGCGCAAGATTCGCCAAAAAACATTTTGAATGCTTTGAACAATGACAGTATCACAGAAATTATACGCAAATTAACCAATGTGGAAGATTTTCTGAGCGCAGCCGAAACATGTAGACGATTCCAGGCATGTGCAAAGGATACGTTCAAATTTATGGCATCGAATTATTTTAAATGCATCAATATTAACATGAATTTAAATTTGATGGGAACACTGAACGGCGAACGTGTGGAAAGTTTCACAACAATTTTTGGCAATTCGGTCGAATCAATCCAATTGGGTGCAACAAAAAAACATCATGAAACTCTTTACAATCGGTTAGATGATATTCAAATAATTCGATTGATATCAAAAAATTGTGGCAAAACACTTAAGCATTTACAAATTTACCGAATTGTCAAACCGCTAATGAATGAACGAGATCAATTTCCGGCTTTGGAAACATTGTCATTCTCCAAATATATACCAACAAATTTCAAACTTAATTCACCACTGCAATGTTTAACATTCAACAATCTAAGGGTTGAAAGTTCATTATCTCATTTTATAAGAGCTTTTCCGGAATTGAAACAAGTTAAATTTAACGCAACCGACTGCTTATGGGATGACACATTTAATGAGTTTGCAATACTTAATCCACAATTACAGCGATTAGAATTTTCATTTTGTCATAACATCACATCATTGGTATTTGAACAAATAGCCAGCAATTTAGCAAATTTGGAGCATTTGTCTTGTATCTATTCGCAAAGAATGAAAAGTGGTCATCGTCGAAAAATTGTATCGTCTTTGGTTAAATTACGAAAACTAAAAAGTTTCGTTTGGGGATGTGATTATGATTTTTCAATAGAATCTCTTATTAATGCATTCGTTAAATATAATATACCGATTGAAGAATTAACATTTTTGCCATTGCAAGCAATCGATGAAATTAAAAGCATGCAAACACTGAACACACTGAAACATTTGACCATTTCATGGCACACTTCAATCGGCAAGGTTAATCGATTGCTGAACACACAAGCCGCATTGGAAACGTTAACATTTGAATTGAAATATAATGATCGTAGCGCATCGCAAGCAATTGTTAATCAACTTAAAATGTATATTAAAGGAGCACTGGGTACTGGCAAGAATTTGAAACAAATAACATGTCGCGTTCATAAAGTAAACATCGATGTTATCGTCTATAAATCAATTTTGGCTTTAATAAAAGATCGAGCCAGTGTTTTAATTGAAGTTTCACATAATTCAACTATCAATATTCCGGCAGATGTATTGAAAGGGAAATGGTTAAAAATAATTGTACGCAACAAATGTACAGATAACCGCGAACCGAGCTCATTCAATCATTCGAGGCGCTCAGATACCGCAATAGCAATGAGATCTCCGGCGACCAGACGTGAATAAATACTCGGTAGTAAGAAATAGAAAAATAAAATAGAAAAAATGTTACTGTACTATCAAAATCAGGTAACATAATGAAATTTAATCGACGACAACCGGAGATTTTTGAAAATTGAACACAGTATAATAAAAATCTGAAAAAAAAACAATCTTTCGAAATTTCATTATGTAGAATTTTTTATTAAAATTAGTTGTAATTTTTTTTATAATTCAAATGTATGATCTGCACAGAAATTAAATAAAAATTTGTCAACATTCTTATTACATACGTTTTACTTTCCAACATTTTTCAGCTCTAATATCATTATTACGTTTTTGGTACTTAAAATAAAAAAATCAATATATTTAGTCCTTAAACTCAATCAAATACCGAACACAAGACCCCAGATGGCAATAATTACTTTTTTATACGAAAAAAATTCTTTGGATTTGCTGGGGTTTCTTGACCGAAATTAACACCCTCAATCATCAATCCAAAAATTTGGATCATTCAATTCAAAATAAATTTTCATCGGAGTGAAAAAAGAGGCCTTTATTTTTACAGACCTCCCCCCCGTGCATAATTTGTAGATATTACATATTTGTAAACTCCCCCCCGTTTTTTCACCACCTGCCCACGTATGTTCTCTAAAGAAGTCATTATTTTTGCACGTCTTTTTTTACTATAAAAAATGATTTGATAAATATAAAAATACTGTTATCAACTACCACAAAAATCTTATCGATATCATAATGAGACGATTAAATTCAATAATTGATTAAAATTAAGTACTTACCTCTCCTACTGGTTATCATACATCATTCAACTGCTTTGTGCTTTCCGCACAAAATATTTATTTGAATCGAAAAATGTTTAGTAATACAAAGAATAGCATCAATATGACACATAATATGAGTGGATTTGGTGAAGAGCGATCAACTATGAACTATACGGGTGTAAGTCGAATTCAAGAAAACAATAACTTTAAATGAATTTTATGTTTTTAAATATGTAGGTCATAGATTGGCTACTTGCATACAGGGATCCATATGATATTTGGATGTCACATCCGAGCTATGTGATTTGTGAATTTCATTTTCTCATTGGAGCTGCTCTGATGATTGTTCATGGTTTGTTAACAATTTTTTTGTATGCTTTGATTTATTCGTAACTAAGTCTACTATTTAATTAAGGACAGCTTTGAAAACCGGAGGCAGATGGCCATGGTTATTCTTATCAGCTATGACGCATGGATTTGTGATTGAATTGATTTCGTACTTTTCACCGTTCATCGATAATTTTTGGCACGCTCAAAGCATTATTACACTTTTCGATCGCCGGATGCCACTCTATATTACGGTTTTATGTATGTTTCAAATCCATCGAAAGATTTTTATTTCAATATGAAATATGCTTCTTTTCAAACAGATTCGGTGTTTTATTATCATGCTTCATGGATCGTTTCCAAAATGCAATTGAAATCTAAACTGGTTGAATATATGGCCGTTGGACTGATGACCGTTTTAATTGATATGCCGTTTGATATAATTTGTGTAAAATATGTTCATTGGATATGGCATGATACTGATCCAAATATTTGTAGGTGTTATTCAAAAAAAAATTCGTTTTCTACTTGTAATTTATTGTTTTTATCATTTCGTAAAAAAGATGATCGCCATTATTGGGTGCCATGGAATTCGTATTACTTCCATTTGTGCTTTTCTACTAGTTTTCAATTTTGGTTTCATTCCGTTCGTAGTTGGTTTGAAACGCGTAAAAATTTAGACAAATGGCAATCTGGTTCGATGTAAGACATATGTGTATATGTGTAGTAATGTGCGAGCTACATTTTACAGGGGGGGGGGGGTGTTTTTTCAAAAAAAAAATGATATGCAAAAAATAAATTTTTTTTTTTTTTTTTTTTTTTACAAGTTTGTGGTTAAAATCCCAAAAAAATCAAAATAATTTTCCCCGCCCAAAACCTCAGCAAATTAAAATAAAATCGTTTTTTTTTTTTTTTGGAAGTCACTTTTTGAGGCGAAAATCCCTAGCAAATCGGAAGAATTTTCTCAGCCAAACAAAGTGAAGAGCTAA
>NW_022197486.1:6717032-6795265 GCF_009176525.2 Contarinia nasturtii
ACCAAAAAAAAAAAAACGACCAAACTTTTTCCCCAAAACCCCCCCCCAACTCCAAAAATGTTCCCCAAAAAATTTTTCCCCACCCAAACCCCGGGGGGGGGGGGTAAACCCCCCCCTCGCACATTACTGGTGTATACATTAGGCCGGATCAATTTTTGAAATCCTGAAAATTGAAAACGTGGCATTGTGGAATCGATTCGTCTGGTCGAAATGAACATTTTTTCTTCAGGGAGCTATTGGTGAAGTGTCAAGCAATTCGCATGAAAATGAAGCACACTTCCCATTCATTTTGAATTTTGGGATGAAAAATCAAAACTTTTACCAAAGCTACTTCATAATTCCCCAAATTTTGAGTTATTCGATCTAGGAGGCTTTTTTGGACAAAATTGAACAAAACTCACTTGGAATTATAGTGAATCGAACGTCTGTATGACTTGAATACCAAATTTTTCATAAAAAAACCAAGAAAAATGAACGTTGGGTCGAAAAGTGATAACAAAATGTAATGTATCCACATGAAGGTCCCAGAACAAAAAATGTTCATTTCGACAAGACGAATTGATTTTGCCGCGTTTTGAATCTTCCGCATTTTAAAAATCGATCGGGCCTAATATACATTTTGTATTTAAACATTCATTGGGTAACTGCATTCATTCATTTACAGGAGATCTGAAATACATGCATTAGTTTGGTCGTCGCTTTTGGGAATGCCAACTGGCTGCTTATTCTTTGTTTTACTTTACCACCCACTTCATGATTTTTATGGTGTTTCGTCTGAAGCAATATTCGTAACCATTTTATTGGTATTCACAGTAATCGTTTGGAGATTCGATAGGAAATCTGGCCATCGTTTCGAAAAACCAGCCAACATGAATTTAATTTCAAAATTATTATTTGGACACTTTTTAGTTCATTATTTAGTTTTTTTGGGTACAGCAATTTTCTTTAATCCCGAAGACGCTGTTTCTGTTGGAATGCATCAGCCGATTGGAAACTGCAATGAAACCGAACCAGTTCATACGTTTTTAAAGGCAATATTTATTACCAATTTTTTTTTATTCAAACATGCTTTACGAAAATTATCTGCAATCTTTTGCCATTTAATAGACATTGGAACGACGAAAATTCCTTTGTGTCGAAAATTACGATGAAAAGTATTATGATTTCAAATGTTTGCAAAATGGGCGTGCACCATCAGAAGGAAGTGTTTGGTATACAGTTTGTGGAACACAATTTGAGTAAGTGCAAAACCATGACGGGCTTTAATTCAATACCGCGATGTGGTAGTCAGTTTGATGTTGCCAAAAAATTATGAATTCAAGCTTGCCCTCAAATATTTTTAAAAACATTTTTAAATTTTACAATTAGTATATGTATAATTTCAGGAATCGAGCTGAATACATAACAGTATTGTCTTTAATTACGTTCATCGCATACATGGTATTTATTTCAATACATAGCAACTGTGGTGATAAACAACGGCAACCAGTGGAGCGTTCTGAAAGAAAAAAACTCAATTAGGTGTCTAAAACTATTGAATTTGCTGTAAATGAGTCTTTGATTGAGTCATATTAAAAATAAAGTTTTCATCATGATTGAAAAGAAGTAGTTATTTTTTTTTTTCAATCCAGGTTCTTTTTTTATTTATTTTGTATTTTATTCCTATTTATGGCTACAAGAAAAATCAGTCTACAAAAGAAAAAAGAAATTTTCCACTGTTGTCAAATCTTATTGGCTAAGACATTTAATTAATATGTATTCATATAAATATAATACAAAGAAGTCTTTGTTTAAATTCTACATTTCGGTGTTTATGATATTCAAATTTTTCTATTAAAAACAATAAAATGTAAACACATTCACTGGGATTCACGCATCCCATTTTGTTCAACCATCTGTCATGCACATGCAAGCACATTGATTTTACGCAGTATGGATTTTTTTTGGGGGGGGAGGGGGTGTGTATATTTCTATTTATACTTAAAACACTATGATTATTTAGATAAATCATTTTCTTATTGATTCTAGATCCAGGCCGGCACCCAACACTCTTTCCTCTCAATCAAATGTGAGATTTAAAATTGTAAATTTAATGATTTTGAGATTAGTCGAAAATTGAAATTAACTTAACTGATTTAAAAATGGATTTGATATTCGATTTCGCTTTGCCATTCTTAATTTAATAATTTTGTCAAATTAGGTAAAAAAACAGTGAAGTGAATTGATAACTTTGTGCTCTTTTGGCAACAAAAAAAAAGAATGAAAAATTGCGAGAAAAAGTGTGCAGTTTAATGGTCTTTCTTCTTCGGCTTCTTTGGATTGCGTGATCGACTCTTGGCTTTGCACAATGGACAAATTGGTGCATTTCGATGGATTTGCTGATGGCACGATAAGCACGATTTCATTGGTGGTGGTTGTTGCCTACAGATTATAATATGAACAAAAAATCAGTTTTTGTTTAAAGAAAAAAAAAATAATATTTCTTTTTTATCGCCTCATCGATGAAATACGTAAAACAAAATAGAAATTATATTTTGAAAAGAAAATGAGCAAACATTTAAAATTCCGAAATGAAAAACAACCAAAACTTAATTAAGAATAATCGAAAGAAAAAAAACAAAAACGAAAAATAAAAAAAAATACCTCAAATTGACATTAAAATCAGACCTGAACGTCGGATGTGCCATTCCGATGGAAGACGTTTGTTGCAATCGATTCTGTGTTCCGCTAATTTCTGCTGGTTTATTCAGCCTCATTCCGACCGGTGGCGGTGGTGGTGCCAAGAATCCAGATGCAGCCGATGGCGGCAATGAAGTAACCGTGGCTTCTGGTATTAAAAAAAGGAATTAATTGAAAATCGTTTTTGTTTGATATTTGATGACATACCATGATGAGCTGACAGTGCTGGACGAGCAAATGTTGCTGATTGTGTTGTGTGCGTATTTACGATATTGCCACTGTTTGCAGTGCCAGTATTGCCTGTACCCTTAGCCGAACGATAGTACGATGACTGGAAGCGGCTATAATCGAAACATTGAAAACAATGAAAAATAACCGAAAATTGCAGCAAACAAAAAAATTATGATACATACTCAGCTGATATGACGGTTCCTTCCTCTTCATGCAATTCGGGTAATGGATTTAGGCCCAGATATTCACGACGCATATGATCAATTTCATGTTTCAATGGTAAATATTCTTCATGAACGCGATTGGCAATGTTTACCGAACGATTGCGATTCTCTTCGGCTTGTTTGATTACTGTTTCCATCTGTTGATTTGAGTGAACATATTAAAATTATTGCATTAAAATCCTATTTTGAATGTAATAAACACAGATTTTCTAGTTGATTTCAACGCATTTCTTCAATTTGCATAAAATTAATACTGAAATCAAAATCAGACCATTCGAAAAAAAATATCACAATTTTGTTAGATCAGTGTTTATCTATGGGTTTTTTTTGGTACGCAATGTATTTTGTTTGTACTAACCGCATTGATGTCGGCATGAATTTGGCGCAATTCTTCGACATGGCTCATTTTTTCCTGCAGCAGTAGTTCCATTTCACGTCTGTACTCTGATAAGCATTTTTCTTCCGAGTCACCATTTTCCACTTCGCGAATGAGTCGCATCTTAAGCTTCTCCAACTGGATTGTTTTTCCACTATTTAAACGAAAGCCAAATGAAGATTTTTGGTTTATTTTGGTGTGGCATCCAAAAAAAAAAAAATCATTGAATTATTATCGTTGCTATGCAATTCAGATGTTCATTTATATGATTCAATAAAACTCACCGGATATCTTTCATAGCCTCCAATTTGGCGTAAATTGTTCGTTCATCGACTGCCGTCATTTTCTTTTTATTTGATTATAATTTCAATACTTTTTTGTTTGACGGATAAATTCTAATCTTTACTACAAGATTTATATGCACTCTCACCGATTAAATGATTTAATTGTTGTTGTTGTTGTTGTTTTTTTTGTTTTCAGTTTGAGCTATTCAAATTGTCCAGCAACTAAAGCATTCAATTTAATATTCACGTTCAATTAATTCAGATTATTTTCACGTTTACACATTGATTGTGTTAGATTTCTTTTGTGTCTGTAAGGTATTTTGGAGGAAATATAGTGAATACATTCGACAAACAAATATAATCATGCATATCGAGCGTTGTGTGTGCGAACAAAAGAGACCAACATAGATATTTCACAGTTGCTCATTGATTTTGTCACATTACAGTTGTGTGAGTATATGTTTTGTTGAATGTATAAGTGTATGCGTGTCTAATTCAAAGACTAATGTTGCTTGTAAATGTATGAGTGCTGAGATTCATCCATTTTTATTTTTAAATTTTATTTTCGAATGAATCAAACAAGATCAAATTGTTTTTGGATCAGTGTTATTTTTCAAACAACACCATTTATTTGCTGCAATTTAAAAAATATGTGTCTGCTGTCTGGCATTTTATTGACCTTATTGATTAACATTAGCAGTATGATAAAGACAATATTAATTTAGCATTATTTGTATTTGAATGGTTTGAATGTAGTTGTTGTCATCATAAACAACATTGTCAAATTGTCGATATGTTTGTTGTTGATGCGCCGTGTTTCACTGTGTGCGTATTGTATTGTATGTTTACATAGTCGGCCGCCATATTTACAATTTACGTTCATCATATATTCCTTGTCTTTTATCTTCTAATGAGAACAATTGAGGCTTACTTCGATTTTTTAAGCATTTGACATGGCATCATGCATCCAAAGATCGATCAACGATGTGAACCGGTCACAATGCAAAACCAAATGGTTTCGTAATTCACCTATTTTTATTTTTAAATTTTATGCAACTTGATGGAAGAGAAAGAATTAGCTACAATTTTGAAACGGATCGAATTCGCTCTCAAAAATTTTGAAAAATACTTGAAAAGAAATATCAACATCCCATTCAATGTCGTGTATGAGTGTGAACCAGACCCAATATTCTGTATAGTCACATGAGACGTTCATAAAAAGGGGGAAACAACAATACCGACAACTGCATACACATATATAAATAATGAAAACATCACTACATGGACATTGATACGTCATTCAAAAACATTGACAACAAACAAGCGAAACACGGACACATACGGCAATCTTTCTTTCTCGTAAGCAACACGATTTCGTTACATTAGCATACGGCAGAGCAAAAGTTTCCGTAGAAACACAAATTGAAACATATAGACAGTGCGTGTACAAATTGCGAAGCAGAACGAACAACAGAAATAAAAATTATATCTTAAACTATATAACACAGGCTAGTGTCAACTTCTAACATTCTAATGGTATTATTCTTTCGAATTTTGTCGATCAATCTAATTCGTCCTTTCATATATATATAATTGAATCAAACAAACGGAACAAATTTTATACTCGTGGTATTCTCTTCGTTCTTTTTTCTTCAATATTTCTTTTTTATTTCATCTATTTTTAGTTGTTTTAAAATCTTTTTCGGATTTCTTTTGAACATATAAAATAGTTAACATAAATTCAAGTGTAATTCGGACGAAAATCGAAAAAAATCGAATTATATTAACAGTTTTTGTGATATACTTAGAAAACGTTTTTTTTTTGTCATTTACAGCTACATAGCCACACATACACGGCGACTCGTTGAAGAAAGCGGTAGCAACACTCAATTAATCGATTTGCGTATTTAAATTTTTGCAACGCAAAAACCAACTATAACTATACTACGACGAATTTCGTGGAATTGGTGAGAAAATGATGAAGAATCAGCAAATATTCGTAACCGTTTTGGTGTTGTCCATTTGTCAATGGTCAGTTATTGCGGGCCTAACCGATGGTGAGTTATACATATATATTTTATTGGCTTTTCCATATTTCCATGAATTTCGTCATTTCAATCAGTTCACGATGATTTCTTTACGTGCTATTTCGTGCATTTTGTTTCATTATCATACGCTCTATCACCATTTAATTTGTTGAATTTATGCATGCGGAGAAGAAGATGAAGAAAAAAAAAACATCATTGTTTTTTCCTTCATGTCGATTCATTCGACTTGTTTTCAGGGAATCAATTTGATTTCAGGTTTTGTGTGTATGTCCATTTTGATATGCCACCATCATCGACATCAAAAGTATGAAAAAAAAGAAACAGATAAAAAAAATCATAAAAAAAAAACACCGAACAATGAGCATTCAATCAAATCATGACCTATGCATTATAATTGCCGACGACGCGGCTTCAAATTATTATTTAGATTAGTTTTACGTAGTAATTTCCTCTTTTTTTTCTTCTTATTCGTTATTTGGTCGCCTGCATATGCGCGTCTTTTTTTTTCATATACATATTCGTTTTTTTTTTCCAAGAAATTTTAGTTTCAAACATCGTGGCATTTTTGCCCAGATACATGTACTGTAACAACGAATCAAATAGCACCAGCTCATTTATTCTGACGACGCAACAGTCACCACAGCAAATCAATCCGTGGATAGAACAAAAAAATAACTATACCGTTTGTTCATTTTTCTAGTTAATGTTGCTAGTCAGTTATTTCCATGTATGTAAAATACGCTTGTGTGCGATTGTGACGGCAAAAGAAAAGAAAAGGATATAATATGCCCACCGTATATAGCCACATATATGATGAATGTAGACAAATGCCAAGTGTTCAAAGGCATTTATGATATTTGAGCACGTCACATTCGTCGAATAGAAGAATACAGTCATACCTATCGAAAATGTTGGCTTTTTTTATGATCGATAAGGATCTTCTAAATATATATATATATATAAAACACGTAATCATTAGTTTGTGACATTAAATAAATCGATTTTTCTATTTTTTTCATTGGTAGAAACATCAAAAGGACCTACTCCACTGGTAAGGATCATGGACACTTGAATTACATGCTTTTGACTTTTCGTTGACTACAAATTATTTTTTTCATTTTATATTAGACCAATTTAACAACAGTTGCACCTACAGATACCAACACAACTACTTCTTCACCAACACCACCTCCAACGGTAATGATAAATTAGAAATGAAGAAATCTTAATTTCAAATATGACACTCAATTGCTCGTATTTCAGCGATTTTTTATTTCTTTTTTCAATTTAACTTTTCAACCATTTGAATTTTATGCTATTATGTTTTTTAACAGACTACTACAGTGGCACCAACAACAACAACAACAACAACAACATCATCAACAACATCATCAACAACACCATCGACGACAACATCATCAACAACCCCAACGGTAAGGTTTTTTTTTTTAAATCAAGTTCTCGAACTTTTTTCGAATTAACATTTTTGTTTTATGCTTGATTTGTACAGCCTTCAAACAGCACAACAGTTGCTCCATCGACAACACCAAAACCAACTCCTGCACCTCATCCATGTGGTGGCTTCAGTGGTTCATCATTCATTGGAGGCATCGTATTAACCATTGGTATGATTGCCATCGGCTTTGTCGCCCATAAAATTTATAAATCAAAATTCGACCGTAATTATCACACGCTGTAAGAGGTGGATGTATGTAGAATAACATAAAACTACAACAAACAACAAACAACAACAACAAAAAAAACACTCATGCAACACACATCTGTGTACATACTTGATTTCTCGAGTTTAATTTCCCTGTAATCTCAGACATTATATTTTTCTTCTCCAATCTTTTTATTTTTTTTTTTTTGCTTGTGTTTCTCTTAAGTGAATTTTGCTTCAAAGATTATGAATAAGACAAAAATTGTGCAAATACACGAACAATAATGAAAATAAAGAAAAACAACACTCACACTGATAAAAAGAATGTCTTTTCTCTAGCCGGCACCGATATAGTAGTCTGAGCCCGAAATTGAGATATTTAGTTTATGAACAGCAATTATGGAGCGATAAAATTTGTCATTGTAAGTGGGCGTAATTCGATTAAATATTAAAAACCATCAATTTATCTGGAGTAATTCAACGAATTCAAGTTATTTTCGACCAAATAAACTTCAAATCAATTAAACATATGTCAAATACAGGTTAATATGTTTATTTAATCAACATTTACATATAAACAGAATGATATTTTTTTTTATTCTCAGTCTCAATTGTTCATTATATGATTTCGTGCTGCCACATTACAAGTGTCTCACAAAATTGTGGCACTGTTTATGGCACGAATTCGTTTATGTTTACATACGAAAAACAGATGGCAAAACGATTTATTCATCATATTACGCTACAAGGTCAGTCGTTTTGTTATCATTGTATTTGAAAATTGACGTGGTGGCAATTTCAATCGTTTTCGAGCAATGATCCGTAAATGAAGACAGCCACTTTTCGGAGTTGTTATTGTTATTATAAAATTGGTTGTCGTTGTTATCAATCACAAGCTTATCATTTTTGGCTACTTTGTGTTTTTGTATTTCATTCGATATGTTTCATTGAATAATATCATAGATATGAGTGTAAGTATCCAAAAGGTATTTAACGTAAGTATCCTGACAAGTATTTAACGTTTTGACACAGTTCAAATACAAATCGTTTTACAAATATATCTTTGCGAATTATTCACAACAATCACATTGAGCTTGACAATCTGTTTTGTATTAGAAGGTTACTAAACAGAATTTCCGATGAATCATCCGCCTCAATTCATCGTTTGCAATTGAAATATCTAGATGGAAAACTGTTTGTTTCGATTGTAGTTTGACAAAATCGGTGTGATTTATTATTTATCGAACACGTATACCAAAAAGGTTTTAAGAAAAATGAGCAAACATTTTGTGAATTTGTAGAATCAAACTATTTTGACAAACGATTTTTGAGTAAAATAAACGAAGAAGAAGAAAAAACAGGAAAAAGTTTTCCGGACAGTGAAATAAAGAAACAAAAATAAAACTATAATCGAAGTGAATATTGGAAATGATAAGACCAATGACGCCACCAGCTGCGTCTCAACCAAATAACACAACAACATTCGGAAAAATTCGTTTGTTGTTGTGGAAGAATTGGCTTCTTCAAAAACGTCATAAAATCCATACAATTGTTGATGTATTTTTGCCAGTGCTATTTTTCGTCTTTTTTGCATTTTTACAAGCAAAAACTGGCAATACATCACATCCTAAAGTCACTTATCGAAGTTTGAGCATCGATTCACTTGAGCCCCTATTCGAATTCGAAAGAATGTAAGTAGAAATGATGGAACGCAATTCAAATTCGACGAAATGCCATGATTGATTTTATGATATTTTCGATGAACTAGTTTTGTGTGTACAGTTTTGTACAATATTGAATGCCTTATCTGTACCTAAAATAGTTCATTCGAAGCTATCAAAGTTGTCGTAAAAGTCATATTTTAAATGAATTATTAGTATTTTCAGCGGCTTTTCATTGTATCCTCCGATTGAGAAGAAGCAGTTAATTTTTACACCAAATAATGCACACTTCACCAAATTATTGACCATTGTTTCGAAAAAATTACAACTTGACGAACCCAGAGGTGTTAGCAACAGTGATGAATTGGAAACGGATCTAGTGAAATATGGTTTGATAGCCGGAATCGTATTTCATCATTCAAATGTAATTATTGCATTGTTTTCTTATGACTAATCGTTGATTTGTTGTTGTTCTACTAAAGATATGATTAAAAAAAACGCTGAACGAATTAATGAACATTTGTTTTATATAAATTTCACAGAGTTCCGATGTTATACCAAAAAGTTTATCATATTCGTTACGTTTTCCGAGCGAATTACGAATGAATGACGTGCCAAGTCACTTTCAACCGGATGTGATAAATTGGAACACAAACCGTCTATTCCCGGAACAACCATATTCGCCATATTATCCTTATGCAGACGATGGTAAATTGCCCTCTTATTACAAAGAAGGATTTTTGGCCATTCAAAATGCAATCGCACAAGCATTTCTTCAACTAAATAATGTGAATAAAACGATGCCAGATATTCTTTTAAATCGATTTCCATTTCCGTCGTACACGGAAAATATGATTGCCACACAATTTTCCATTCTGTTGCCATTATTTTTTTTGCTTAGTTTGAATTATACATTCATGAACACGATTCGATTTATTTCGGTGGAAAAAGAGAAGCAATTAAAAGAGGCAATGAAAATAATGGGTTTGGCCGGTTGGATGCATTATTTAAGTTGGTTCATTCGTACGATGATAATGTTGTCAATATCAATGATTTTGATAACAATTCTATTGACGGTAATTATTGAGAAAACAAATCTAAACTATAAACATTCATCTGAATACCATCATTTTTTTCCATTTCAGACATCAACAGTTGGAATCAAATGGATGGCACCCGTTTTTCCAAATTCCAGTTTTCTATGTTTAATCATCCTTTTCACTGGTTATGGCATTTGTTTGACAACATTTGGTTTTGTGATTTGTGCCATTTTCACGCAATCAAAAAGTGCAATGACTGGTTCAACGATTGTTTGGTATCTAACATCAGCACCATTTTTTATATTAAACAGTAAATACGATGTATTACCCGACTGGTTGCGATTACTTTCTTGTATCTGTCCAAATACAGCAATGTCATATGGATTTAAAATCATAAGTCATCTCGAACAAATGGATTTGGGTCTTAATTGGCAAACCGTATTTCAAACGACATCCATCTATGATAATTTATCGGTGGCGAAAATTTTTGGCATTTTTATGCTAACATCAATTGCATTATTTTTTATTGCATTATATCTTGAAAATGTGCTACCTGGCGGTTATGGCGTATCAAAACCATGGTATTTTTTATGTACGAAAAACTTTTGGCAAAGCTTAAATAATTATCAACAATTTGATAATCAACATAACGATTATGAATCATACGAGTTTCCATATTCAAATTCAAATAAATCGAATTTTGAAAGTGAACCGATTAACAAAGCGGTCGGCATTGAAATTCGTAATTTAACGAAACAATTTAAAAGTGATAAAGCGGCTGTTGGTAATTTATCAATGAATATTTACAATAATCAAATTACTTGCTTGTTGGGACAAAATGGTGCCGGAAAGACAACAACCATTTCCTTGTTAACCGGAATGATGAAACCAACATCAGGATCAGCCGTTATAAATGGCTTTGACATTCGAACAAATATGGATGTTGCACGAAATTCAATGGGATTTTGTCCACAGCATAATATCTTATTTGATGAGCTTACGGTTCGTGAACATATTCTATTCTATTGTCGTTTGAAGGGATTGAGCAATATGGCCGCCGAAGATGAGATAAAAAAATATTGTGATATGCTTGAACTAACGAATAAAATGGATACACTATCAACGGCATTGTCGGGTGGCATGAAACGAAAATTATCGGTTGTGATTGCTCTTTGCGGTGGATCGAAAGTCGTTTTTCTTGATGAACCTACTTCTGGTAACACATATTTTTTCGGTTTTTTCTTTTGAAATAAACATTGAACCACGGAATTCTTTGGTTGCAGGCATGGATCCAGGCGCACGTCGACAACTTTGGGACATCTTGTTAGCGGAAAAGAAAGATCGAACCATTTTATTGACAACACATTTTATGGATGAGGCTGACGTGCTTAGTGACCGAATTGCCATATTAGCGAATGGAGAGCTGAAGTGTGCGGGCTCAACATTCTTTTTAAAAAAACGTTTCGGCACTGGTTATCATTTGATTTGTGCAAAAAATGATGGTTGTGATTCGAAAGCGGTGACCGAATTGTTACAAGCACATATTGTCGAAATTCGTCTAGAACATGAAAACGATACGGAAATATCCTATATATTGCCGGAAGAGAAAAACGATTTATTTACAGAGATTTTTAAAGATTTAGAGCTAAATGAATCACGATTGAATTTACGGAGTTTCGGCGTTTCATTAACAACATTGGAAGAGATATTCTTGACACTTGGTAAATCGGATAAAATCAATGGAACACATAGTCCTGAATCAAATGGTTCAATAAGTGCCATCAGTGATACACGAATCACATTGAACGATAACCATTATTTATTGCATGGTGTTGCCTTGTGGCGGAATCAAGCGATCGCAATGTTTAGAAAACGTTTTCTTTGCTGGATCCGTGCATGGCATACATTTTTGTATTACAATTTATTTGTCATCTTTGTGTTATCGACGGTTATATTCCAGTTTGAATTCCTATTTTCAAACTCAAATAAATTACCAGACCTTGAAATTAGCTTTGATAAATACAAATCACCATATGCCATTGTGCCATTTAATGCATCCTCGTAAGTTTTCACAAATTTTTCGATTTTTTTTCGTTAACATTTTTTTTTAAATCGGTTTTTCCGTTTTTACTCTATTTTCAGCGAATTAAATGACAACATTACAACACAGTATAAAAAATACGTTGAACATTCGGCCAAATATTTATCCGTTAATAATGTTGATATGCAAGATGGTCTCTTGGAATTAGCCAATCAATCAATAAAACCATTCATGTTTCAATACTTAACGGCCATCAGTTTCAATAAAAATGGTTCAATTGTAGCATGGTTCAACGGACAAGCATTGCATTCGGCTGCATTAGCTGTAAATGTGGTGCACAATGCACTTGTAAAATTATTTTTAACCGAAGATCATGAAATTAATTTACAAAATGATCCACTCAAATTTCTGCCCAGAAACGATACAATACCCGATATTTTACCTGATGTTGATACATTCGGGTATTTCTTTTCGGCCGCTATTGGCATTGTAATGTCAGTATTATCCGCATCGTATATTACTTTTTACATTAAGGTACCGTTTGCTTGCACCATCCGATTTTCAATCAGTCCTAAAATGTATTTTGTTTTTCGATTCTATTTTATCACAGGAAAAAGAACATAATGCCAAGTTTATGCAGTACACCAGCGGTGCATATCTATCAATTTTCTGGGGTGCATCGATTCTGTGGGATTTGCTCACCAATACGATAACCATTTGTATAATTATAATAATGTTAATATTGGGCCAACATGAGCATTGGAAGAGTCCAAGCGAATTGGCAATTGTGTTTCTAATTCTATTTGTGTACAAATTTGCAATGATTCCGATCATATGCCTTGCATCGTTGATATTCACGAAACCAACAACCGGCATGAATGTGATTTCATTTGGAAATATTATTGCATGTAAGTTGACATTTTTTTATTATTTTCATCGGATTTTCATACAATTAACAATCATTTCTTTCTACACAGTGACTGTATTCTCAATAGAGACCGGGCTACATTTCATGAATAAATTTTTTTATTATATCTTGTGGGCTTATCCGCTCAATTCGATGGCCGATGGAATTATTAAATTGCCAAATCTTCATACATCCCAATTGAATTGTGAGTCAGCGTGCAAACTAAAATTCAATACAACTACGTGTGATTGGAGCAAATGGTGTGGTGAAGTGGCACCAAAATGTTGTTGTAAGTCAATCTATGGTGATTATTCGAACATGTTTGATTATTTATATGGAATGTCATTCTAGCTGATCGAATTTTTTCATGGAGTGATGCTGGTATTGGCAAAAATTTAGTGCTTATGATTTGCACTGGTCTTGGTGCATATGTCATTCTGCTTCTTATTGAAAGTGGTGCATTCAAATTTATCAGAGCGTTAATATTGCGTACGGTGCCTCGTACTTATCCAGAAAATGATCAAAGCAATCTTGACGACGATGTACGGGTAGAAAAAGAGCGCATCGACAAATTGGACGAGCGTGAATTGGCATCGGAAACGATGGTTATGCAAAATGTTTCAAAATTTTATGGCCAATTCTGTGCTGTTAACCAAATTTCAGTGGCAATCAAAAGGTATGTTGGTTGACTTTAGTTTTAAATTGAATTTCACAAAATTCACAGCGAAATTTGAACTCAATGAAAATAAATTATTTTGCAGAGGCGAATGTTTCGGATTGCTTGGTAAAAATGGTGCTGGAAAATCGTCAATATTTAAGGTAATGCCAGAAAACAAATGCACAAATTTACGATTATATTAACCAATTCTCTATAAAATCCCCTTAGATGTTGACTGGTGAAACAATGATTACGAATGGACGAATTTATACGCAAGGCTACAATCAACAAAGCCAACTATCAGATATTTATCAAATTATCGGCTACTGTCCACAGTTCGATGCATTACTGAATGGTTTGACGTGTCGTGAATCATTGGAAATATTTGCTCTGTTGCGTGGTATATACTTTCATCTATAGTTTCATTTTCCATTCCGATCCATTACGCATTGATTAATTTCCATTTTTTCCATTCTTTTCTTCTGATCAACTCTTAGGTATTCCCCCTCAAGATGTACGAAATTATATTGAAAATTGTGCCCGAAGTTTGGACTTTATTCAACACATCGATAAAAAAGTGAAACAATTAAGGTAAGCTTTTAGCTTTGTTCGCAATTGTTCGGCCTTTATTCAAATACATGCCCAACATTGATAATTAAATTACAACTCAATTTGAATGTTGTTGCTTTTTTTCATTTCGTTTTTAACAAATAAGCGGCGGAAATAAGCGAAAATTGAGCACAAGTCTTGCAATCATCGGAAACTTAAGCGTGATATTTCTTGATGAGCCTACAACAGGTGAGTCATTCCGTCTAATTAAGCGCATATACTTTATTTTAACTAATTAAATGGGGGATGTCAGGTATGGATCCGGCTACAAAACGTAACCTCTGGAATGTCGTAATACAATCACGCGAAGCGGGCAAGAGCATTCTTTTGACCTCACACAGTATGGAAGAATGTGAAGCACTTTGTACTCGAATGACGGTGCTTGTCAATGGATTATGCAAATGTCTTGGTTCATCGCAACATCTAAAAAATAAATTCACCAAAGGATTTGAATTGAAAATTAAAGTCAAAGACGATGAAAGACTGCCGTAAGTATTATTTTTATTTCAAAACAATTAAATTCTGAATGATTTGCATGAATAACTATGAATGTCTAGCGGTTTGACAAAAATCCAGTTATGATAATATCATTTTTAAATACTACTTAGAATCAACCAGTGATAATTACGGATATAATTAACGTCGCTTTGTGATTTTCTTTTTCTATCTCCTTTTAGCATGGATATTATTGAAGTAAAGAACTTTGTACTGCAAACATTCAGCGGAGCAATTTTCCGGTATGGAAACGAAATATTCGCTTTTTTCTTTACTTATTAGCAATTTTATGTACAATATTTGATTTTCGAAATGTCCATTTTGACATTGTTGTTTTTATTTACAGAGAAGAGTACCAGGGGATTTTGACATATTCTGTGCAAGGCGATAATATAAAGTGGTCATATGTATTCAGTACGATGGAAACGGCAAAGAAAACATTAAAGATAGAAGACTATTCGGTTAGTCAAACGAGTCTGGAACAAGTGGTTTTGGCACTGGTCAAAGATCAAGAAAATCGCCGAGATCAAGAATAAGAAATAGCAGTGACAGCCAAATTCCGAATATAAGTGTATCGTTACTGTATCTTTACACTGAGTGAAATCTCGATATTTTGTTCAATTTAACGAGCTATTTAACTCTTATTTTTATAAATGTTTGATATAATTACCATTGATTACAGCATAAAATCAAATTATTCGAGGGGATAAACACCAATTACCCATATAAATCATTTGCGGAGTAATTTGGACGATGGCGGGACTGTGCGGAGTTTGGCGGAGATGACATACAAACTCTGTGTGTGCGAGGGTAACAGCACTTCTATATGTATCATTCTTACGCAGATGATTAGTAACTTAGCTGTGTGAACGGCTACTAAGATGTTCGTTTGGACAAAATAAATCTATGAATAGCAAAGAATGCTGTTGTACTCGTATACACAGCATTTGCATACTATCTCCGCCGAACTCCGCACAGTCCCGCCATCGACAAAATTACTCCGCAAATGAGATATATGGGTATAAAACTTAAAATCATGTGAATTGGATAAATTATCCAAAAAGCTTCGTGATCATTCAACAATTTCTATTTTTGAATCAACAAAAATAATCTGGAAATGAATGGGAATAACAAAAAAAAAAAAAAAATATCCCCTCTAAATCAGCCTTAAAAACATGAATTTCATATATTTCTTTTTAAATTACACTCTTCTTTTAAAAGTGAAGTATATTTTGCTATCATTTTAGGGAATTAAACGAAAGCCGGAACATTCTTTTTGGAAAAAAATTCGTTGAGAGAAACGTTTTTTTTTTTTCGAAAAAAATGCTCCGGAATTTGAATCAAGATGAGTCATTTGAGACAATCTGTGAACGTAACTTTCACCCAAAACTTTCAGACTTACCGTAACTTCTGTTATACATATTCATTTGTTTGTTACGTATTTGTTATACATTCTTTTAAAAAAAGTCGTTTGTTTTAAATTTTTGCTTTGCAATACTTCCTTCCTTTAACACTACCAACCAAACTCAGCATTTAAACATTCTTACATTTAATTCATTCCTCTTCTCCGTTCTTTACTATCTGTTTAAGTGCACAAAGGAATCAATAGTTTGCCATTTTAGAGTTAATTATACATGCATTTTGTTACCATATTGAAATACAGATCAACTTTGATTTCAACGCAGTGCAGAACTGATCTCTAAAAGAGCTGCCAAACAAATGAACGAAATATGCATACTCTTTAAAATGGACATAGATCGTTCATAATTCAGCACATTTTACACTGATATTTCTTATACTTTAAGCTAATTTGTTTATGTTTACCAAAAAAAAACAAAAATAAAGTATTGATATTTAGCACTACAATTTTGTGACCAAAAAATATAATAGTTGTAACTAACAAAATACGTGTCCAGTGTCTGTGATCACCAAACGCATAATTTCATATATCATCAATAATAATTCATTAATTTTGACAAAGCTTCAGTTTTGTGAACAGATAGTAAAAGTTGCGTGAGCGCATAAAAAAGAATATGTCTTCATTGAATATTGTGCACAAGAGAGGCTTTTTTGTCTGTTTAAGATTGAATAAAAGTAATTAATTGTATAAAAAGAATTTGTTTTCTTTTTTTTTTCTTTAAATGAAGTGGTTTTGTTCGAACGCAACAATAACTCTTTGGCTCCGATAAAAGAAAAATGGTGTTAAAGACACGCTGAAAGTAAAAAGAAATATGTCCAAAATTTGGTATCGTTAATTATTAAATAAAATGCTGTCATGTTGCGTCAAACGACAACTAGTGAAAAAAAGATGTACACACAATGTGTCACGACCTTTCATCCAAAGTGAAACACCGGGTTTTGGTCAATGTTTTGTTTTGAACGGTATTATTTATTTGAAAATTGACCATATACAAATTGAACAATATTTTTGAAGAAGACAATTACATACAATTTGAATCCATTTATTATTCACAAGCATTTCAAAAGCACTTCAGCCTTTTATTGGAATATTCAAAATTTCTTCTTTTAAATTGCTGCATATAAATTTTATTATTATTTTATTGCTTAAAATACAAACAATCAATATTAAATTTGTTTTTTTTTTTACAATATATTTTCTATTTCATTCAAATCACATAATGAAATAAAGAGATTTGGAAACAAAAAGAAAATCTTCGAACAAAACCAAAATGAAAATACTTATTAGCTGAATGTGACATCTCGTCTCGTGTGTTGATGATCATCCTCGTCAGATGTTTGATGTTCATCAAATACAAAATCGGTGGTTTCAGATCGTGTGCTTCGTACACTTTGACGAGCTAATATTGCACTGTCACATCAATCCGGCCAGAGTGGAGGCGAAAATCATTGAAGATTCGCATAATAATGCGTGTACGTTGTTCGATAATTTTTGTTCGTGTATTTTACGCAAACAGTTTCAATGTCACAATCGATTTTCACATGAAATATGTTTTAAATCAGTCAATGGATTGTAATTAAAAAGCTTAGCTCCAAAAAATGAAACAAAAATTAACAATGTTCGTAGCGCGCGCATATGACATATTTTATGATTTTTTTTTTATTTTGGTTTATCAACTACGAAATGTACTATGAAATATGAAATGGATGGATGTCAGAAAACGAATTGCATTTTCATGTTGTATCGAATTTTTGCTTGCATAAAATTAATGTGGCAACCGCACGCTTTAGTCGCGATTATTGGTTGCGATAACAGAGGAAAATTGTGAGAATTTGCAATTGCATTTTTGCCGTTTGCGACATTGGAGGTGCTGTTTAAAAGGCTTGTTGTCATTGTTGTAACGGGCATCGTACATTTAAAATGCAAATTTCATTCGAGATCAATATAATGAGTGTTGCGTTTTCGTGATCCATTCACGAGCCAAATTGTTCAATGTCGATCTGTGGTAATCGATCATGTTGTCTCTCAAAATCAATGGGCTAATGGGGCGCAAAAAAAAATGTACACGCCAATTGTTTTCACGGGCATTGTAGCCAAATGAAGGTGCGCACACGCGCTCTCACACACACATTATTCACTCGTTTGCGTATTTAAAGTTAACAAATTATTAAGCATATTTTATCATTGTGATCGGGGTACATATTTTTGTTTTCTTTTCATCGTCGAATTGTTGTTTCTCTCAACGGACTTCAAATGAAACAAAAAGAGAGTCAGTCAATGGGTAATGTAAAAAAAAAAAACATGTTGTGTTCATTGTTCGTGTGTGTGTCAGAAAGAGAAAGAGAGAGAGTGTGTGTGTGTTTGATTTGTGACATTCACCAATGGCTTGGCCTGTTTACGTTGGATGATGACATTTGTTTGCTATAATTAGTGAAGAGGTCAATGAAGAGAACTTTGTTCAAAAATTTGCGCTGAATTACGGTGCATTTAATTGCGTATTTGCCAATTGGGGATGTGTGTGTTTGTGTATGTCTTGCTTTGTGTTTAAACAAAAATGAACATAATGTGGGTATAGTTTGTTTCATTATTATCATCAATTATTTAACTTTTTTTTTTTCTTCAAAAAGTGTTGTTGTTATTGTACTTCACTATTGGTAAATGCTTGCGCTTGTACACATCTTAATTTCTTTAGTTTTGTTTAGTTGTGGACAAACCGAGTCAAGATGTTGAGAGATTTGTGTGTTGCTTTGTAATTCGTTGTTTTTGTAGCAATACAATGAAATTAAATGCCTACGACTGTTAATGGAATAGCCAACAAAATGATAATAAAACAACAAAATTAAAACAACAAAACTACAATCACATTCGCAAAATCCAAGTAAAATGGATATTATTACCCGAATGCGAAAGAGATGAAAAATAAAAAACAAATGTTAAATCATACACTATACGTACAACACAGAAATTATACAAAACTATTCGTTTTATTCTCAACGAGCTTAATCCGAGCGCACATTGGCATGCACAAATGGCTAATACGTTCAAGTAACACGGCAATGAAAAGAGATCGACACACACACAAACACACATATACCGTCTGGGGCGGTGCTTAAAAGCATGGAAAAGCGAGACAGAGCCACACAAAACAAAGTGGAAATTTTTTAATTAATTGTCATTATTAATTCATGACACATACCTTGAACCCCAATTACTTTGTTCAGATATTATCAGTGAGTCGGCCGGCGCTCTATGAAGTGCAAGCATTGCGAAAACAGAGAGAGAGAGAGAGAGAGAGAAAAAAACATAAGACAAAATGGAAGAGATGAAAAAATAAATGAAATTAAGCATTTTTCGTGCGTTTCATTTTGGCCCGCGACACGAACCGTATTGCAAAAACCAACAACAACAACGGGGGGACGAGAGAGAAAGAACGAGAAAACAAAAGCCGAAACGAAACACAAAACAACAAATAAACTTTGAATGAAAATGTGTTGTCGCATTCGTCATTATTGTTATATGTGAAATTTCTTGGAAATTTTTGAATATTTGCCAAAGATATTTGTATGTATGCATTTTTTCGCGATAAAGTAATTTTCTGCACAAATATTGAAATTAAGACAGACACACAATCGCATATACATGGTCAGATTTCAATGACCGATCTAATCTCAAGCCGTTCAATACCCAATATTATATTTTTTCATATAAACTTTTGCTTGTTGTGATGTTGAAATGATTTTTGCTTGTTTTTCGTCAATTATCCAATTTAATTGTGGACTCGAGAAAATTGAGCGCAGTCAGAGTAAGAGAAAGGGTGAATAGAAAGAGATGAAAACCCATCGTTATGAATGAAAAACAAAATTAACGCAAATGCAAATAATGCATAATTCGCAAACGAATGCATGGCGTTTTAGTCGTAAGTGAAAAAAAAAGAGTAACAAATTAGATAATGAAGGCTCATTAGTGTTTTACAGTGAGTACAAATCTCAAGTACGGTGCACAATTTGAAGCACACGAAAAATTCCGAAGAAACAAAATAAAAACTACAACAAAAAAATGTCGGTTTTTTTCCTCAAAAAAAGGGCAGACACATTAAACGCAACAATAAACTTACTGATGGCTACTGGAACGTCTTAAACCGCGTGAATATTCCATTTTTTTGTAAATGGTTGCAAGTCCGAGAGCAATTGGTGTTAAAATTGCCCACAAGGACAACGATAAAAATCCGGAAAACCATAGCCCGTTCAATGGGTCAATTATATGATGACAAAATAAATGTCGATTTGCATCGAATATGTTGAACAACTGACGGCATGGTGCCACATTATGTAAGAGTTGTCTCAACGTTTCCCGTTTATTCAACATAAGATGTTCTTTAAGTCTGTGGAAAAAGCAACAACAACGATTAAAACGGTTAAAATAAAACAAGTTTACGAAGTAAATGGACAAGTTCTTGCCTAAATTTGAATTCAATACTTTTGTTGTAACAAATATTGGCGGAATCTTTGTTAATAAAAAATTGGGTCGTTTTTAAGTAGCTAAGACTTTGATTCACCATATCGGTCCATGGTTCTTTTTGTAATTGTAATGCCGTTAAATCGAATTGAATTTCGGTTCGTAAACGTTCCAACGGTTGTAAAACATTGGCCTGCAGTCGTCGTGCCCGGTTGCCCAATGTTGACATACGCGATGATGTTGTTGATTCTTGAATCTGAAAATGCCATTGTCTTTCATTTCAATTGAAAAATGCAAATGAAAATCCACCAACCTGAACCGAAACGCGTTGCATTTGATCGATAAACATGGAAAGATCCTTTTCTGGTGTGGGTCGACTAAGTTCAGTTCGATATGCTAAAAAATTGATCTCTGAATTGGTGTACATGTACGTGAGTATATTTTGTAAATCTTCGGTTAATGTGACAAACGACGAAGCGGACACGAAAATTTTCTGAATGAATGTCAAATACGATAATTTAAAAAAAATAGAAAATCAATTATAAGAAAAGTATCAATACAAATACCTCGATTTCATCTTCTAACGCATTGTGCTCTTGAAGATCGAAAATTTGTGATATATTCACAATGCGATCGAATTGAAACACTGAAAATGTGGCATCATTTTGTTGGCATCGTTCAATTGCGTTGGCCAACGTAATGTTGAGCAGTTTTGAGTCTTCAATTTCTGGTATATTCAGATAATCATTGACAATACCACTGTTCGTTTCATTTTTATACACCCAACCAGGTCGATCGAATAATTTACCAAAGACATTGTAGTGCGGGGAATCGAACAAAGGTCGACATAAAAACACTTCACCATGACTGCCAGCCAATAAAACTAAAATGTTGAAGGCTGCCAAACCAAAACTGCCAATGGCAATCAGTATTGCACTTATAATGAATGTTACTTTTGCCGACGCTTCGGCATGAATAATTCCGAGCAAAAGTCCAATTGACATCAGTAATGAAATGCACAGCACGGCCAAGGATACGGTCAACGATACGCTCCACAATAAATCGCCGGCATTTGTCAATCTTTCCATCAGCGGTCGCACATTTTCTTGATCGTTGTTCACTTTTTGAATTAGGCCATTTATCATTTTGCCGAGATCATGGGTTGCCGATTGTATTGAATCGGTTATATCGAGCAATGCTTTTTCAATGCTTTCCACATTTTTCTGCAAATCCATTTTTATAATCGATGAAAAATCATGGACTTTTTCCTGCACCGTTTTCATTTCCATTGAAATGTTTATATGACGATTATTTGCATGATATTCACCCAAATTTTGCATTCGCAATATATTCGGATCACTTTGTATCTAATGAAGGAAAAAAAAAAACAAATCAAATTCGAATACTCTCAATTTTTAGTTTGCAAACATAAATGATGCATATATTCTACAGTCGATACAATTGAATGAAAACGAATAAAGAAAGAACTAAAAAACAACAGAATTTCAACTTGTATTTTTCAGTGTGTTTTTTTTCCTTTTCCCAAAACAGCATAATGTGTTCAACAACAACATGTAATATAGGTCACCATAAAACTCGTTCTTATCTTACCCGAGTTAATATGTTCAAAATACCGTTCTCTTCAAAGCTACGTAATCGCAATGTGTCACACAATGGACGATCACGTGACGAGCATTGGCGTTGTAAAATGGATAGTTGCACTTGAAACTCTTCAATTCGTTGTGTTGCCTCTTTTGAGATGAGCACCGCTTTGCCTAAAGCATCCTGCAGTAATTGTACACGATGAATGAGTTCGAAGTTACCTGTACGATGCGATGAATGTAGGAAAAAAATTCGCTAGAGAATCACCGTTAAACAATTTAAATAAATGTCAAGAGTTGCATAAAGAACTCATCAATAAATCAATTTTTTTGTTATTCTCTTTTAAAATACGATTGACAGGTATTATTTTTTTGCGAATGCTATTTATAACAAATTCTCATTAAGAATACAAATATTTGCTTCACCTTTATCACTTTCGACTAAAATTCTAGTTTTGAAAATAGAATGTGAAAAATTCAACGAAAAAATCATAATCTTTAGATCGTGGATTGTGCGCATTTGAAAAATGAAATAAGCAAAATGTGGGACAAAAAATATACGTCCGTTTCAAATCCAAGTATATGGACACTTAAAAAAATACGTTTCCATTAACTTATCTTTTGTACGTACCAGAGCATATGCGTAGAATAGATTCGAGGGTGGTTTTAAGGCCGGAGTCTATTTCGATTTTCTTTTGAATTGGGTCACCCAGTAATTTATCCACATCTGGAATCACATACATATAGATTAGAGTGTATCTTAATTTGTATTGAAATTTCTTCAAACTTTCGGTATATTATTTTTTGCAGAAACAACATTCTGTGCAAAGTTTCATGTCATTACAACATCAAACAGGCAATAACATCAAACTTCAATACAAAATTCCAAATTTTTTGTGATTTTTTCATGAAAAAAGTGTCGAAAATTATTTGTATTGCAAAGTTAACGCCAGATTCGGCTTTCTCGTGCCAAAAAAACCCCGATTTAAAGTGCTCAAAATTCACCAAAATTTGATTTTTTGGAACCGCGCATCACCAAAAATCATTTTTTTTTTTTCGAATTCGTTGTTATAATCATGTTTCTATTACCTTCCTACAGAGGTTATAGGGGTACGATTTTTGATTCTTGAAAAAATGTCAAAATCAAACCACTCTAATATAGATATCGATCGTTAAGATTAAATTGCGATCGCCACTTACTTTCTAAATCATATTTAATTCGTTCGGTGGCTGTGCTCATACCTAGGGGAGAATCGTAAAAGTAAATCGAATAAAAAATAATCAAAATTAATGTGCTCATACCCTCGTGAATAGTGTTGATGATTTCTTTGTGAGCATCTTTGCTAAATGTCTCTACGTCTAATAATGATGATTTCACAATGTTCGGGGTGTTTGTAATGGTCGATCGAATGAGTTCATTTGTTATGAACATTATTATAATGAAAGCTCTGAAATGCAAATTATCTCTTTGTTGAACTTCTTCTTTTCTCTCTCTTTCTCTCTTTTCACATATCTCTATTGTTTTCTCACTGAAACGAGGTCATTTGCATACTTACACTAAGAATAAGCTAAAAAATTGCAATAAAAATTGTAAAGCACGACGGTAGTAAAATGTACTATCAATGTTCGTATCATCGAACGATATGATTGGATTTGGTTGTGTTTCATCGTTCAACGGAGATGGTGGTAATGAAATCGTTGCATTTGGATTATCACTCGAACATGCCCATATCAGAAGCGTTAAAATTGGAATAAATGCAATCAATAGAAAAATCACCATCAAACCGATGAAACCTGATTCAACTTTTAGTGCCTAAATGGAGATAAGGGAATTTTCAATTTATTTTCATTGATTAAATTAGATGTTTTTATATACAGAATGGGAGGATGTATCAACACATTTCAAACTTAGCGCGCTACTTAGTTACGATTTGAGTTGTTAAATTACATTGACGTTCCCTTTGAAATGGGGGGCGCCACCGTCGACTCAAAGATACTTGAACTATACTACACATCCTCACATTGTATGTACATTTTATATTGAATTTATTTAGTGCATTTTTTTGAATGGCAAGAATTTTCCACGACAATTTTATCGAAAAGAACAAATGTACAAAAAAATGTTAAAATAATAACACACACCTCCCAAACTAGATCCACTGCTGACACTTTGGTTTCGAAAACATTTTTCAACAGCTCAAGTATACAGTTAACTGGCGTACCGAAAGTACAAAAGAAAAAAAAAATCTCAGAAAAACAAGTATTTTTCGAGGAGAAGGTGTTTCATGAGAAAAAAAAATGAATTCAAACTTTGTGAATTTTCCGTAAAAAAAACTTGAACTGTGTGGATTTTGAAATAAAAAAAACCATACCGACGGTTAAATCACGAGATGTGATATGGGTCAAAAAAACGCCAATATAGCTGAATAAATGTCGACTGTCTTCTGGTCCAATTGTGGCCGGTACTGTGAAATGTGTTACCGATGTGTCTCTGTTATCATTATATTCAATGAATGTATCTTGTGTAACAGCGTTTTCAATCATCTTTAAACTAAGCGAGAGAGTAAGATCGAGAAAAATGTATGTCATTCAATCAATGAACGATTTTATCCATGATTACTTGTTAAAATAACGTTCTTCTTCATTGTACAAATTGAAATTTTTGATTCTCGTGAAACAAACAAAATAATTTTCTCGAAAATTAAACAGTTTAGCATCAATTTGTTGATTATATTGTACATTTAAAATATGTAAATCAAATGCAATTAATTGATGTTCACAATTTTTTTTACACAAAATAATCGGCACCGAACAATTTATGGAAAATATTTCAACAATACGAAACCGCATCGAAGACTGACAAATTTAGGCCTATCACGGCGTCATTGTTCACATTTTTCCACGCTCACCACTTGCATTAACTTAATTATAACATTTTTTTTTTTTCGTTTGGAATTTGATACCATCGCACATCAAAGACAAATAACAAAACTATCACATTTACATTGCTCGGAATCGGGGTGCTTCTTAAGCGCAATTGTATGCCATACAATGTATGCTTCATGTTCGATATGATGTTGGCATTTATGGAGCAGCATGCCAACGAAATGAGCGAAAGTTTACAAAAAAATTCCATTTGGCCGCTGCATATGTTTGCTGGGAACCATACAATACATCGATAAAATAATATGTGTCGAAAAATTTGCATAGAAATATTGAACTGCTGTGGAAACCATAGAAATCTTAAAACACCCCCTCACATATGTCACACATGCCATGGAAATGTCATCAGAGCTTTCACACACAATTATTGTGTCCGTTTATTTTCTGTCAAGCATGTACATCAGATAGACGACAGTTTATTTTCAATTTTTATTAAATATTGCTCAGCGTTTTTTGACAAAATTTTGATGTGCGTTTTGTTTTCAAAATTTTCCGGTGTTTTTCATCATGACATTAATTTCTTTTCCTTAATTTGTTTGTGTGTTTTTTTTTTCTAAATGTTTATTCGACTGATCGTTTCGTTTCGTTGAATTGACGCACGCTAAATTCCATTTGCTTGACCGTTTCTTTGAACTTATTTCTTAGAATCGCCACACAAATCCATAGTCATTTTACGATTTGTTTGTAAATGTATAGGCTGTAATAAAACTACGTCATTTTGTAGTGATCGAAACTCGAAGCAATGCGATCCATTATGCTGATCAATTATTTGTGTGATTGTATAATTTTTTTTTAACTTTATATTTTCAGTTCGGTTATTTTGTTGTTCATTATTTTCGTCTTTAAATCCGAACACTGAATTGTTTTTCATTAAAAATTGAATGATTGAATAATGAGTTTGGTTGCATTTACATATTTTCAAATCAATTTATTCAATTTTATCGAAAATCGAAGTACAATAAAAGGGAGCCTTGTGTTAATAAACAGTTGACGAACAAACAAATACACAACAACAACATGAAAACAGGGGATGTAATAATCGTTAAAAGCACGATAAACTGCATTTAATACACTTGAAATATATGCAAAGATCTCATTACGTTTTCATTTTTACACACAGGGAAAGAGTGTGAGAGAGAGTGTGTGTGCGTGTGAATGTGTGTGTGGGAGAGACAGAGAAAGAAGGAGACAGAGACAAATAAAAAAAAGGCAACGGTTAGCAGTTCTTCATTAGCACACAATCAACAAATTTAACGAATTGAAATAGCGAGACCTAGAAATAAATGCGTGCAGAGTAGAGCAACAACAGTCATCGGGGGCATGGGAAAGCCAACTAAAGTACTGATATAAATTGGAACCTCTATAGCACTAAATAAATAATGCTAAACGTCGTTTTTTTTCTGTTTCACTTTAGAATCAATGCAATCATTTTTCTGTTCGTTTCGTTCGATTCGTCGTCTCAACTAAAAGTCGCTTATTTAAACGTTCATTAACGTTGACAATAAAATATGATAAAACGAACGAATGACCGATCAGAAAAAGAAAGAATGAAAAAAAGCAGCCAATCCGCCGCACACTTTTGCATAAATTGAACATTTTAAGAGTTTTGCTATTGCCGTCTACTTGCAAATAATTATTGAAAACTAATTAAAAACCAAATGCGACTGATAATGTGAAAATTATTATTGATTTTGTGTGAATGAACGCGTTTTGTATTCAAATGGTACGTGGTAATTCTTAGAATTTTACTTCAGTTGCGCCTGTCGCAAGATGTGACTTATACGATGCTTTTCTAACGATGCTTTTATTTGTCGTTGTTTTATTTATTTAGCTGATTCCTTTTCGCCATTGCGTTGCGAGAAATATTGCACTTTGTGCATACGTTTATAGGACTGGTTTGAAGTTGAGTTCATTGCACACCGAGGAAACCGCGATCATTTCAAATCAAATTCTTGTCTATTACTGTCAACACCTTTTTTACATTGTAAATAAAAGGGAATTTATTATCGGTTGCCGCACACGCATATCGCATATTCATTGAAAAAAATCAATAAAGTATGGAATTCGTTTTCATTGTAACAACAATCAATCTCCGTCGTCTCTCTCCCAATCGAAACGAATTGCAGAAGCGTCATCATTTTGTTTTCACACAGATAGTTGAACCATTTATTTGAGAAATGAAGAGTTTAGCTTCTATCTGATTCGTGTGAGTGTATGCGTGCACACCGTTGTTGTTGTTGTTTTATTTCTCTCGTTCTTCAATCTCTTCTGTTGCTGTTAGCGTGGATTGATGATGATATTGGTAAGGAGGTCATTCATTCATCAAACTCATCGTCTTTGATGTGTTGGTTCGTTACCGCATACGGCAAGAATTCCGTGAGGCTGTTTTGTGTATTGGTATTTTTTTCATTGAACTTTATAAAATCGCATGCGCGTACGCGTTCGCGCATTAACTGGAAATTGAATGAATGTGTGCGCAAAAGGTTTTACGAATCACAAATTAACGGATAAAACAACACCACCAACAATATAGCGTCAATCGAATGTATAATTGATCAGTTCTCAGTTATTGTCTTAGCTTTGTCCAACGACAGTAACTGATTGTTTTTAAACCCATTTGGAGAAAAAAAAAATGCCGAAAACAATCAAACAAATGCATACATAATCTATTTGCATTAGAGGCCCAATTTTTTTCAGGTTTTTCGGGATACGCTTTTCCGGATACAATATTCCATAGTCGGTTAATTTAATTTATTTAAAACACATTGAATCCAAAAAAAGGGAAAAGGTTATAGTCATTGGCAATGGAATTTGACACGGTAAATGAGTCGATATGCAATGAGAATGTGCCACAGCCGAAATGCAATGCTGAAAGAAGTCAAAATGCATGCAAGACATTGTGTGCTGCCCTTAACAAGAAAAAAAAAACAAAAATAAATCTGAGAATCTCAATCACACAGAAGCAAAATAAAACACCATCTGAGACAAAGAAGAAAAGAGACAAAAGTTCGGCACAGTGGCATGAAGATATCACATCACTCGAAGTTTGATGCCAACTATACAAGAGATCAGCAATTAGTTAGATTTGCGTACAGTGGCGGTTTAGAATAAACCTGTAAAAATCAGGAACAAAAAAAAATGCGATTGACTAAATTACATTCGACCAAATGAAAACCAACAACAACTACCTAAATTAGAAGAGAATGAGTCGTATACAGGCGATCGAATTATGGTTGTGTTTGTCTGATTCGTAAAGTGTTCAATTGCAGTAAAAACAGATAAAATACACTCAAAACAAAAAAAAATATATCGATACAATATTACAACTCTCGCAAACACATACAAATGAGCGCACGAGGGATCACCTAACATAGACAACTAGAAGGCACATACCTACACACTAATTTCAACGTATACAGGTATTTTATTCTTCGTGTATTGTTGTTTTTTTTACTATTATTATTATTTCTTTTACGTACGTTCGTTCATTTGGTCTGTGTGTCGATGAACGATCGACACGGGTGTTTGTTGTCGGTCTGACTCTTTCTCGCCACAGTGATTTCGTCACACTGCCATAAACAATACACACAGCTAGCAACAAAACAACGACCCAAAACGACAAAAGACGGAACAGAGATAGAAGAAGAAGAAGAAAAAAAAACACACACACACACTACCTATCCACTTCCATCCAGTATGTGCATCGAACATTTTCACACAGCCAGTAAGTACATACACTTTCCATGGCTCAACTGACAAAAGTGATATAGTTAAACAAAATACAACAACAACAATAACATTAAAAAGCAACAGACAACGTTGAAGCACACAAACCAACAAACCAGAAATTCCAAATTGTAAGAAAAACATACCAATTGCTAAAACGCGTACAGCTCTTTTATAGCGTATTAAATACACGCAGTCCAAACGAGAAGAGCAGTCAAACAGCACATAACCAGTATGCGAGGTGATGCGTTGCCACGAATGAGATAGAACGAATGAATGTGTGTGATCACCTGGTGTAAAGCAGAATATATATTAAAAAAAAACGATTGTAAAACTGAAGTAATATTGGTATCTTTGCGCTGTCTCATCGTCAGTCCTATTTCTACCTTTCATCGGGTAATATCTCACAAGTCCATAATAACGAAAGACAGCGGTGGTCACCACACAACGACGGCTATTTCAAAAAAACGACAATTCAAAATTATTTATTATTATTATTATTTTATTTGATCAGTTTTAGTTATTCTTTTTTTCGCATTTTTTGTACAACTTTTGATTCGTATACATCACAATACAAAACACATCAACAAATTGACATAATTTCCATAGTGAAACTAATATAAAAACGAAGATACACATTTTTGGATTGTCGTCGCGTCGATGATGATAATAAATAAGAAAGTCGAATCGCTTAAATCGAACGTCTAATAGCTTCTAATAAAAAATAAATAAATAGTGACCCATCGTATCGAGAGATAACATTAATGCATCGAGCGCTTATGTTTTAACTTTTCGCCAGCTCAATTCAACGATTGATTGAAAACACCATTTCCATCTAAAAATCCAGCCATCAATGAGAAAAATTATATGCAACACAAGTGAAACGAAAGTCATCAACGTCGACAACAAAGCAGCAGTTCATTTTTTAAAAGTTCTTGACACACAAAAATCAGCATTTCTAAGACAAATTGATTAATAACAAACAAAAAAGAATTTTCGAAAAATTCGATCCGACTTTCATTCGCAATAATTTTCGCATTTTTTGAATATATAAATCAAAAACATTGAAATTGATTCGTTTGTTTGTGGTGGATTTTCTCGCGTTTTTAAATGACAACCAACAAAAGAAACATTTGAAAGAAAGACAGAAGTAAAAAAAAAAAATCGAATTCAACAACAACAACATCAAAAATCAATCAAACAAACAAGTAAATACCTATACATTTTTGTTAGTCAAGTGCGTTACTTGTTACGGTCGTGTGTTTTTTTTTTCGTCTCTCTCTTCATCTTTGGCTGTTTGTGTGTGAGAGACTCTTTTATTTCGGTGAAAGAGACAGAGATAAACAAGAAAAAAATAATAATAAATAAATAAAAGAAAGAGACTCTGTTGTTATTTTCGCGCAATTAACGTTGTGGACATTTCATTTTATTAATAAGTCATCGCCATCGCATCGTGCGTATCATTTACCACTTGTGTTCGAACCACAACCTCCTTTTTCGTTGTCGTTGTTGTTGTTGTCGTCGTCGATGTAAAAGTACACAGCAAATACGTATATGTATATATCGATAGACTTTGGTATATATTGAAAACGTCCATTTGTACGCAGCGCGCACAAACCACCGTACGATCGAACACCATTGAATAACAGCGAAAGAACGAGATAGAGTGCTAACATCAACTGTGTGCTTGGACCGTGCAGAGCACACACAATATCAACAGGTTGTGGTACACAATATCAACCGATTGTTGTTGTTTCGTCGTTGTTTTTTTTTTTTTTAAATTGAAGTCAAGAGAAAAGAGAAAAAAATATATACAGATAGATATAAAAATATATACAAAAAAAAAAGAAATAATGTGTACGACGATGAGAGTGTCTTAGTGTGAATATAAGCGCGCGCATCCAACAACAAATCAGTGTTCCAACATCAAAACGAATGCGATCGAACGAAGAGTCATTGTGACTCGTGTAAAAGAATCCACAAGTAAGTAAATGAAAAGTAACCAAAATATAAATATATTTGCGAATCAGAAATGAAATCTTTACACACCTATATATTCAAATATGAAATGACAAACCATTAAAATAGAATTTTTCTCACTTGGTTCGCATTGATTGAATATTGACATTTGTCAAATATTGAAAGAGAGATGAAAAATACGCACGTTACAGTCACATCACACAACTTAACGTTTTTTTTTTGTCGAAAACGAAAAACAATGCATTTTTAGTGAGTGCACGAATTGTAGAGAAAAGAAGATTTAACAAAAACAAAATACCGTTCACTTTGCCATTAGATTCGCATGACAATTGATGCACCGTTGTAAACAAGAAACAGCATGTTTTGCGTACAATAATTACCGAAACAACAACGAGACAATTCATAAAAAGAATTTTTCGGTTTCGGTGATGAAAAAGTGCGATAGACATACACCGATACACTTGTGTTAACTGGGAATTTTTAAGAATTAACAGACATATTTGTGTGTTTGAAGAATTGTGGAAATCAACAAAACGTTGATACAGTAGCAATTGCAGTATGAACCGGTCAATAGCATTGAAATAAACACCACGTTTTGAGTGTGCAATTCAACTTTTATCCATTGATTACGAACATTGAGACATTTTCAATTTGGCACAAAATTATCGCAAAATTCATATGTAAGTTTGTCGTTTTCGTTGATTTTTTTCCATTCAACGTATGTCGATCGGATTGCGAAATAAAGTGCAAAAGAAGCGGAAAGACTTAAAAGAGTCGAAAAGAGATGAACCAATGCCCACCATAATTTCCATTTCAATTCATTCCGATTTTGAATGCGTATTTGAAGAAATAAAATAGTACATTGAATACTTATACGCAACGAAAACTGAATTGGACTTGGGAATTGAAAGTTAATGACAGTATTATATTCGACCGGAGAAAATCATTAAACATGCAAGTGCTTTCATAATCATGCATATACACGTTGTTGTTGTTGCTGTTGCTTTTTTCTTCAATCCATTCCAGCAGGCCAATGTAGGTTATGCTTATTTCATGTGTCTGCATACAATTTTATGCAGCACCAGTGCAACCAGTGAATATACACAGGTGAATTGGTGATTGTTTCACACGCTCAAAGAAGGGTCCCCCCGTCTGTTACTTGTCGCTGCAATTGGTTTTTTGTTGGTGTTTTGTCGGGCTAGACCAATTTTTAAATGACAATTAACTACTTTTTTTCGACTAATTTGTCCGACGATGGTCTGCTATGACAAAATGGTCAAAATGAATTTCGGACATATAGAATTTCTAGTCGCTTGTCGTTCAATTGAAATCTTTCCACATGTGTGAGTTGTTTTTATTTTTTGGTTTCGATCATTTGTTCCCCCTTCTTTATTCTACCTGTTGCAATTGAATCGTCGACGTCTCTGTCTCTCACTCTCATTCTATATGTCACTATCGCAATCCACCAAAAATACACGCATATATATTCGGCCCAATAACTCAAAAATGCAATATATTTCAACAGCAACATTTTGTGTAATGGCTCGATAGTCACGGCCCAAAACATACGAAAATGATGAAAAGAGAAGCGAACAAATAAACAAAAAATGTGTGTGTATATATATATAAAATGTATAGTTTTGTATGGGCTAGTGAATCTACATATCATTACACATTATTTTCACTAGGTACTATCATTATGTATTGTACGATTCATTTTTGCCATCAAAATAATCATTATCTAAATGATAGGTCATTAAGTAATCATTTCCAATAATGAATTTTTACGGTTGTTCCAATAGATTTTGATGTTGTATGTGTGTTGTCGTCGATAAATTGTTGTCGTTTTGCCAATATCCCCGCGAGGCGTCCATTTCGTAGCTCGACAAACGATAACAACGACGATAAATGAACGAAGAAAAAAAAATTAGAGTTACGCACACCAATGATAATAATATCGAGTATGCGAGTCGAAAAGAGCAATTTTGTATGCGGACTTTTTATTTTCCACTTCGGTTTCATATTACAAAATGTATCAGAGAATCTCTGCACTCATTTGATCACTTGTTGCAAATCGATAATTTCCTTTGATGGGAAGAGAATAGAGAGAAGGAAAAAAAACAAATCACAAATTATGAAGAAAACACATACACAATTTCTATTCATAAATAGATGATATGATGATTCAATTGCAAATTGCAATGGGCAATGCGATTACACAATGCTGAACGAATGAGAGCCGAGATATGGTGTAGCCGTTAACCGGCGCGGCAGCTTAACAGTAATTATAACCACATTAAATGCGCTAATGTAAAATGTCGCATTTTATTACATATCGCCACCGTCTGACATGTCTATGAACATTGTACGATTGTCGATTAACTCTCCTTCCGCATGCATTTTCGCTTAAATTGGCGCAACACGATTAAAAATACGTAAGATTCAAAATGATCAATAACATTTAGTTCAACGATTCGATTAGAATTCCGACTTCGAAATATTGAACACGTTTTTAACATCGATTAATTTAGCATATCAAAAGCATCTCTTATCAGCATCAATCTATTGTTACGAATAATAGTCGTAGACTGTCATTGAACATGATTGCGCATGAATTACGGTTTAACTGCATCAAATGCAGTATAATTTTCTTCAAATCCCGCTAAGCAATTGTCGAACAAAAGATTTCGACGATGTGTGTGTGTGTGTTTGTGCATAGCAACACAAAGGACGAACCACAATCACTGCGAAACGGTCCAGGTTTCTTCTAACGATTCGTTTTTGTATTATTTTTTTTTATTCAATCATTATATTTTAATGTCATTGCAATTAATAGATACTTAAGTGCAGTCGAATTAGTGGTCGTTAAAACAATATAATCGGTCGATTTGCGAACTCGCCGCCTGACACTAGCTGAATAATAAAGCAATTGACACACAAAAAATGAGGATGAGTTTGCCATTTTGTATGTACTTGTACACACCGTCTTCATCATTATATTGCAAATATATATATCTATATGAAAATTAAAACCCAACACAAATTAGTTGAAATAGAATCGCTGGAATATGTCATTATATTCGAATGGGCCCATGCCATTAGACATTTGTTATTCGTAACGATGATTGTCTTCTTTTCTTGTATTCCAACTTCTTTTTTTTCATATTGGCTCACTTCATTTAAGTCAATCAAAATAACAAAGTCGTACGTTTACAAAATCACAATAATTAACCGGTATGAACGTGAGTATGTTTATGTGGTGGATCGTGGCCCGGTCACAAATCATAAACAGTAATCAATAAAAATGAAATATACAATGTAGCATTTTCTGTATTGTTTCGTTAAGTTTTTTTTTATCATCGAAATGAAGCCCGTAAGGAAATAACTTACAGCATTTGGCATTTTTTTTGAGGCGAAAAACAAATGAAGCATCTTTAAATTTCAATATCGCGGCATTATTTTTGTTGTTTAAAATTTTAACCTTTGTAAATAGTCATGGTTTTGGGGTTAAAAGAACCGAAACAATGAAGAGAAACAACAATATTGTAGCACAAAAACAATAACTACTTATCAATGGCCTTACAAACATCAAAACATAAAGTCATTTGTTTTCCTTCAACCATCGTGCTGAACATTAAGAAAGGCAACACTCAATCACAAGCTCACACATACACGATGAGTGTTCGGTGTTCAACTAACACCGCCACGGCCAACTGCTGGCCCTATAACACTTCAGGCGGATATGCGATGCACAAAATGAATTTGGATTTTTTTTTTCGTTTGTTAAGTCCATATAAATGACTAAAAAAAAAACAAAACAATGAAATAAAAAAAAAAATATTATCATAAAGCGAGTGAAAAACGACCAAATATAAGTACAAATGAAAACATCGAATGGTATTAGGACCTTTTGTTATACAATTTTTTTAAAAAGAAGAAGAAGAAAAGACAAGAAGTGGTCAGCTATCATATTACGTGGCACTCGAACGAATCAAAACAGTTTTCGCATAAAAAACATGACATATGATCCAATGAATGGCGAGTAAATCGTAGAAAATAAAGAGCGAGTCAAGTATATATGCGCACAAAGTGATGGTTTGGGCATATATAAGCGCGCGCACGCTTTGTCGACCGCCCCAAAAATATTGTGTTCTCTTGTTGTGCACACAAGTGCACAGTGTTTTAATGAAGAAAAAAACACACGAACAAGAGCATTTATTACTATTTTTTGTGCATTACATGTCAAATGAAGACAAAAAAAATTAACTATACCTCTTGGTATATTCGTACATTCAAAAGTGGTGCAATCGCTAGCTGACAACGGTGCACGCGCAATTCACTATACATGACACACACATACAGTCCGGCGAAATTGTGTGTCGCCTAGTCTTTTTTTCTGTAAATAATATCGATTTAAACAGATCCAATTGACATCAACATACGCATTAAATACACCGTTTTTTTATCGTTGTCGCCAGTGTTTATTTTAATACTTTAGCTTAAAACTGGCAAATTTCGTTTATAATTTCTAAGAACGGATGACATTTTCCAAATTAAAAACAATTATAACATGTTTTCATTAGTGTTATTAATCTGATGACGCCCAACGTTTTGATTGATCCTTTAATTTTCGCTTGATTTTATGTACGGGTAAATACTTAAATAGATGTTCTAATGGGTAAATACTTAAATAGACGGTAAAGTGACAATTCTAAATCGGCCAAGAACGGCTAAAATGTTCAAATTTGCAAACAATTATAACGTGTTTTGCATTGGTGTCAATATTCATTTGACGCTTTGTTTGGTCCTTTAATGTTCGTTTTATTTGTGTACAATTGTGGTTGTTGTTTTTATGTAGCTGGTGCTATTTGCTGCGTTTCCACTTCATTAAAGTTGTTTTGAAACGTAGTTGATTTAGAACTTTGTACTTTGCATATATATATTTTTTCTCTCAACATTAAAAAAGCTGTCCGTCATGTAAACTCTCATGTATTAACTTGATTTATTTGCATGACGATCGCGTATTAGCTTCACTTTTCTATATGGTAGTATATTGCATTTGCGTGTCTTTGCATCTGTATGCGCACCACTTGATCTTTAATGATGAAAATTTGAATGTGCTCATTAGTAGCTCGCAAGAGCCAGCAATCATATATATTTTGCAAATCGATCATGTAAAGCTTTAAAATCACCATAGAATTAGTCAGATTACCTATCAGAATATTATACACTTTTTTCGCTCTGTCTCTGTCTGTTTTGCATTTTTTGAAGGGCTTTCGCAATCAAAAGTTATACGAAACATGAACAAGAGAGAGAATGTAAAATGTAAAAAAAGACGCGTGGAGCGAATGCGAGAAGAAAAAAAAACACATATAATAAACCAAACCCACTTGACGCATTGCAATGTGCACGATTAGTACGAACTCTTCAATCAGCCATGGATTGATTGATGTGACGTGACGTGACGTGACTTGTGCCTAACACACACACACTTTCTTTTGCTCCGTGATAATATGCTTTTCTTTGATTTAAAAAACAAAACGATTCGAACAAAAGTTCAGTGTTGCACAGTGATAAGAATGACGCTAGCGATATATCGTGATAACTTTGATAGTACGATATGAATATTCATGCTATTGGTACATTTCAATTTTGTGACAACATGAATTTTTATCCACAACGTGAAACACCAAATAGAGACATCTAAAATAATAAAATAAAACTCTACATAGATTCTACATTTGTTGTTCCTGATATCATTTATATCCTTCTACCAGAATCACTTCAATTCCCATAATCCGATTCAGCACCAATGAACTCAATTGATTTGATTCAAGATATTCAAGATAAATGCGAAATGATTGATAATAATTATTGAAATCAGATGAACAGTCTCTCACCACTAAAGTCACTGTAAATAACACGTATTCACAGCCAGTCAGCGGGGGCTGGCGCAAAAGAAGCAATGCTCCAAGTTCCAAAAACGATTAAAAATAAACCGCAAAAGAGACAAAGTTCCACTCAGTTAGATCGACGGTCTAAATTTGGCATCAATTCATCTAGAAAATATAGAATTAGCAAAATCAGACACACACAATGAATTCCCACAAAATATAATCACGATCGACTCTGATATTAATGAAAACGACGACGACAATAGTTGAACTACAGTAATTCAAAAGAGAAATACATCTAAAGCACCACTAACATCGAAAAATGAACAACCATATACTGTTTACCAATTCTTTTCGCATCAGAAAACACCCAACAAAGTCGATTTCATTACTCAAATGTGCTCAAACCAAGATCATCTCATCAACCAATCAATTACACAAGCCACAAACAACAAACGAACTGGAAAAAAATACTAAGTCGAAAACAATGTTCTGGTCAAAGCCCAACAAATACGTCACTACTGTCGACGCATTGAATTTTATCGAATAAAAATGGCCTAACTAAGAATATATATAAATATATCTCATTACTAAAAGTCAAAATTCATAATTTCCTTGTCATACAATCTCGCAAAAATAAGTGCAATGCGATTTTTGTCCCCGGCTGCATGTTAATCGATTTGTTTATCTGTCAAGAGCACCGAATGACTGGCGCACAAACACACACGTACGCAATCGAAATATACTGCTACGTTCATATATATTATTTGTCACGTAAGAACCACTTTTCGATAATGTTGTTATCGCGCGATGACTGCGCATTGTACGATGGTGACTAGTGATTTTATTTTAAATCATAATCTTTTTTAAGATACACAAATAAGATAGATTTCTAAACGTTATATTTAGTTTTGAAAAATTGGCACATTCTTATCTAATATCTATAGCTTGAAATAATAAATCGGTTTAATGTCTTCGATGAAATTTCATTCGACTGTTAATTCGACGGTAATTTTTATTTCAGACAAAATGTCATTCTTCAGGTGCCATTTAACCTGAGCAAAGATCATACTCATATGTCTTGCTCAACAGCTAACGAACACGCACAATTTTTTAAAACAAAAAAAAAGTGTGAAACACTTTTGTAGTATGCATATAAGTTTTATTTCGCATTTTTTTCTGTTTCGTGGATACATTCAATTCTCCGTTTGAGTTGCTTAAATATTTAAACAACTTGGTTTGGTTTGTCATTTGGTTTTGCATGACCGCAAACATCAAGCGATTGTATGACAAGAAAATAAGACGAAGAGAAAAACACAGAGAGAAATAGAGAAAAAGCAGCAGCATGATTTGCATATTTCTGCGCAACGATTACAAACGACAATCTCGAAACTAGATTCCTAATCGCATTGCATGCAAAGAACTATCGGACATTTTTAATTGAGAATTTCAAAATGTTTACAAATAACATTGAAGCAATGGTGTGTGTGTGTTTTTGTGGCATGGAAACCTCGAAAAGGAGTGTATATTTATTCAACGCAAGATGATGTTTAACAATCTTTTAGATTCAATTTAGAGGATCTAGCCATTGAGATGTAAAAGAATGTCGCGATGTTTTCGTTCGATTCGTTCTTCATCGATATGAAAAAGAATCTCTACACACAAAATATTTCCCCTAAAATAAAAGATGATAATGTGTAATTTTTACATATATTTGTAAATTGGGAGAGGAAAAGAAGAAAAATTATGATAAAAAAAGCAGCATTCTCTTTCTGTAAAATGATCAGCTTTCAATTTAGTTGTGAATATATTCATATGTGTTATTTTTGTCTCATTCGAAGACACTTTGCCTCTCACAGAGCGAGCGAGAGGCAGCGAAAAAAAAGAAAAAACGAAACAAAATACCTTAGTATCATTCGACCCAGTTCATTATTGATTTTTTTTAAGAAAAAAAATACACCGTTGCGTTTAAAGCATCACAACAATTCTCTCGAACAACTATATAAGTAACAAGTTTAGTACGAATGCTGCGCAGCGAGACAAGAGAGAGAAAAAAACGACAACATATCTTGTAATCAAATGAATTTTTACGAATACTTAATATAATAACCGGTTTATCATACAGAAATTAAAGAAAAGAGAAAAAAAGCATACAGTCGAGCATCTTCCTCGATCAATTTGAATGTGGAAAAACCTTGTGGTGATTTGCTTTAATGTGACCAATAAATCGATTGACTGAATGAGACAGCGAGAGCGCACCAGAATATTTTCAAAACGTCGCTGTCATTTTAAATTTGTTTGAGAGTAGAAAAAAATATATACATCCATAGATTATATGCAGATGATGGCTCATTAAATTCTCTAGTCTCCAATACCAAACGCACCGATAGATATGTATGTGAGAAAAATTCGAAAAAAAGACAGTCATGTTTGATTTGTCAATTTGTTTTTTTGTTTTCATAAAATGACGATTTTGACTCTTTTGCCTCTTGCTCGCGACCGACTGGAATTCATGAGAAGATTCCATAATTTTCTTATGTATTCATTTTTGCTGCTGTTGTTGTTGATTTGTTGGATGTGACAATAACAAAAACCAGAAATTAGAATATATGATTATTTCTTGTTGGTTTCAATCATAAACTCTATGGGGTTTGTTATAAATATACTTTTTTTTTGTGTTTCAGAGCACAAACTCCGAATCAAGATTGACTGACATTATGCTCTATCTATTCTTCTCTTCTTCACTGTTCAGGTGCAATAATCATTATTCACATTGTTCAATTGAATTCGAAGAGAGGCGCACACGGTTGACGATAAATGAGAGATTGATTTGATTCGATGAACGAGTACGCTCGTTCAGTCGATTGCACACATAAAATTGTTATTTGTTTACATCAAGTCAGGTAAATGACATGCGCTTGAATGCTTAACAGGTGTGTGTGTGTGTTTTGTTTAAAAATGTCAGTTTTAAAGTGATGTATTTATTCGAATCACACTTCAGCAACTCACTCTCACAGACCAACGAAAAAAAAAAACAAAAAATAAAAACAATGAATTGTAAAAAAATGTCTAAAGATTTACAATCCCAGTAATATAATTTTACGTGAGCAATGAAAATAATCTCATTGCTTTTTTCGGGTTTTATTCGCCGTTAATGGAAGACCTTCCTATTCAAAATGCTTGGAATAATGACTTTTGGTTTCGAGTACGCGGAAAAGTGCTTGTAGAGAAGTTGTTTCGTTAACAAACAGTTGAACCTTCCATATTTTGTTTCACTTCGTTTCGGTACAGAGAGAGAATTTCTACTTTCAGAAAAATACCGAAAATGTATACTCGAGAAAAAAAACCGAAGACGAATCATAAGCAACTGAAATTAAGCATACCTTTTCAAAGAATGAAATGTTAGTTATTTTTTTTGTAAATTTTTTTTCTCTCTCTCGAAAGAGTTGAATATAAAAAAAAACGACTTATAAAGCTTACAATAACGAAATCAAGTCGTGGTATGATTGGACAATTATCACGTATACGTGTATATTACAACGCATTGCTCATATAACAACAATGTGAATTGAGGAGAAGCAAGGAAAGAAAACGACACGTAAAATGAGACAAAGAGAGCGCGAGAAAGGGGTAGAGCCAGAGCGAGAAAAAGAAAATAATAATAAAAAAAATGCCAGAACAAGCCATTAAATCGGACGAAACACATCTTTCTATCTTACATTTTATTTTTTTCGCTGTATACAAATGAAATGATGTGTGTATGGTTTTTTTTATAAGCAACCGGTTCCATTTGTTATACTTTTTAAATGCGGTTTCGGTCTTTATTTTGTTCTGTTCCATTCAATTTGTTTTTTTTTCTTGCTTATTTTTCACAATTGGCTTTCTTGTATGCGCATATTCCTGCGATTAATCGCGGAAAATTATTGCTCATTTTACCAAAAAAAAAAAAGATTGTTCAAGTCTTTTGTCTCGTTCAAAAATTCGATTCTTTCCTCTTTTCAGCAATAGAATGAGGATGGCGATCAATTTCAAAGTTGAATGTTTGAAAGTGCAGAAAAAGAGAAGAAGAAATGCGTTACATGGCCATTGTCAATAATAACACACTGATACCAAATACAAAATGTTACACTATCAAAAGAGTAAATTCTTCAATTTTCTTTATCGTATTGTTTCTGTCTCTTTCTCTCATGCCGTCTTATATAATGCGACCTAATAACGGTATATCGCAAAAAAAACCGAAAAAAAAGAATATCATACCCAAATCACCTTCGCCTCGCATCCGATAACTGTAAATGTGCGCACACCAACATACGATGCAGAAAATAACACAATATGAAATGTGGTAATCAGATTTCGGCACAAAAAAAAATAATTGCATGCACATCGTAAAAGAGAACACGAAATAAAATCGCAACAACAAACATGAAACACAAATAAAATGAATTTACAGCCGTATTTTTACGAGAAAGGCACAACAGAATGATGTAGATTTTTTGGTGTTCCCGATATTTTCTTATAGTCTTCCCGATTTTTTCATCATGGCATGTGTGTAAATAATTTAATTAAGCGTTTTTCGTATTGATTTTTTGTTGCAGAAATGTTGGTGCCAGGACATGTGTGTTCGTTGTATGTTGCAACGGGAGGTGCTAATGGACCGGCACTCGGATCTGACGAAAAGGAAATCGTTCTACTGGACTACAGTGTGATCGATGTGTTAACCAATGAGGTAAGTTAAAATTGTTTGGGCCGATGTTTTCGTTTGAACATAGCCAAGCGACAAACTAAAATCAATCACCTTTTCACATTTTAATTGACTTCAAGTTCGTACATTTCCCATGCAAATGAATCGAGCTATCGACGTCCAATTGTTATGTCTATCGATCGATACAAAAAAAACATACCGAAGAAGTCACAGTTCGGGTTAAAGTTTGTATATTTCAAAATTAATTTTCGTTCGTAACGCGATTACATTTTCAAAAAAATCGATACAATGAACAATATAACATTGAATTGTTTATTCAACATTTCGTTTCCTTTTCGATATCGAAATTTTCGATCTACAGGAAAACCATCCCATTTAAATATTTCGATTTTTGTTTCTACCTTTTTTCTGGTCGTTTTTTTTTCTTGAAATAAAATTGATTTTTAATTTTCGTTGTTTTTATTTTCAATTCTTTTTCAATCGGCCACATTAAGTTGTATGTAAATAATAAAACCAAACTCCTTTTTATTTTTCATGCTCGAATGAAACATTTTCAAACCAATTTTCTTTTTATTTTTCTGGTTGCAGGTAGTTTTAGCGAATCAATTTCTAGTCCGACCAAATGGTCAACCCGGAGAAAAAGAACAAACTAACAAAAAAGACAAGTCCAATAATACACCAGAAACCGCTACATCAACTGCATCATCCACAAATGCCGATACATCAACAACAGCAACGCCGGAATTCTCATTTGCCGAAACGGTGTTGGAAAAAGTCGGAAAACCTCTTAAAGATGTCATCGAACAGGTAAAAGATTTTAACAAAAACGGTATATTTTTAAAGACATTAAGTACAATTCTTGTAGTTTTAAGAACGATTCAGTTGTGAATGCGATCGTTTCGATCGACCGAATGAATTTTAATTCGATTAACGTCACAAGTTCCAATTTTTTCCATTCACATTTCAGCTGTTTGATATTCGATTTTTAACTAAGCTTAAATTTTTTTATGTTTTTTCAATGAACAATATGTCGCTGTGATTTACATTGAATGCGACCCTTCAACATATACTCGAATATATTTTATGAGTTTCCTGTGCATTTTGTAATGAATAGGAAATGATAAAAAAAACCGACGCGATATTTTCCTCGATTTTTTTTTGATAATCCGTATTCTTTACATTTTAAACAGAAATTGCTAGTTGAGTAAATGCAAATATATTTATTTTTTTCTCCACAAATTCGAATTGATTAAATTGATTCGACGAAAAACTGGTTTTGTTTCACATCCAAATGAATTTAAAATGCGTTGATGCATGAAATAGCCCGAAAAGTAGTAATATTGTAATAAAAAAAAAACCTAATCCATAATGAAATACCATTGATGATCAGACACATTTTTGTTTGTTTGTTTGTTTTCCGTTGATTCATTTCAAATTTTTGCATTTGTTTATAACACATTTCAATTTGTTCACGTTCAAAAATTCAATCGGTTTATTTTGTTTATCTCTTCAATTTGTGTGCTTTGTTGCTGAACGTCCAGTTTGACCAGGAGATTCGATCACGAAACATCGATCCAGATAGTCCAACATTTCGAATAATAACAGATGGTCAATTACCATTGCGACAATGCCTGCATCCTGAAGCATGTGCCAAAGATATAGAATTGCCCAATTATTTTTGCAAATTTAGCGATCTAAGAAAGGAATTTGTCCGATTTAAAATGTCGGATGCATGGCGATCCGTAGTACCAATAAAAGATTTACCAAATATGCCACCATTGCCAACTCAACCGACGACCATAGCAGACATGATAACAGGTAAACAATAATTAGCATCTAGATGAACATCATAATTGCTTTGCTATTGCCATTACTATTTTCAACTACCGATCGTTTTTGTTTGTTCTTTTTTTGGTTCGGTTGTGAGTGCACACAATGAATCTAATTCATTCGAATGAAAACAAAGATAAAAAAAAATGATTGTGTTATCATGCTCATCAAAATGATTTATCGTAAATCACAAAACACGAAATATGAAATTGATATTCTTTGATGTAAATGACATGAAATCATATTGCCGGAACTGGACAATATTTCTTAACATAGCAATTCTATGATTAACCTTATGAAATCTATACGATTGACAATTTTATTTTTTCTACTTATTCAAATCGATACAGAGTTACAAATTGAAGCGACCGCCCAACGAGAAAACGCTGACTTTTACTTTAACGAAAGTCGAGACATGGTTACCGTTATAACGAAATTGTTAGAAGCTGGTAAGTGTGTGGTGTACATACCGTTTTATTAACATTTATTTGATGCACTAAAATTAAATTCACGGTTGTGTAATGACGATTGTGAAGACGGATATGAAAATGAAGATAATGAAGAATACGAATGAAAATGAAGAAGATGAGTTTGAATCGAGTAAGTATCAATTGAGTTCTACAGACCAGTCGGTCAGTTTGTTTGTTTTTTTTCTGCATTTTTCTTTTATGCGAGATTCATGGCAATTAGAACGTTTTACTCCCATTTTCTTCATCATTCTCTATTCATTATAATTTTCATTTTTAAAATCGGATTTCGGTATTTGTTCGTATGAAAATGAACTGAAACGAAAAATCGCCCTCTTAAATTCGTTCCATTTTTTTTACAAAAAAAAACAACAGGTCACAAATTCGAGTCCAGTGAAATGATAAATCTTACATTTGAGCCGGGCATATGGTAAGTGCTGTGATTTTTTTCTTCTTCTTTTTATCTTTTCTTACTCCATCGTTCGTCGCACTTGACCAAACATATGTTTTTTTTTTGTTTGGATAATTTTCGGTTATTATTATTTTTGTACTCGAAAATGGTATGTGTTTGTTCTTTTTTCTTTGGTAAATGTCGTTTTTGATCGTTCTTTTTTTATCTCTTGGAGATTTACTGCATATTATCTCCAAATGCGATTAAATCAAAAGAAATATTTAAGTTAATAAATCATATTTATTTGGGCGAAAATGTGAGCGGTTTTCTATGGAGAAAATTGACGAGTCTATTTCAAATCCGCCACGATGGTACTCTTAATAATTAAGCCTAAAAGTAGTCATTAGCTAAGTGCTTTATGCTGGCAAACACGTGAACGTTTCTCAATTCATTTTAACACACGTTTGCGGTTCGTTACATCGGATCCCATTGTTTGTTGTTCCCTTTTGCCAAGAATTAATGTTGCCAAGATGTCACATGTCACATAGAATATTTTATTTGTCACAAAAATCCCAAATGCACACCGATTAATTAGATCAAATTTTTTGTGAATTCACAGATTTTCGTATCCAAAAAAAAAATGCTTTCGAAACAATTCAATTTGAAATAATAAAGAGCAAGAAAAATGAAAATGTTCATCGAAATGCAGCGAATAACATTCAAATGTCGGACGTCATTTGTATTTGTTTTGCATTTTGTCATATAATACGTGTAATACGTGTCTTGCTAACACATATATTAGCAGAAAAAGGTGCTTGCACACATTGCACACTGGGCTTCCAATTCAACATTAGCCATGCACATTTGTCATTGTGTTTGGTTCGCGTGATTGCTAGGTATTTCATGGGTGTATATAGATGCAGTCAAGTGTTTAGCCTCATAATAAACCGTACATTTTTCATATATGCTATAATTTTGTGTGTTCAAGTGATCTGTTCATAGGATTTGTGTATTTCGTTTCGAAAGCCATAACGAACTTTAACAACAAAAAATAGATCCACTTCAACAAAGAAAAAAATATTTTTTTAAAAATCAAATCGACGGGTCTATGGTTTTGTGCGCTAGAATGTGGCTTGCACTTTTGTTGTGTTTTTAGAATTATCCAAAACACAAATGTAATGGAAACCATCAAAGCCGATTCGCCGAAAATTGACAGTATCGATGCATCGAAAAGGTACGTGAAATAACCACAACAACAAAAAAAACCAACAGTGAATCTTCCATAATGCTCTGTCCAATTTACGGTGTGCAAGTGTGCCGATTTTTTTTCTACCAATTCTAGTGACTTTTACTTTTTGAAAAGTGCGTTGTCTTCGTTCTACATACATTCAAATAATAATAATGAAAAAAATTAAATAAAATGCAAACATGCACAAGTTACCTCATTTTTGTGGAATTCTTTTGTTCAGTTTTCGATATTTTCACATTAAAATCGAATTAAATGGAATTATATTTCAACATTACATTCTTATGTACGTAAATTTGTTGTTGCATTTGTTTTGTGTGTGTACAATGAATTGAAGCACTCTTTACGATCGACTAGTTATGAGCGCAATTGATGCATATATGCGTTTGCATTTTAGTTTTCCATCAAATATTACCCAGTGCAACTGTATCATTACGTATAAATACGTGTTTGATGCAACATTTTCCAATGCAAACATGAAGAAAAGACGAACCAAATAGCAAAAAGGTTGCGTGATAAGACCGGCTAAAGAACTTGAATTGAAAACATAACTTTTTTTTTGACATTATGCACTTATGTTTCTAAATATTGAACAAACGCACGGTTTGAAAATTCATTGAATTTACCGAAACATGAGAAATCTATGTCAACAAAAATTCTATCCAATAGAATGAAACAATACAATTAGTGTGTGATTTATTGTAGATGATTTTGTTGTTGTTGTTTCTTTTTTGGAAATCATCCATTCTCTTTTGCACAAAACACTTGTTGCAATGTTGATGTTGCTGTTTTTTTGTATGACATGCGATAATTGTTATGATTACAATTAATAGAAAAACAGAGCAAGTTCATTTCACACAATCGCTCCTTGAATAAGAATATATGTGTGTTGATTATTTCCCATCTAGCATCCCATCGAAACAATGCGAGTTCAAGTCCCTTTCGGTTGATGAGAATGGTTTTGTTGTTGTTGCTGCTGTTTTTTTCTCGTTTCATTTAACCAGAACATGCGTTATGTGATATTCTCGATGTTTGTTTTCTGCTGTTTCTCTTCATAGTTTTGAGTGCGCACATAAATTGCAAGTGTATTTAATTGTTTATTGTCGCATTGTTTTGGTGCTCGACAGTGTGTACCGGAGAAATCAAGAAAAATCTCAGCAAATAAATACGCATAAGTTTCCATCGTCATCATGTCATAAGAATTTTTGCATACTATACACACACACCGTGTGCGAATTCATTGTGTATGCGTGAGTGTGACCCCTTTCAAGAGTCGACTGGATGAGAATAAAACAAATGCAAAAAAAGCATACAAAATCCAACGTTACCCATTTGGAGTGGCTTGCACACAAAATTCATTATATATTGTGTTGCTTCGTGTAGTGTGTTTTTTTCGGTTTACGGAACACGGTTCTCATTTCATTTATGAGGTCTCTCACATACACTCTCATACAACACGCAATATTTGTGTTTTTCATGACAGCACTTCATGTAATGACGTACAAAGTTTATGATATTTCTTTTTTCGAATTTTATTTTATTTTGTTTGGGAAAAAAATGGCAAAACACACAAACAACCAAAAGAAACCGTGTAACTTTGTATGTATTCGCTTTGTTGTTTGAATTCAGTCTCAGAAATTGATGAAAAAAATCGCACCAAAAATGTGCTGAAATCGACGATTTGATCATCGGTGACGCGGTCGACAGAAAAAAATGAAGATTTTTCATTGCAATCAATTTAAACCCATTTTTACCGTTCCGTTTTTAACATGTACATTTTTTTTCTTCTTTGCATTTTGGTGTTATTTATTTTGGATGTTCATCATATACTATTTGAGTAAAAAAAAAATGTTGCCAATGCTATCGGCACGTAGAAACCAATTTATCATCGCAACGAAAACGCAACTATGATCACGTACAACAATTGACAACAACCATTACCACTTGTTTCCATTTACTTGTCGCATATTTTTGTCATTCATAACACAACAAACAAATCTTTTCTCAGTGTGCGACTTAAATTACAAAAAAAACTGGAAAGTTCTTTATGAAAAACATTTTCTGTATCAATTCTAAACAAATATGTCTCAAATTTAGACATAAGCATGATGTCTGTGCGAGAGACATTTTCCTCGTGAAATCTACAACGGATTTGGAAAGAGTCGCAATAAAATTGATGATTATTTTTGATGAGAATCCGGTATTACGGGTGACTTTGGACTCATATCTTTTCATCGCCGTTAAATATTACGTCAAAAACAATATTTATAGAATTTGAAGAGTTAAAATGTTGTTGTTTTTTTCACAACAACTAATCATACATTATAATCAAATTAAAACTAGTATAAAAATCAAAGAACAACATATGAAATTAATTACAATTTTATTGTTTGGTCATTATTAATAACCGATTTGCGTGACGAATGAAATCATAAAATTTACACATTTTATTTCTTATAAAATCGAATTTGATTTTTTTCTATCCAAAATAGTTCAATTGATGACGAAGTCGACGGACAGTGTATAGTTCGAGCTCGTGGTCTTCCATGGCAGAGTAGTGATCAGGATATTGCTAAATTTTTCCGTGGTTTGAATGTGGCCAAGTAAGTGTTGACTGCATTTGTTGAGTTATTTATCTATTGTCTGTATTAAACAATTAGCCAATTGTTGTTTGGTAACACCGGCCGGCACAATCAATAACCTATCCATTGGACCGAGATCGCATATTGTTTGGCTCGGTGACAATTGTGTTATTTGATTTGTAATTGAATTTAGTGAAAATATTTGTTGGTTTGGTGTTATTTTCGGTAAATCAAAAGTGGAGGTTGTCATATCACCTGAATTCGTTGTAGCTTGGACTTGATTGTTCATTGCATTAATGTTGTTGCTACTGACTTCAAATCGGTTCAAAGTATTTTCGGTGTAGGTTATTGCAATGTTATCTGAAAATATATCGCATATTTATATTTTGATTTCAAATTCAAACGTTTTTCTTCCTGAAAATCAAAGTTTACGAAAAAATGAAAAAAAAAAAACGTTCTGCTCGAAAAAAAAAAAAGGATACTTACCTATATTTTCTTTTAAAATTTCCAAAGTGTGTTTGCAAATACACAAAAAAAGTTGTGTATATTTATGATCATCGATCTGTTTGTGTTGCATATACTTCGAGTTTCTTCGATTATTACATTGAATGTAAAGTCTTATCTGTGATCGACACATATGCATGTCAAGTCACCGTATCACAAGCGTTCGAAATGTGCCGAAACCATACGCAACGAAATAAAAACGAGAAAAAAAACCATCTCCTGTGTATATTTGAATTGGTTTGTAGAGGCAATACATAGAGATTTCGATGTTGTGTGTTATTATTTGTGAACTCAAACGAAAAGACTAGATTAAAAGGTCAAACTGATAACTAATATTAAATATCTGACGAATAAGCAAAGCAATATGTTATTTATGAATGATTTGTTGAGAGTGAGATGGAAAGTAGTTGAAGATATTGGATCTAACGATGAACAAAAAAGTAAAACATTTGTTAGATCTATAAATTTCAGTTGACAATTTTTCCAGTGGTGGGTCACACCATATCGAGAACAAGACGAAAAAAGGAAAACAACACCGAAAAATGTCTTTGTAAACATCGAAAATATTGCGCTAAGATAACAATCGACCGAGACTTGAGGCTCACATTTGAATCGGCAATAATATTTTCTAATCTCACTTTTGGTGCGTCGTCATTCACAACATTCATATATTTTGTGAGAGAATTTTGATCGGTGCATAAAGACAAAAAAGGGTAAATCATCAGTGTGGTTTTTGTGAAGCTCTTGATTTGAATGAATTTTGTGTGATTGCAAATAAAGTGTATATGTGAGCCTAAAACAATACATAATATTTCGGTTCGGAAAAGACGAATAATTTTATTTTGAAGGAAGAAAACATAGAATATAAAGTTCCGCAGGGATAAAACGGCATAAAGATTTGGACAAAGAGTCTTTTGTAGGCGAGTAAAGTGTCACTTCTTTCACATGTAAATGTGTCAAACAGATTGAAATACAACAACCAATTGGTTCACGTTTGAAATTATTCCGAAAATTCGGCAATCATTGTAAATGTGATTAATTGCAGCAAGCAAAACCGTTGAAAAGAATGAAATTGAAAATCTCACATGTTTGGCGAATAAAAAACTAATAATCAAAATTTGTTTTCAATTGTGCGGTACAGGGGTGGTGTTGCGTTGTGTTTGTCACCACAAGGACGTCGTAACGGTGAAGCATTAATTCGTTTTGTGTCTCAGGAGCATAGAGACATGGCGTTAAAACGACACAAACACCATATTGGAAATCGGTATATTGAAGTGTACCGAGCAACCGGAGAGGATTTCATCAATGTGGCCGGCGGTGCATCGAATGAAGCCCAAGCATTATTATCAAAAGGTGCACAAGTTATAATCCGTATGCGTGGTTTACCTTATCTCTGTACATCAAAACAAGTGGTAAGTTTAATTTTAATAAACAAGACTTCAACAATATTACGCATGTATTTTGCTAACCACAGCGCCGTCATTCTGTGAAAAGATAGCATTTTACAGTGTAAAAATCCGTTTGACACATGATTTGACAATACTTTTTATATGTAATGAATTGGAAAGTTTCATATGTTTTACAATTTTAAAGTGAAACTTTTGTGTTTCAAAATTCTTTATCACTTTTCCATTTTCAAGACCGCGTTTTCGACTGTTTTTTAACAATCCAAATTTTCTTTTTAACACAATGCTTTTTTTTTCTCTCCCCGAAAATAGTTGGATTTCTTTGAAATGGGCAATGATCCAGTTCACGTACTCGACGGCGAAGACGGAATTTTATTTGTTAAAAAACCGGATGGACGAGCAACAGGTGATGCATTTGTATTGTTTGCCCTTGAATCGGATGCAAAAAAGGCATTATCACGTCACCGTGAATCGATTGGCCAGCGCTACATCGAACTATTCCGTTCAACAACTGCTGAAGTTCAACAGGTATGATGGGATTTTAACTCAAATCATTCATTTACACAACGGTTTAGTTTTATAGAACAATCGTACAAATATAGCAACAAGAACAACAACAAAAAAAAATGAGAATTCTTTTAGAGAACGAGATTTTGTGCTAACCAATTAACTGAATAATAATAAAACAAAGAATTGTTTAGACCGCAATCAAAGTAATTTAATAACCGATAAATATAATATAACATTTATCTTTTTTTTTCTTCATCGAATTAAAACTTGCTTTCGATTGAACTTTGGATTGTATAACTGGTAAGAGTGTGTGGACGTGTTCTATAAATGATCGAATTTAAGAGTGAAATAAACGCGAATAACATGAACATCATCACCATTAAATTGATGGAACATTTTAATAGAATGAACATTGAATTTTATAGGTGCTGAATCGGTCAATGGACACAAAATCATATGAAAACAATAATACAACACAACCGCCGCTTATACCACAACTGCCACCAGTGCAATTCAATTTGATGCAGCCACAGGTAAACAAAGATTACTAATACTTTGTCTTCCATGAATCGAAAACTACTTTCTGACAATTTAATGCGCCAATAAAGCGATAAAATGGAACAACGGATTTTTTTTTCTTCTTCTTTTGTATTTTAATGACGTAATTCTTCTTTCATATTATGTTTTTGTTTCAATGTTTTATTTATAGCATGTGATTACAAGTGGTTCAGCGAAAAATTGCATTCGATTGCGTGGCTTGCCATACACAATCCAGGTTGAAAATATTTTGGGTTTCTTGGAGGATTTCTCGAAGCATATCATTTTCCAAGGAGTGCACATGGTGTATAATGCTCAGGTAAGTGTGTCGACACAGTCAGTTTCATTTTTTTTTATCATATCATTAAATGTTCCATTGTCTACGAAAAATTTGACTTTATTCGTTTTGAAAATTTGTCAAATCTGCTTTGACAATGGTACGATTGTCATTGTTGAATTGCAACCAACATTTTTAAAATTCCAAACAAAAATAACATCAAAACCAAACAAAAATATTTTCTCCTCCCCCTTCACATAAAAAAAAATCAATACAAACGTACGTCATAAAGGGCCAGCCAAGTGGTGAAGCATTCATTCAAATGGATTCAGAAGAAGCGGCATTCGCTTCGGCAAAAGAAAAACACAATAAATACATGGTTTTACCGGGAAAAAATCAGAAAATTCGCTACATCGAAGTATTTCAGGTATTTCAAAGTCATTTTATCTTCTATTTCTAACATTTAAGATTATTGCATGCCATAAAAAAAGCGTTTCACACATTTTAAATCGCCATCATACCCGATTACTTTTAAAACATGAACAAATGACCAACACGGACGAAAAATGAAAACCGAGAAACCAAAACAAAAAAAAAACAATCTGTATCTTTTTCATTTCAGTGTTCGGGTGATGATATGAATCTGGTGCTGAATGGAGGTGTATCACCGAATCAACAGCGTAAATCGCCGTTACTTTCACACGGTATGTTACAAGCTCAGCAACAACAGCAACAACATACAGTTACTACCGAGAAACCGATATTATCAAATCAATATTTGCCCGCAAATCTGGCGGCAAAACCTCTATTAGCAAGTCCACCTCCATATCAATTGCCCAATCATCAATTGTCGATGAATGCGAATGCGAATGCGGCTTTGTTTGCTCAGCAACAAGCTCAAGCTCATTTAATTGCGCAACAAAATTTATTGGCACATCATCAGCAACATGCGGCCGCAGCGGCTGCTGCAACAGCTGCGGCCGGTGTTGGTCATCATGTGCCACCCGGCTATACATTAATTCCACATTCGGCCGCCAGTGCAATGCATGGCACAAATAGTAGTTTGGCCGCGGCTCAATCACCATTGTTGGCACAATCGCAATTAGGTCCGCACGTACAAAATTTAGCATCGTTAACACAACAATTGCCACCGAATTTAAATTTATCAAATCTTATGACACGAACGGCAGCCGGCTATCAAACGGCTAGCTTACAATCGGCAACACAAGGCATTCCAACATCACCGGCTGGTCTTCATACACCGGCTGGTATGTCACATTCATCCATTCCATATGGAATTTCACCAGCCGCCCTTCAATTTGCCACATTCCCAACGTCAATGTCTCCATATAATCCAATGCTATTGTCACCACATTCATTGGCCTCGTTGCAATTGAAAGCGCCACAAATGCAAACACCACATTCACGTTCATTTGCAACACCGTCGCATACACATACGCTTACGTATACGCATGCATTACAACAGCAACACCAACATCAACAACAGCAGGCGGCAGCATCCATTCAATCGATGAGCCAAATGCCAGCTCATATGGCCAATTTTCAACAACAACTTTCGATGAATGCAAATGCAGCGGCCGCAACATCGCTAATGCACAGCATTAAACGATCATATGAAAATGCTTTTCATCAAGATCCATCGACAATGCATCATCAAAAGCGTCCAACACAATTTACCGGCACTGGTATTTTGTGAACTAATACCGACATTTTGAATGCAATCGAAAAGCATATGAACACACATTCGCTTATTTGAACGTTCGTGATCTTGATATTATCTCTATCTTTGAGGCATTTGAATCTTCCAATGCGTTTTTCTTCGATTTTTTTGAGAATCGTTTCTTTTTTTTTTAGTTAAGTTATGAATTTAATTCAAAAAATGACCGAAAATGACAATGTGCAATTGAATTTTTCAATAATATTATTTATTATTATTATTTCGTATCCGAAATGGATTCGAATCAACGATGGTTGATTGAGACGATCATTCGTTATTGATGACAAACAATATAAATGACAATTCGAGCGAAAGTGAAGAGCATACAAAACCGTAAACAAAAATTCATTCGACAAAAGACCATGATATACATTTTCATTTTATTCCTTGCAAATTGACGGGACTTGATGTTTGAAAACAAAATTACTATTTCAAAAAAATTGTTTTATATATATATATATATTTGTTATTGAATTAAATGTACTAATCTAGCGCACACTACATACACATACACTCCTATCTGTCTCTCTTTTTCTCTATACGGAAAATGACACACACATATACACATACACACACACAAGAACTCTGTTGATTCATCAGCTAAAACATTATTTTTTGTTGTTGTTCCATTTTGATCATAAATTTAAACGAAACACATTTTGATTAGTTGAAGACACACATATAAAAGTGAAAAGATAAAAAAAAACCCTTTGAACTTAACTTTGATTAATGTTGGAATTATTAAAACGCACATACATCATTCATGATTAATTGGAATGAACTGATATGAAATAAGCAAGCCTTGAACATATTAACGTGTAGTTAAAATTAGGATGAAGTTAACATACATTTTTTTATATGAATATATTTAGGGGAAAGCAAATTCAAAAAAAAAAAAAGATCACCAACAAATGGGAAAAAATAAAAGCCACATTTTCCTAGGCAAATCGAACGAACAATAATGAAAGCAATACGATTTGAATGGCTTTTCATTGTAAAAATTTTGAAAAAAAAAACTATGTATTAATTAATTCATGGCAATCGAGTGTTTGGCACATATAAAAAAAAACAAAGTTTCATACACATTATTCATAAAACCCTCCGCATATACAATTAACATAGAAAGTGGTTTAATTTTTTTTTATCTTAAGGGACTTTAATTATACATATACATTTAAAAAGAACGGCGAAAATCGAAAAATGGCAATTTTGTTGTGGATTTTTCTTTTTTTCTTAAAAAGAGATTTAACAAAACAAAGTAATTCATTGGGTTTGACAATGTGGAATCCTGTTTTAGAGTTTAAAATGTGCACGCACAAATTAGTTACATTTTGGATATAAATATATATATTTTTTTATATTAAGTTAGAGAATTATAGTTACTAATTGAAAACATTTTCGAAAATACTATATGAATCGTTGCGGCGTAAGAGCAGCTCTTATTTTTCTCCAAATAATACTACAACATAATTTTTATAACAAATAAACCGTGTGAAAAAAACTTCATGTTGCAGTATTATTTGGAGAAAAATAAGAGCTACTGTTTCGCCGCAACGATTCATATTTATATGTTTCGTGTTAATCAATGGTTCTTCTTTTCCTCGCCCTTAACGTTCTATTATGTGTTGCTTTCAAGCAAACAAAAAAAAAACACATGCTTGTAGCTGAAAAAAATTAAAGTGATTAAAATCTCTTTTTTTTTATTTTCACGCTATTTCAAGCCAATTACATAGCGATCAAAAATTATGATGTAGACCGTAAAAAATTTCACATTTCATTTGCTTCTTTAATGAATCCAACTGTTTTTTTTCCTTTTTCATTCGCTTTATCAAATACATCATGTTCTTGTTTGTTGTTGTTAATTTTTTTTCATGTGCATTCCTTCTCTTTTTTCTGTAAAAAAAATTGAATTTTCTATGTGTACATATATGATGAACATTAACATAACATTGATGATCCAAAAAATACAATCATTCCAGGTTAGCAAGCCTGCACTCGACATCATTTCGAGAGTACTCATTGCGAACATTCCATTTTTAGGCTAGTTTAAAATTTCCATATAGAACGAGAGATTAATTTAAAAACAAAAACAATTCGTCGCGAATTTCTCTCTTTGCATGCCAAAAATGCATGCACATTTTTTCGACACCGAAAAATATAGCCGATTTTTTTTTTTTTTTCAAATGAGAACAATTTCAATTTGAAATCTGACTTTGACTCAATAGCTTATTTTAATTAGGGAATTATTCTATATATATATATAACAAATGAACAATGCTTATAGTTTCAGAAATAATATTTTTATCACATTTTTTTTTATTTTAAATTTTACATACAAATGAAAACTTTCTATATAATATATATTGGGACAAAAGTTGATAATTAGCAGAGTTGACTGACATATAACATATAGAATAAGAGCATATTTTCTTCTTTTTAAATCTAAAGATATATATATATGTGCTAAACTATAACTGTCCAATGGAGACAGTCGCAATCAGATCGATTTAAATAACAAAAACAAAAGAATGTTGCGTTAATGGTGTGTTAATTATGAAAAGAAATCGCATGAAATAAAATAGCAAAATAGGTGGAAAAAAGACATTTGAAATAACAAAAGGAAGAAGAATCAAATCAAGCAAGCAGAAAGAAAATACACACACACATAGAGAATTCTATTTTAGGAAATTTATTTATTTTTAGCCAATTTATTTGTTTTTAACTTACACACACAAACGCACTGAAAATGAATGGGGGTTTGAATGGAGCGCAAGCGCTTTTGGTGTAAGTTTGGGCAATAGTAGCGAAATTTTTATAATTTTTCATAGATAATTTAAATTAATGGGATTAGAGAGAAACTATGCTTTTTATGTATGGAAGAAATGAAGAGAGAGAGAAGAAAAAAACCGGACACACACAGGAGGCAAGCGTAACATTAACCGTAATTCATTTTCTGTGTTGTATATTCATTTGATGCATTCGTTGGACTATTTCCATTGTTGGGTGCCGATTAATAAACAATAGTTTTGTGAGATCATTTCTTAAGAAATATTTATTTTCGTTTTTTAATTGCATTTCTCATTTTTTTTTCAACCTTATTTATATTTTTTTACCTTTTACATATGTCATATTGGAAATTTGCGTGGTACGCGGGCTATTTTGTTGTATTTTTTTTTTAATTACAAAAATTATTTTTATTGGTTGTCTCTTTTTATTGTCTCATCACGTTGACAAACTCGGAATCGCATCTTTTTTTATTATTATTTTTTTTTTATTATTATTTATTTATTGTCTATCTGGTATAACTGTAAGTCTTTTTATATATGATTGTTTGTGCTAGTGAGTCTTTTTCATGTGTGGATTATTTTTTCCCCTCTTTACTTTGAATAAACAACGATTAATTGAATTTAAACAGAAGTAACACACGTTATAATTCAAGCAAATCAAGCAAATTTACGCCGAGCAGATCAATATATCGGGGGCATATAAAAAATGCAAAAAAAAAAAACATTTTGGTGTTTGGGACCGTTGGTGATGTAACAATGTAATCTCTCTTTTTCTATATATATTTTTTATATACCGTTGTACAGAGTGTCTGACATAGTGTTGAGCGAGATAATTTTGGGTGAACGTCCAGCCAATTCACATACACACGAGACATATACACACTATTATGCTTTGCTTAACACTATGACCACGGCACACTGTAGACCAATTTTTTTTTTTATCAAAAAAAAAAATCTTATAAAAAACATATATATGCAAACATATGGTGAGTGTTTTATTTATTTTGTTAAAAAAAAATTCTTCTATTAAATACGTATTTCCTTTTCCTATTGTCCAACAACAACAACAACCAAATCAACTAATTAATAAAAGACACATACACATTTTGTTATCACAAGAAAAAATTTAAAGAAATCTAAATGGAAATGGAAATGGCGACGGTTTTGGTATTTGGATTATTCACCCATTTTCTTTTGGAACGGATATACAAACACAAGATAGTCCTTGGATGGATTTGAAGAAAAAAAAACTACAATATTTGGAATATTTTGTGTTGAGAGTACGAAATTCATTAAAAATAATGCCAAATCTGTTGACGTGTACAAACCCATTTCCATGAGAAAGAAAAAAAACAAATTCTCACACAAAACAATACAACAAAAAAATAAATATTGACAATTTTTCATTTATTGGGTGAATTTGGAATCGGTGAATATTATCGCATACACATATCACGAATCAATTCTTATCTATTTAAATCGCTGTTATGGGAGTTTTTTTTTAGATTATTGTTTAAACATTAAAAAAAAATGTTGCTAATGATTAATTCAATCGCCAAAATAACTTTTTTTTTATCTATTCGCTGTTAGTAGAATGTAGAATCAATATTTATTGTCTATTTTTTATATGTCACATTTAAAAAAAAATCGAATCAGCTATGAGCGACTATTTATGCGTAGCTGAGTTTACCATAGTTAATCATTCTTGTTATTATTTCCATTTATTTCTTCACTATATTTTTTTGGAAAATCGTTTTGTTGTTGTTTATTGGTGATAATGGCTTTTGGAATTAAAAAAAAAAAAATCAAATTTGTAATTGTCTTGTGGATATATTTCTTCAATGGTCTTCGCTTAAAATTTGTGCTAAAAATGACACCTTTTATCTCCTCAGGCCAATATCGTTTTTATATATTTTTTTATAAAATCAAATACACACAAAAATACACTAACAGCGGTTTTTTAAACGGCTTCGCTCATAACTTCACACGCTTCTTAGATTTCTAATGGATTTTTTTATATATTTTCATCGAACGGAGGTCGATTTTTTTTAGTATAGGGATTTTTTTTTGAAAATCAAATTCAATGTTTAAAAACTGATACAGGCAAGGATAAATGACTAAAGAGTCGCACATAAATAGGATTCAATTTAGTTGATGTCGATATTTTTTTGGCGATTATTTCAATGAGCCAAGAGGCTATCGAATAGGAACAAAGGGAAAATTGATTTGACAATCATACATTCCAGACAAGATCAATTTAGATTAGGATTTAATTTATTTTTTTATTAATCATATTTTACTCTTTCATTTTGTTTTGTTTTTTTTCCCTATTTTTTTTCTGTCTCTAAATATTTAATAATATATCTGATTTTTTTCGTTTTTATTCCTTGCTATTATGTTCGATTAAAAATTCAGGTGGTACGCCCATGATTGCGCCAGCATTTGGTACGTATCCGTTTGATCCACGGGCAGCGTTTATTTCGAACCGTGCTCCGTATCCGGCGCCAGCAATGTATCCACCGCCAATATTGTATTGGAGTTATCCATCGCCACCTGTATCACCGACCACCTATTTTGCTCATCAGCCGACTGCTCATCCGCACGGACTCATGGACTGGAATCCGGGCATGATTGAATCATGGAATACATCATTCTAATAAGCTGTCACAAAACTCGACGTAATCAATTAGACCAAAATAATGACAATATTTAAATTTTGTTTTTTTTTTTTTTAATTTCTGCGTAGAACGAAGAAATTTGAGCATTGTGATGCTCCAAAATAGTGAAGAACAAATTTTTCAATATAAGAAATTGTGAACAACGAAAATGCATAATGTCAAAAATTACAAATAGATAGATAGATATAGATAGATAAAATTTAATGGAAAATTCCATTTGTTAAAATTTTCGTGCCGACGAGCAACTTATTATGTTTGTTCTTTTTTTATGATTTAGTATTAATTCGAAACTAACGAACCACTTGAGTGGCACAGTGAGTTACCAGATAAATAGAACCGATGAGCGCAGCAGATTTTTGCTCTTGCAAATGACGACAAGCAAACGAAAAAAAAAAAAAAAAAAAAAAACAAATGGTCAAATGCGCACCGATATTTGTGTTACCAAGCGATATTTGTGTTACTTCAAGAGGATTTCATACACAACAACATTTCCTCTGCTAAATACCAAATTTCTTAATGTCACAATCAAATTGAACAAATTATTACTTTTTTTTATCGTTCGAATCGTGAATACAAAATGAAAACAAAACACAATAACGATGGATTTGTGCCGAATTCAATCTTTTTTATGTTTTAATTTAACATGATTGTAATCGAATACTTGTGTAATAAAAAAATATATTATTTTTATGCCATTTTAAAAATATTTCATATGAAAATGTATTCTCTCAATTTTTACGATGCTTTAATATAGAGTGCAATTTGATTATCAAGAAGTAGTTGCTCTTTTTTTTTTCAAAATACCATAAATCTTTTCGTGGTCGAAGATCGGTAGGTATCCTTGTAATTTTTTTTCTTTCAGACACATCAAGATCGGCTCCGGAATTTCAATATGAAATAGAGTGTAAATATAAAAAAATCAAATAAAACTCCATTTTTATCGAAAATAGTTCAGTTAAGTATAAATTTTTATTAAACTTCAATGATATAAATGTTGACAAATTCTAGTTTGTCTTTGTTATTCATGTAATTTGTATTCAACAATCCAAATTCATACCGAATTGTTTGGCTCTCTGTTCAATGGCCTTGCTTGCGTACATGTCAAATGAACGTACGTGCCGAACATACTGTTTCAGCTTTGCTGAATCGATTTTCTGAAATGTTAGAAGATGTGATCTTTTCACCAGATTGACAGCCATATCGCGTATAGATTTCAATTCGCCGGCAATTTGTAGTTCGATTATTTTGTTAATTGCACTCGCACTGATCAATGCACCACCAAACAAAACTGATTTGAATTCCGTAAGCTGTTCATCGATTTTGTCATTTTTAGCATCAATTATTAGCTCCCACATCAGTTCGAATTGTTCCGTCGAATTCAATGATTCGTCCAATTCGATCAAAAGCTGTTCCACACAGGTACTGTACACCATGCCGCTGATGAGAAAACCGTTTAAAATCTCTTTCAAATACAACGATGCCAATGGTTTTAGGCTGATAACTGAGATCAATGTGCGCAATGATTCACGATACATTTGCCATTCACATCCATAAAACTTACAGAATACCGCAAAAAATGTATCCATCAAAATTTCATTGCGAAGAAGTAATTGATTTTGTGCCTCACGAATCTCTTGACGTGAAACTGTTTTCAGCATTTCTTCAACATAGTCGGAAGCCGGCAATTCGTGCGAAAAATTACAGTACGGACCATAGCATTCGCTACGAATATGTTTCAGGCAAACATTTCCAAAAATTCGTATCGATGGCCAAAATTCACCATTTTCATCACAATTTGTCAACGCATCCTCCGCATTATCGGTTCGATCGAGTTGCTCGGCAATGCCGTTCAAAAATCGCAAATCATCATCCTCGTCATCACTGTGAAATGAAGAAGAAAATACACAATTTATTTCATTGACATCTTCAATAGAAAAATCAAGAAAAAAAGACACTAAAGTTGGTTGCAAAATGAAAAAAAAAACCATCTCGAAAAACTCACAATTCGTCCAATGAATCTGGTGTCTTATCATAGTCCATGCCGTTTCCGTTTGTATAGCCTTCCGTGTGGTTGTCACCCATTGTCGATATTTGTTTGATTCCAATTGTTACACCGTTTGTTGTGATGCGTTCGTCTTTTGTTGCGTCAACTGCGAAAAACAATAGCTCTATTGTGCTTAGTTCGAACAATAACTGTAATTTTGTTAAGTATTCTTTGCCCTGATGCTAAATGACAGCATACGCACATATACACAAACGCAAACTAACAACGACAATTCTGAGTGGAATAAACTACAAATGAAATATGACGCACTATGTACCGTTGTCTCTAAAAGAGAATATTTTTTTTTCACTTACCTTCGTCGGCGTCGGCACCATTTTCCTTGATTAAAGTCGAATAGGGAATTTCGCCATCTTTTGGACTATCATTATCGTCAGTTGAATCGTCTGTATCACTGATCGAACTCAAACTGCTTACGGATGGGCTGTATGTGTTTTCAAATGCGTCGAAAGCAATTTGTGCTGGTGAATTTTGGACTGGCGAATTTTTTATTGACAAATTCGGAGCATCTTCAGTGGATTCAATGGGCTCAGTAGATGAAACCTACACAACAGAAAATAAAAAAATTCACATCAGTTCATTATTCGCTGAAAAATGATTGACCCTCAAAAAAGATATTATTACAATCGAAACTTTGGAAAAGCAGTGATCGTGTTGTTGTGCATACATTGTTTGTTTGGTTTGTATGCACCCGATGCGTGATGCTGTCGCAATTTGTTCAGGTGATATTCGTTCCATTTGTACCGTACATTTTAGAATATCTCTTAGACGGATTACAAAACCCCGAGTCGCTTCATTTTTCTTCAACTTTGAAATCACAGACGATTTGGATTTAAACGACATCTTCATTGTGCGGATTATTGCTTAATATTTAATCAAACTAAAAACCGATTGCTATGCAATTATACAATTAAATTGTGGTGGACATCGTGTGTTAACGACTTGTCAATAAAGCACTCTGTCACAGTTCGATGTGAATGCTTGGCATTCAGTGTGTTCATTTTGTTTTCGATGGCAGTTCATCGAATCAGCATAAATTGTATTGCAAATGAGTCGAATATAACCTCAATTTTTTTTAAACAACCGCGAATTGTGTAGCTGTCACATTCATTTGACATTTTATTTGTCTTATAAGAACCATATGTCATTGCACGCATACAATCGAATTTGGTTCAGTTTCTGTCTTGTGTGTGTGCGTGCGTACATGTGTATTTGTGTATAATTCTTTACATTTGCCGACGTATGAAACCACATGTATTCACAATTCTTTGCTATACTCAATCCAAAAGTGAGTTCCCTTTCTCGACTTTTTGTCTCTTTTACAAAAGCAATATCATAGCACCAACCAGCTGAACAACGGTGTATGTGGTTAGACTTATATTTTTAATGTGGTGTAATCGTAGGTAAAAGTTGCATTAGACACGTAAAATACGAAAAAAACATTATTTAATTTAAATTGATCACTGAAAGTGTTGTGTTTCCTTCATTCAAGTGAAAGGTGAATTGATTTTTACAATTAAATTCGAATTTTGTATTCATTTAGTGTCAGCTATTGAAATGTCATGATTTAATATAAGAAATATTACTCATCATATTGTTTCACGTTGTTTTAGTCACACAAAATAGATAGCAATCATGTCTGAGGTTGGATCGAACGATGTACCAACTGGAAATGGTGAGGCTCCAGTTAAATCGGCTAAACAATTGGAAAAGGAGGCCAAGAAAGCAGCCAAATTAGCTAAACTTGCTGAAAAACAAGAAAAGCAAGCCGCAGAAGCTCAGAAAAAAGCCACCGAACCAGCTAAAGAGGTGAACATTTTGAATGAATGAATTTCGTGTATTAAAGTGAAACATTTGTGTAATTTTACAAACAATTTGTGTCCACTTTTGTTTTTTTACAAATAGAAAAAGAAGGAAAAGACAAAAGAAGTGAAAGAATCGGCCGTTTATACCGCCAATACAGAAGCTGGTGAAAAGAAAGACATATCTGGACCATTGCCAGACGCCTATAGCCCGAAATTTGTCGAAGCTGCATGGTATGCGTGGTGGGAGAAGCAAGGATTCTTTAAACCTGACTATGCGGTAAGTTTTTTTTTCTTCTAATTCCAAAAGAAAGAATTACAATTCCAATCATCGGTTTTATTGTTATTTCCCATAAAATAGCGTCCCATAACCGAGGAGAATCCAAAAGGAAAATTTGTAATGGTGATACCACCGCCAAATGTGACCGGTTCATTGCATTTGGGTCATGCAATTACCGTTGCAATCGAAGATGCTGTAACACGTTGGCATCGTATGAATGGCAAAACAACACTTTGGGTGCCGGGTTGTGATCATGCTGGTATCGCAACACAGGTCGTTGTCGAAAAGAAATTGTGGCGTGAAGAGCAAAAAACGCGTCATGATTTGGGCCGTGAAAAATTTTTGGAGAAAATTTGGGAATGGCGTAATGAAAAAGGTAGCCGCATCTATGAGCAATTTCGTAGTATGGGTGTATCGGTTGATTGGAGCCGTACATATTTCACAATGGATGATAATATGTCACGTGCCGTTGTTGAAGCATTTGTTCGCATGTATGAAGATGGTACAATTTATCGAAGTTCACGTCTTGTAAATTGGTCATGTACATTACGTTCGGCCATATCCGATATTGAAGTTGACAAAGTGGAAATTCCAGGCCGTACATTTCTATCGATACCTGGATACGATGAAAAAGTCGAATTCGGTGTATTGGTATCATTTGCCTACAAAGTCGAAAATAGCAACGAAGAAATCATTGTGGCAACCACACGTGTTGAAACAATGCTCGGCGATACAGCCATTGCTGTGCATCCAAATGATAAACGTTATGCACATTTACATGGAAAATATTGTGTACATCCATTTACATCACGTCGTTTGCCAATTATTACCGATGACTTTGTTGAAACTGAATTTGGTACGGGAGCGGTAAAGATAACACCAGCCCACGATCCAAATGATTACGAAGTTGGTAAACGTCATAATCTACCGTTTATCACAATTTTTGACGATGATGGTGTCATTGTCGGTGACTATGGCCAATTCACCGGAATGAAACGATTCCAATGTCGCAAAGCGATTTTAATTGCATTACAAGAAATAGGTCTTTATAAAGAGACAACAGATAATCCGATGGTGGTGCCAATTTGTAGCCGATCAAAAGATGTCGTCGAACCGATCATCAAACCACAATGGTACGTCAAATGTGATGAAATGGCAACTAAAGCAACCGATGCAGTCACATCGGGTACATTGAAACTTATTCCAGATATGCACAATAAAATTTGGTATCATTGGATGGACGGAATTCGGGATTGGTGCATTTCACGGCAACTTTGGTGGGGACATCGTATTCCAGCCTATTTAGTAAAGTTCAAAGATGCCAAACAACAAGCAAACGGTTCAGATGTTTGGGTTGTTGGTCGCACTGAAGATGAAGCACGCAAAAATGCGGCCAAAAAATTCAATTTAAACGAAACGGAATTTGAATTGACACAAGACGAAGACGTTTTGGACACATGGTTCAGTTCGGCTCTTGTTACATTTGCATCATTTGGTTGGCCAGATCAAACGCCAGATTTGGCACAATTCTATCCAAATCATTTACTTGAAACGGGACATGATATTCTATTCTTTTGGGTTGCACGTATGGTATTCTTTGGTCAAAAACTTATGGGAGATTTACCATTCAAGTAAGTTCGATCGAACGATTTAGTTATTCGACATTCAAATTAAAATTTCGTTTTTTTTATCAAACAGAGAAGTATTTATGCATCCTATAATTCGTGATGCGCACGGTCGTAAGATGTCAAAATCATTGGGCAACGTAATTGATCCGATGGATGTTATCACCGGTATTTCACTCGAAGATTTGAATAAATCACTACAAAACTCGAATTTAGATCCAAAGGAAATAGCCAAAGCAATTGCTGGACAAAAGCAAGATTTTCCAAATGGCATACCCGAATGTGGATCGGATGCAATGCGTTTCGGCCTTTGTTCGTATAATTTACAAAGCCGTGATATTAATCTTGATATTTTAAGAGTGCAAGGTTATCGATTCTTCTGCAATAAATTGTGGAATGCAATTAAATTCGCACTCATGTACTTCGATGGTACCACCAAGTACAAGTCAACTGTTGAATTGGTTAGTAATTGTCACCGATTTCTTATTTTGATGATAAATATATGTAAATATCACAATTGGCTGTTAATGGCACCCGGAGATGTGCAGACAATAGCATTCGAAACAAATTCACAATTTCCCATATCTTTTCTCAATCTAGACAAATAACGAAAGCAATATGGATCTATGGATATTATCAAGACTAGCAACAGCTGTCGAATTATCAAATGCTGGTTTCGCTTCATACGAATTCCACAATTCAACGGCTGCAATGTACAATTTCTGGCTGTACGATTTGTGTGACGTATATTTGGTATGTTTGCATCATCTTTTATTATCGGTTTCAGTGAATATGATTATTTACAATTCGATGTAATCAATTTGCAGGAATGCTTAAAGCCCGTTTTCCAAAATGGATCAGATGCTGAAAAGGCATCGGCTCGTCAAACACTCTTTACATGTTTGGATACTGGTTTGCGTTTGATATCGCCATTTATGCCATTCCTCAGTGAGGAATTGTATCAGCGTTTGCCACGTGTCGCCGGCGGTCCAGTGAGTATTTGTATTGCACCATATCCAGTGCTAGAAACGTGTCTATGGAAGAGTGATGCAATTGAAAAAGAAGTTGAATTAATGCAAAAAACAGCCAAAGCTATTCGTTCGGCTCGTAGCACATACAATCTTCCAAATAAGACGAAAACCGAGGCATACATTTTATCGACATGCGAAACAACAAAATCGATTTTACAAAAGTTCACCAATGATCTATTGACCACCGCCTATTGTTCACAATTGCATTTCGACGAACAACCGCCGAACGGTTGTGCCATTTTACCAGTGACCGGTCAATGCGAAGTCCATTTATTGCTTAAAGGTTTGATTCAAGCCGATAAAGAATTGCAAAAATTGGAGAAGAAACTCACACAAACAACACAAAATCTGGAAAAACTTAATCAAGCGATGAAAGCAGCTGACTATATCACCAAAGTTCCAGAAGATGTACGAACTCGAAATCAAGACGCACTCATCGAATCTGAAGCCGAAATTGTACGCATTAATTCTGCCATCGAATCGCTTAAATTAATGTAACATTTTGATCACAATTTAAATTGTAAACAAATCGACACACAATTTTACTATACAGCTTTTGCATTTGTTACCTCTTTCTCATATCTTTCTTATCGGAATAAATAATTTCACAATGTATTTTTTTTTGTTGTAAAAACAAAAACAATAGATTAATTGTTTTAATTGAAAGAAAAAAAAGATAGTAGTAAGTCGTTTAGAGCCAATTCATAGTTGACAATTTTAGCGGCAAGCAGCAATATTCATATAAATCAATACGCCTAAAAGTATACCAAAAACCAAAATGTTTCATCGCTTTTCAGTAATAAGAAGGCAATAAATAATAAAATAATATGAAAGCGCGGAATTCACTATTGCCATCTCGCTTATTCTCCAGGATGACTTTGAGTCCATACATTAACTCTATTGAAAATATCGAGAGAAGAGTATGTTTTTATTCAGACATTACTCAGCCATAAGCGCTGAATAACATACTCTCTTCTCGATATATTCAATAGAACTGAAATCCCATTTAATTTAAAACCTGTAACTACTTTGGTGTAATGTAATATGCAAATGATCGCTTAAGCAAAATGGAAAAAATGGAATTCCATTCGCAAAATATGTATCAAAGTCGGAAGCCCCTAGGTAATTATTTTGATCAATAATTGTTCAAGTTTTTGAATTAAATACACGAGTCTGAATAAATGTAGTTCCGTGCTCGAAACTACGTCACATAAACTATAATTTGGAAAATTGGAAGTGTAACCCATTCCACTACTCTTTTATATCTATTTATATACACTGTAACAATTAGTGGGCTTGATGCGAATTAATTAAATAACATACACTTTTTTTGTGCGAACTTCGTTGTTTCCAGGCAAGTCAAGGTCATCCGTGTGACACGAACCGTGTCAGAAGGTGATTTGCATAAATTGCTATTCATTTTTATCGTCGAAAAAGTAATTAGATCTTCAATATAGAATTTAATTTTAGTTGGATTATTTGTCCCTTAATAGTCAGGTCTATCCAGTTTTTCTTTCTCGATTTGTTGCTGATGGTGACTTATAATTTATCGGAGCAACGGCAAGACAGATCACTCATCAGATCACAACGATTCAATAAGACCAGTTAATTTAACCTTCTGGTTACCTACTTGAAACATTCTTTTTCTACACAGAGTTGATGAGTGTCACCCGACTATACCAGTATATACGCGTGAAAGTCAAGTGCATTCAACTTTTAAGCTGAATAATACGTTTCGATTTATAAACAAACGATGGTTCAGTCATAACGACACTGAAGACATTATCAGAACATAGTCGGATACATATATACAATGTATGCATTTTTTGTGGTCATTACGATTTCACAATTCAATGCAATTGCATTGGTTCAATCTATTGTATAAATACGTGTCGCTGCCTTATAAGACGTTAGTTCTGAGTAAAACGTGAGCATAGTAACACGCATTAAGTGCAAGTGATTTAGAAAAAAAAAATCAGTTCGGAAATCAGAAAGGATTTATTTTGTTAATAACGGTGTCATTAAAAATTAAAGTAAAATATTCAAACTTCGATCAAAATGCAACGCAGAAATTTCCAGTACTTGAAGGAGCACATTTTGCCACTGTCGGAGTCGTCTGATTTTAATATAGCAAAGTTGGAATGGGAACTTGACTATGTTGTGGTGTCTATTGATTTCGGACAGTGTCCGTGCACCCAGCCAATTAAAGAGCATTGTTATCTTCGAAACAAAATAAATAAAAATACCACACATGTGGGCAATATTTGTGTGAAGAGATTTATGGAAATCGATGCAAGCAACGTTTTTTCAGCCTTAAGGCGAATACAAAAGGATCGCAAATCCAAACCGAATCACGATCTCATTGAGTATGCAATGAAAAAAGGTTATTTGTATGACTATAAAGATTACAATTTCTTACAAAACATCAAAAACAAAAGAAATCTATCGGAAGGACAATTACGATGGCTAGGTTTTATCAATCGCCGAATTGTCGAAGGAATTGTTGTTCAACATTTATCTGACGCTGCACCGGCTCACGGAGGCAACGAACACGGAGGCAATGAAAACGGTGAATATGTTGAGGAAGATTACGAACCGGAGACAGAAGAAGAAAATGAAACGAGTGAAGATGAAACGATTATCGACAAGGCAGAAGAAGAAGAAGAAGAAGAAGAAGAAGAAACGGACGACGATTATCAATTGGATTGAAAAAAGCAAATAAATTCAATTCCTTTTTCAATTTAAGTATTACACATTTATGATTCATCCATTTTATCGGAGCAATATCACAAAAAATATTTTTTTAAAATCAATTTATAAATAAAAAAATAAATAAAATTTTCAAAAAAAAAATGATCAATGATGTAATTATTGCATCGTATTGAAGAACGAAAATCAATAACTTTCTAGTGTATTGTCCGAATATCTGTCTCCATTACATACGAGTAAGTACTGATCGTCACTCTTGACTCCAAATGCGTTCATAACTATAAACACATCGGTTATCGGTATACACAATAACACATATTATATAAATACAAAATGCGAGAAAGAACATTCGGCCCTTTTTTCATGAAAAATCATGCAGTAACTTGAACTAAGTTTGTCGTACAATGAAAATGAGTCATCAACTATTCAATTTCATCATCCGCTGCAATATATAGCCATTTGTTGTGAAATCTCATTTATTTAATTATTTTGCAGTTTTTCAAATGTTGGATCTAATTTCAATTTTATACATATGTACACATGGCTATCAAATTAAATATCCAAATATGTTGTTCAAATAAAGTAGATACACTGAATCATGATTGTTTTTCTGTGAGGCGTATTTACGCGCATAATTTTCGTTTTATTGCACTGTACAATTTGCACAAATGAACTAGTTGTGATCGATAGGCAGTTCTACAGAAAATCATTCAACCATAACCATTACACATTATTAAACAATGGATTATTTAACAATGGAAATTACACATGCATTGGTTTGACACGTCTGTTCATAAGAAAAACAATGACACGCCAAATCGTGATTATTAAAATGAAAAAAAAAGACGAATACAACATGGTTATATATGAACCGCTTAGAATAAAAGTAGATAATGGTAGAAAGTAAAAAAAAAATCTCAATCATAAAGTGTTATGATTGAGTAATCAAGGAATCACATAGCAAGTTTATATGAAGGAAAAAAGGATAGGTCGAGAAAATAAACGAACATATTCTTATCAAAAAGGCACGCGCCACAGACAAAAACGCAAGAGCTAAATTATCATAAGCAGATTATTTAAAAATAATTTGAAAAATGAAATAAACATGTTATCAATCAGTGAATCACTGAAAAGTAGTGCTGTTTTGTATATGATTCATTCCCTTTCTTACAATCGCATCATATAGAACCAGAATATAAATATGGTGAAATGAATATAAAATAATTTTATCTCGAATACTTTAGTACAATAGAATCGTTTTTTTGAAATTGTTCTACTTAAAATTGGAGGACCAAAAATAAAATTAATGAATGTGTTTATTTTTGTTTTTATACTCTCAAGGGGTTCAAAATCTCAAGAACCAACCACTTAACAATCATTTGCTCTAATTCTTGGAAATGGATACTCAATCATCAGCTTCTTTTAAGAATCAGTGGTTTTCGATTTTGAAATTGAAAACAGCTACGTAGAAACGGATGATAATTTATTTCAAGATAAGAGGCATGAAATACACGATTTATGCATATGAAAATATTTTTTATGGCCTGTAAAACTTCTTAAATCGAAATGTGTATGGCTAATGATTTGAAAATATGTATGCACATCTCCGTTGAATATTTTCCGTAAACATTACTACTACATACTACTTTTGGTATTGTTGTTTTAAGCAATATTTCAAATGGCATCCATTCAATTTCGTGCTACTGAGCGAATTTCGTATAGGTTTATAAATAAATTTCGTGGGATTTGCCAGTATTATCAAAGTGAACTTTGCTATATTAAGTTTATTCATTTCATTTTAATTTTGAACAAGGAACAGAATAACTGTAGTGTGTAGTATGTACAATTGTACATCTTCGGATATCACGGTTTCGACTGTTTACCAATCACACATTATATTGAGTTATTTTCAGCGAGCTGATGCATGGAACTAACGCCAGTCGCTGAAACGGAGTGAAAACAGCAGAAATGATTTTTATAACGACTGCAAAAATGTAAGTATTTTTATAACCATTACCATTGTTTTCACTCCGTTTCAGCGCCTGGCTTTAGCTTCCTGAGTTGATTCAGCTGGCTGAAAATATTTCAATATAATGTCTGCTACTAACACATACCAATGCACGTTCATTGTATCAAAAAATCGTTCACTATAGAGAGCGAGTAGTACGACTGTAGTGGTTTTAACATGTTGTCTCAATATATATCGTGCAATGTAAACAATATTGCCAACCAAACATCTATCAGCATAGTTCTTTCCATAGAATCTATACATAATAAAAATCTGAATATTTGGCTTTATTTTTTTATTTTTATTTTAGACAGTATAGTCAAAATAACAATAAAATGGGCAGATTTTTACTAAATGTTGCAATTAAAAAAAAAATATCTCACTCAGTTTGATAAGAATTATACAAAAAGAGAAAGAATATTGCAATGAATGCCGATTATATGGGAAAAACCAATACTGTATTGCCAATACATATACAGTGTCCAAATTTCAGTACGAAAACTTCATTCGTGAAATCATCTTACATTCCGATGTCCGTGCTCTCTCTCTCTGTGTATATGTTGTAATACCAGACAGAGTTAATACAAAGGGACTGGGCGTGCGTGTATGTGCGCATGTTTATTTGTATTGTTCTATATTTATAAAATTTTTATATACATATACCGGTAATATACAAACTCGAAATATTTACAATACATACATAGATCGTTTTGTGTTCGTTTAGTCCTTTGTTGAATGCAATTATCAATTAGTATAACTCAATTCATCGAGAAGAGAACACATATTTGTTATTCGTGATTTTCAGAGAGGAAAGAAAAATTGTTGAATAGTTCAACATATTTACAAGATGGCTTGCTGCGGTGACGACGGTTATAGTTTGTTTTCGACAAACAATCAATATGGTATGGTTGAAGTGAATTCAAGTGAAGTTTTAGTTTATTTAAAAATTTGAGTGAATTGATCTTGTTTTTTATTTGGCAATAATTCAGGTGAAAAGTATCAATACGATGTGGACTTCAAGGGTCCAAAGTCGCGTCGATCACACACTGATGTGTATTGGTTGGTGGGTTTTTTGGTTTTTACGTCTGTTTGGCTTATACTTGGTGCTTGTGGTAAGTTTATATTTTCGATATTTTTTTTGTCGTGTCGAGTTTTTTTGCATTGCACTCAGCTTCTTCAACGCCTCTATATGGTATTCCACGAAAATGCTGTAGTCCACGAAACGGAATTTCGTCATCACTCTCTTTATTTTATTCTTTCTTCTTTATTTTCGCCAATTAGTTTTGATGCAAGATTCTCACAATGAGCACCAAGCACAACTTATGATCGAACTCGATATCAGAGATGCACCAGTAAGTATTTTAAGATTTAATCATACGACGAATATGTATATGTATAATTTGATGTTAAGTGTGTATCAATTGGGAATATGCCGATCAAAAATTGTTTTGCAATTGATTGGAGTCAATCATTTTTTTAAAAAATACTTAGACGAGTCTGGCAGTATTTATTTTATGTTTTTTTTTCTGTTGAAACTTTTTTTGTCTAAATATGATTTTCTCGAACAAAACATAAATTTCTTAAACTATTTAAAAAAAACTGATATCACCAAGTTTCGGCACATTTCCCGTCCGGAAATTCCCTACATAAACATGCGATAAAAAAATATTGCGTTTTGTTTGGATGAATTTCGTCGACTTAAAATACAGGGTGGGCCATAATAACTGAAGGGTTTTTACTTAACATTCTTACAACTGTGCAATGACTTTTGATTCACCCGGTCTTGCACCGCTATGTTTGTCGATCCTTAGCCTAACTATTATGCGCATTTTGATTCAATGTTTATTTGAGACGCAATAAGAATGGATGTGAAACGCAAAAATATCAATGTTTCGAAAACCGCATCTGTGCGAATTTAAGATGTTAAATTTGCACAAACGCGGTTTTTGAAACATTGATATTTTCCTATAGCTACAAAATGGACAGGTTTACATGACATTTAATGAATGTACTATCAAACGATTACAAAAGAAAACCGGGAGAAAAAGATCCGTTCGTACAAAAGCACTCATCAAACAAGTCCTAGCCAAAATTTGCCGAAATCGCCAAAGAAGTGCCAGAAAGCTGGCTCAAGAGCACAATATTAGCCGGTCTTCGATGCGACAGCGTTCAAAAAAAGCCGTTGACATGGTCTTACGATCAAAAATATGCAAGCCAGAAAACAAAAATGCAAAGAACTGTTGCGCCGGCACGCCAATTCAAATATCGTTTTTTCCGATGAAAAGTTGCAACATCCAAGTCTCATTGAACAAAATGATCGTGTGTTCGCAGTGTCTGCAATAGACATTCCTGAATACGAAAAGACCATTGAACGATTTCAGAATGTTCCAAAAGTGATGGTTTGGGGCGCATTTTCAGCCGATCGAAAATTTTCTTCTTGTTTTCATCCGAAAAGACGTAAAAATCAACGCTATGGGTGTTTCAGCAGGATGGCGCACCTGCACACCGAGCTAAAACAGTGCAACAGTGGTTACGAACAAATTTGGCGATAAAAAATATATATTTCATTTTATTCAAAAATGTGTTTTTTAGAGCCAAAAATACACCCTTCAGTTATTCTGGCCCACCCTGCAATAAACAGTTCACTAAGATTAAATGAAATTTTATTTATTTATTTTTTTATAGTCAAAATCGGTGGTTTTTGAATATCTGAAGAAAACATTATGGTGCTATTTGAGTACTATATCTCTTGCAACAGTGATCTGCTTGATCTTGATTCATGTGATGCAATGGATTGCGACTCCAGTTGTTTGGTTTTCAATATGCTTAATGATTTCTATGTTCTTTGCAGGTAAATAGTGAAATTAAAAATTTAGTCCTTAAATTAAATAAAGTTCATTGAACTGAATATTTGTGAATTAATTTCAGCGGCAATTGGAGGTTTTATCACTTACTCTGAAGAACAAACAATAGACCACGATGCAGCTGCAAATGGACTTGGCATGGGCATTGCGTTTATGATAATAACGCTTGTTACCATTCTGTGTGTTTATTTGGCACGTCATAAAATTACTGTTGCAATAGCACTAATCAAGGAAGGTAGCAAGTAAGTTGGATTAAAATGGGAATTTTATCAAACATCACTTTGATATTGATTTATTTTCAAGAGCTGTTGCTTCGTCCTATTCAACTGTATTTTTCCCCATAATTCCGTTGATCTTCCAAATTGGTATATTTGCAATTTTTGCAAGCGTTTTGGCAAACATACAATTTATCGGATCATATGATGACGATGGAATACGAGCAGCTTTACATGTACGTTTTTTTTTCATTACACATTCAATATTTGAGTTGAATGAATATTTACGTTTGAATTGCAGTTGGTGAACTTGTTTGGATTTCTTTGGGCTTATTGGTTCATGGATGCATTCCAAAAAATGGTCTTGGCACACGTGTTTTCAACATGGTATTGGACATACGATAAAAAAAATCTTCCAATGTTAACACTAACTACGGCGTTAGTTCGTACAACACGGTAAATTTCGACTGTTCAATTATTTATTTATATTTCTTCTGCAAAGTGTAAACTTCAATGATGTGCTTATTATAGGTATCATCTTGGCACCGTTGCACTTGGATCCATTTTGATAACAATCGGTCAAATTATTTGTTACATGATTCGAATTCTGATGAACAATCGTTACATGCGAGTTTTCCGACTTTGTTGTGACATTACCGAAATCATTGAACGATTCTTGCAATTTTTAAACAAGAACACATTCATCATGGTCGCTATTCATGGTAATCCATTCTGCCAAAGTATGCGTGACGCATTCAACCTATTGATGCGAAATATTGCAAGCGTTTATGTGACAAGCCGAGTGACAACGCTTCAATTTGCCCTTTTCAATGTCGCCATTTCCGCTGGAATGGGAGGATTAACCTATCTCTTCATAGATAACCGTGATCCGGATCTAATATGGTATCCAATTGTAGTTGCAGTAATTGGTTCGTACATCGTTTCATCCACATTCTTCAAAGTTTATGCAATGAGCATCGACACCATGTTCCTATGCTTCTGTAAGTGAATATTAAAAAAAAAAAAAAAAAAACAAGAATTGACTAATTTTTTGTGCGTTCTTTTTATTACTTTTTCTTTTCAGTGGAAGACATCGAACGAAACGATGGAAGTGAGCAAAGGCCATACTACATGTCACAAACGCTAATGAAAGTACTTCACAAGAACAGCGAAAATCTTCTTCCACCCCCTTATGAACATGTTTAATTCTCATATTTTTTTTATCAAGTTTAATTTTCTTTTTTTAATGGTTGAATATGGCCTTTAAAAGTGTGTCCATTACTTTAAACAATATCGGAACAATTATAAATGATGAAATTTGTCGAAATTTTAATGAATAAATATCGGACGCATTTAAAATACAACCTTTTTTTCTTTATTTATATACCGATTAACACCTCTTTCAATTGAAATTGTTTATCATATTTGCGTCAGATTGTGTATTTTCAGTAATTTTTAAGCAAACATTGCTATAGCTCGAGTTCAAAATGACCATAGTTTTGTTCAGTATACACTAGGGTGTTTCTCATATCTGAAAATAAAAAAATGGTAGTCGTTAATTAAAAGTGCAAAAAATTCTAAGACAAATCATGACATTTACACAAAGCATCGACTGATGGTCACGCTTCCCGAAGCAAAAAACTGTTTTCAAAATTGAATGTTACTTACAAAGAAAAAACGCCCCATTTGTACTCCTGCGCAGTCAACAACAACCAAATGGGGTGTCAACCCACATGGTCGGGATAGCCTTAATAACTAATGTTACAATTGTTTTTTTTTGTTTGCGTTGTGCTGATCAGACAGCATGATCAGCTGGCTGCTGGTCGTACTCGAACATTTCTACATCATTATCTACGTTGGCGGCAGCAGCAGCAGCTGCTTCAGCGACATCAGCGGCTACTTCGGCGGCCTCAGCGACAGCATCGCGGGCTTTATATCTATTGATCGCATCCGGTATCGGAAGTCCTAGCAATGTCCATAGTCCTGAAAAATCAAACAAATGAATCTTCTTAAGCAATCATTCAATCGCAATTGTATCGTCAATTGGCCTTACCTTTCAGCAGAATGTTCTTAGCAGCCACGACGTCACGATGCCAAGTCACAGAGCATTCGAGGTTTAATTGCCAGTTTTTATAGTAACTTTTTACTTTTGACAATAAAGGCTCGTTTTCTTCCAATGCTTCGTTCATGGCGCGTTGCAACAATCGAAATTCCGATAGATCCTTCTTGCCCAACTTTGACACAATTTTTATTGGCAGCAATGTTCTGGCGTCGGGTATGCACCGGCATTTCTTGAATCTGGCCGATTTGGGCTGGTTTTGGAATCGCTTCATACATCTTGCGTCTGTTTGAGATGATCCCCATTCGTCCACCAGCTCTATGGCACAATCTCGACGTTTCTTTATTGACCTCAAAGTCAAACGAACCCCTGGACACCGCACGTGCTTTTTGATACTTATTCGGCTGTCAGGTGGTACTTCCCCATCAGCACCAAAAAGAAACAATGTCGATTGCTTATCGGTAACCTTTTCCACCCAATTGTCGACAACACTACTGCTTTTGATGTGTTTGTCCAAGGCGAGTCGAGTGTACTTGGCAGTCGAGTAAGCACAGATCCCATGCTTCATCATTTTGACTCGGTGCTTGATGTAGTTCAGCCAGTATGATCCTTTTGGCGATGGCATCACTGGGTACAGCTCACGATTTTCTCTGTCTCGGCGCTCCTCTTCGATGAAAGCTTTGGTCCAACGCTTTGCTTTGGCATTTCGCACATTTTGACCAGTCTGCCAGTGGAACTGCTTGCTCGACATCACAAAGTTGGTCTGAAATTTTTTTTTTTTTTAAATGATTAGTTATTGAATTATAGCATTTACGCGGTCTATCTTCCATTGATACATATACAACATAAATGTAAAAACTTACTTCGGTGCCAGTTATAATGTTGTGTGTCACTGTGGTGTTCCAACTTTTCAAGCCTGTATCAACGCCTGCAAAATTTTCGAATTTGCCATCCAAAATCATTTCAACGATGCGAGAACGGTCGTATTCTGTGTTATTCGTCTTCTTTTTGGCCGAGTATTGCAGAGACACAGCGATTCCATCGGTGTTTATAGAAAAATCAAACTTCTTTTTTCCACGCACGAATCGCCGAATTTTCCGCATGTAGAAATACTGATTCCACCAATGATCACGCGCATCGTTGAAACCCTTTTGTGGAAGAATTACCATGCTTGTTGTTCCGTTTTTGTTTTCAACTTCCACTTTCGGTAGCAATTTTTGCGAAGACAACACCTGGTGCATGCTTGAACAATCGATTTTGAAGTGCTTTCGGCGAAAATCACACATCGGCACCACTACTAAATTCCGGATGAATGGCCGAAACTTTAGATCGTCGAGCATTTGTTTGCGCTTGGGGCGACGCTTTGACTTTTTGCGCTTTCTTTTCTTTCGTTTGGATCGGTGCTGATGTGGCCACTCCAAGTTATACTCTTCTATCTCACGTTGCATAGATAGGAACATTGGCATGGCCTTAAACCAATGTTTTTCGTCAGTCGTGAGGTCATGCAGATCGATTTCTGGAAACACATTCAAGTCGTTCACCATGTCATACAACATGCCACACCGTTCGAGTTTGTTTGGATCGTGAATTGGCACTCTGATGTTTTTTTCTTTGATGATCAGTTTTACAACACTTTCGATGTCACTTGGCAAAAATTTCTCTGCGTCCTCTTCTCCGTCTGTGTTCAATTCGAACACTTTCAGTCTCAAGTACTGGGTGATGTGTTTGTCAGCATGCGTTGTTGAGTTGGTGACGACGTTGTCTGTGTATTGATTGGTCAAATGCTTTAGGCCATTGCTGAAATCATTGTTGTTGGGCCAATCGATACGATGATAGTCGTCAAGACCTAAAAATAAAATATGTTTTTCAAATTCAACTAAATTGTGTACTGTGTAGTCAAAACTCGCTATTTTATAAGGAGGTTTAATTGTTTAATAAATCAACTATTTTTATTTATTACCTTCGACAATTGCTTTGAATTCAGGGTCGATAGCTGGCAGCTCTGGTCGTGGTCCTCGTGGCTTTTTTCCTCGTGGTCTGTACGTCGACTTTTTCGGTTTCGGTGGCTGATTGTTTTGCCATAGCACTTGGTTAAAGCAGAGTTGGATCTTTTTTTCTCCACTTCCACCAAAGAATGCGAAATCATTATTCTCAAGGCCTATGCTCGTACGCCTTTTGCACCTCGAACAAGAACAGTAATGAGCCCAAAAAGGAAATTGAAGTGGCTTGCAAACTCAGGTCCGTTATTTTGCTCATCAATGCTTGCTGGAATTGTGGGCGAATGATTGTCTTCAGCGCACATTTGATCGTCGTAATCTCATCCTTCGTTTCTCCCTTCGCTGGTATGGATGGCTTGAAGCGATTCGCCATTTTCCTATTGGAAAAAAAAACAAACATTCGATTTAGTTTGAAAACGAATTTGTATTGAATTTTCATTGATCCATATAATTTAAAAGTGACGACTTTTCATATCAAACAATGTTCGATCGAAAAAAAGTATATAAAAAAATATATACATTGAAAAAAAATGTGCTCCAGCACTGAAATAAAAGCATTCACATGTAATTTGAAAATATCAACCGAATGCACAGATGCAAAACATACAATCAAAGTGAAAAATCCTTTTAACCAATCCACACAAATATTCACATATGTTCCGAATTCAATTTGATCGAACGACAACAAAACACGAATCTATCGCTTTTTTTGGTACACACACAAAATCATGCAACACAGAAAAATGACAAAACTCTTCGGATTGATAACAATGGCAGTGATTTAGAGAGAAAAAAAAATTTAAACACATTTCTTTGATAAACGAGTTATTGTTTCTCTTTTCTAAACAATGGAACCAATTCAAAATGGGTATCACTGCTTGAAATGAATTTCACCACCTCACGCAACAGAATTATGTACTGCAGAATAATTGTGAAATACATTACTTTTTTCATAAAATGTAATGTTACTGTTAATATGTTCAACGTTAAAT
>NW_022197486.1:6805265-6909648 GCF_009176525.2 Contarinia nasturtii
ATATAGCAGTTTCGCAATATCTATGTTAAACTTTCTGCGACATGTTCCTTAATCATTCTATTTTGACATATTTTATCTACACGAAATAGTGAAATAATCGAATAATCCAATTTTGAGATTTACGAATGGCATCCTCTTTTTCCTTGAAAAGTCTATATACGCTCGTGTAACCTGAAATGTTTGTGATTATAAACTTTATTAAAATGCTTTCGATTTAAAAGTATGTGGCCAAATTACCAGTCATTTCACGTGGAATTTTGTTATCAATATTTTTAGCGAATGGATTTGCACCCTTTTCTTATAACAATTTAATCATTTCAATTTTGGCAATAAAGACAAAAATAATTTTAGAAACATATTTGTTATTATTGTTTATTGAGTTGTGGCAAATATTTTTGAAAAAAAAAAAACGATGTATGTTAAAAAATGTTAGAAAACTAAAAAGTCTAAGAAAAATTAGGACCTATTAGGTCCTTTCAAATGTACACGTTATATGCGAATTACAAAAATCTGACTAGTAAAGTGCACATAGTGTCAAAGTGCACACTACTGCGCGATAAAATTTCAAGGGGGTGAAAACAGGTCTCTATTTTTTCACAGAAGATCTTTTCCAGTTTTTTTTTGCATTATTACGATATAAATATAATGAAACCACTTTATCGAACTTCCTTTGTACGAAAGAAATTGCTCAATTGAGATGTTCTTCCGATTTTTTTTAAATCTATTTGCAAAGTCATCATTCGAGTTTCTTCTGATCTTTATGTTTCAAGTACATTTGTATGTTTCGGAACTTTTCAAATAATGTCAAATAATCAAGGCGAATGTCACAACGAACATACTAGTATTATATACAACCGGCTAAGCCTATGAAGAGACAAAATGCGAATTCCCCTCATCTGTGCCATCTTGTATTCCATAGTTGAACTCAATTTAGTTACAATGAATTGAATCGAAAAAGAGAAAAAAAACAACAACAGTAACATGGCTACATAGATCTGTTGACCAGTGAGATACGTATAGCAATGGAATGAAAGAATGAAGAAAGCGTATATGTGTATGTATGCATCAGCACGCATAGATGTACAGCTCTGTGTGGCCGTGCTATTGTTGTTGTTTTTTCACTTTTTCATTTCAATGCTACAGAATTAAATTCAGTTTTTGCATCTAATTCACACTAAAATCAGATGGCGCTCATTAGCGAGATTCGCAAAAAAAAGTCTCCAATCTCATACAAATATACACCGGCTGATTATATATTTGGTATAGGGTCGTAATAGGTCGCAATAGTTTGGAATAAGCGGTAAAGTGAATTTCAACAAATACGCTGTTCTGTTGACAGAAACGTTATGTTTTCAATTCAGTCGTCTGCGCCTAAACATTTCAATATTTCATTCTGAATATAATTTAAATAAATATAAATATAAAAAACATTTATAAAATTAGATTAGAAACATTTTCAGTGAAATGAATAAACTCTACTTATACTGACGACCTTCAGCATTACGAAATTCCAAATCACAAACATTACGAAAACGCAATTGCATGTTTCAGTCAAACCTACGAAGTGATTGATTTCGCTGTTTACAGCTCGTCAGAGCAGCTTTGCAGGCCAGTACCATCTGCAAATCACAGCATCTTGTGGCCTAGGCAGATGGATCGGAGGACTGCCGGCGAATAACCGGATGAGAAAATTCTCCAAAACAATTGAGAAAACAATTGTTGGCGCTCAAAACAAGTCACAAAGTGATATCAAATGTTTTGAAAAATAAGGATTGTAGTTCAAATTTATTAAAGAAAAAAAAATTACTTTGTTTTTTTACGACACTTTCGATAAGATAAATTAGATTAGAAACATTTTCAAGGATATGAAAAAACTCCACTTATACTGACGCACTTCAACATTCGTAATGTTTGTGATTTGGCATTTTTGTTTCTTTAATAGAGAATTTATTGTCCAATGAAAAAAAAACGGTTATTATTTCAGTGGTAAAATAGCCGATCTGAAAAAAGTTCCCATGTATATTTACCGCATGCCGTATCAGAGCCAACCAGAAACACATTACCTGCTACCTCCCTTTGAATGAGCGACTTGCATAAAAATAACACAAACAGTTGATTTTGTTTACAAACGGCTTTTATTTGAATTATGAAATACCCGATTTCATTTGAAATAAGAAATAAATTTCTCTTTATTTTATCCATTTAAATATTTAATTTTTCACATTTTTAACACAATATTTATTGCATTTATTTTATGCATACATTACTACATCTTATTTATAGTCAGTCTATAATTTTTTCCGTGAATGTGGTCAATATGTCTTGCATATCATTATTGTACTCGCAATGGTTTAATTTTAAGTTTTCCAATTGCGACAACAGTGAACGAAGTTCGTTGAGGTTCCCCTTTAAATCAAAACCATCTAATTGGAGATATTTCAACTTTTTTAACCAATATTTTCCAAGTATTTGTACGAAGGGGACATCTGATTCGAATCTCCATGCGTCAACTTTTAACGTCTGAATTTCGGTGCCCAAATATTTGAAAATGTTTTCAATTTCATTTGTTTTCATTTCAGGTATATCCATCGGTAGAGGATTCAGTTCCAAATTCTTATACTTCTTTGAAAATGCCTCTTTGGCGTGTGCATTGAACCAAGAGCACACGGCGCCAACATTGGACAATTCAGTCAAATCAAAATTTCCGAAGATCTTACGCATACAATCGTCATTGAGTGCATTGATGATATTTGATGGAGCATCTTGGTCTGGTGCGATTAATAGGTTGGGATTTTGCAGCTCTGGTATATTATTGGGTTGTTGACAGTAGCTAGCGGCTTCAATTTGAACCATTCGATTTTCGATATATTGTAAACGCTCTTCCAGCGCATCATATGCACTTTGAACCATTTTAAATTGGACAAATGCCACAGTTTTTCCGTGAGTTCGAACGCATTCCACTTCACCAAATCGCTGAAAATACTTTTTAATCCGATTAACCTGGAATCACAATAAATGTTTAACGAATTCGAAATATACTTTGTGACTGGAAAATTTCTTTTTAAAAAAATGACTTACGTGGAGTTGAAGCGGTGCAACCTTCAATGTGCGAATGGGAATTCGGTTGAGGTTTTTGTTTTTATAAGCATTCAGTTTTCGGTTAAACCTTCGCATGATGGACGATCAAAGCAATTATTTTCCTGTAGATATATTCGAAATAAACATTAGTTGAAATAATAAGAAAGATAGGAAAATCGAAAAAATAACGAAATCCGTGAGTACTCAACTTCCAGAACTCTTTGGACCAGGTTGGATCCACATGCTTCACAAGATTTATTTCCAGCTCATGTTCGGTTATGAACAGTGATGGTTTTTTCCTATCTGAATAGCGCTAGCTATTCGCAGCGTCTGAACAGCATTGCTGCCCAGATGCTGAATCGAAGCGGTTGCCGCACGCGTTTTGTATCACAAAACATATTATCATATAGTCTAAGTACGAGGGTCACTATTTAAGTTTTTTCAAAAACATATATAAGACAATGGGGTTTCATCGAAAATGGTTTTATTGTTTTTCAAAATATTCGCCATGATGATCAATACACTTTTGCATTCGCTCGAACCATTTGTCATAGCATTCATGCCACTCCGAAAGTGATATCTCCAAAACGTGTGTTTTGAACGCATCAACTGCTTCTTCGGGCGATGAAAATCGTTGACCACGCAGTTTATTCTTCACGCTCGGGAATAAAAAGAAATCGTTGGGTGCCAAATCAGGACTGGACGGCGGATGACCCATTAAATCGATCTTTTGACCGGTCAAATAATCGGCTGTTTGATGAGATGTGTGAGAGCTCGCATTATCATGATGAAGAATTATTTTGCGACGGCGGTTGTTTTTTCTTATTTCATCAAACACTTCGGGCAAACAAATGGTGGTGTACCAATCAGAATTGACAGTCTTACGAGCCTCTAGTGGAACTGTTGCCACATGACCACTTATCGCGAAAAAACAGGTGACCATTTGCTTCGCAACACTTCGAGCTCGAACAACTTTTGTTGGGTTATCTTCACTTTGAAAGACCCATACAGTCGACTGCTGTTTAGTTTCGGGCTCATACGCGTAGATCCATGATTCGCCACCAGTGACGATAAAATACACGGATTTTGAAACACCACGATTGAATTTCTTGAGCATTTGTTTACACCAATCGACACGAGCCTTTTTTTGAGCGATTGTCAAATTATGTGGTATCCAACGAGAGCAAATCTTTCTGACAGCTAAATGTTCATGTAAAATCTTAAATACGCTGGTCGCACTAATGCCTAGGGATGCCTCAATCTCGTGATATGTTACATGACGATCTTCCATTATCATATTTCTGACAGCATCGATGTTTTCTGGTACAACAACTGATTTTGGACGACCTTCGCGGAACTCGTCGATGAGCGATAGGCGACCGCGCTTGAATTCGTTGTACCAATTATAAATTGTCCGAAGACTTGGTACTTCATCGCCAAAGGCCAAATGAAGTTGATCAAAACACTGTTGTTGTGATACACCCAATCGAAAGTGGAAAAAAATAATCGCTCGAAAATGTTCACGAGTAAAATTCATTTTTTGGCTGAGACGCAATTTACATGTTACGGTAAACAATACAAATAACGATCGAATGACAAAACGTTCTGAGAACGTTTATGCTACAAAATGTTAAACTTAACGAATATGACAATGGTTTGCATCGGGCAATACTAAAACATACATATTGAAGAAACTTAAATAGTCGCCTACGTAACCAGTGAGCACACAGAGTATGATACACTAATACCATAGTCAGTATACAATTGCATGTCGAACAGAGAACGAACGCGAACGTATATGCTCTGTGTGGTACAAACGAAGTGTGTTGCGCGTGCGGCAACCGCTACGATTCAGCATCTGGGCAGCAATGCTGTACAGGCGCTGCGAATAGCTAGCGCTATTCAGATAGGAAAAAACCATCACTGGTTATGAATGCAATTTACTCTATAATATCATGTGAGATGAAGCAAGATGCCATGAACGGAAAGTGGATTTTGTGGAGCAGGTGGATCCAACCTGGTCCAAAGTGTTCTAGAAGTTGAGCAGTACTACATATGAACCGCTTAGAATAAAAGTAGATAATGGTAGAAAGTTGAAAAAAAATCTCAATCATAAAGTTCTGTGAAAATAATACTCAATCAAGAAAAAATTAAAAATAAAAGTCGATCAAAAAATGAGTAAAAATAATACTCAATCAAGAGAAAAAGTTAAAATAAAAGGCAAACACAATTTATGATCGATTTTTATTTTCACTTTTTTTCTTGATTGAGTATAATTTTCATAGCACTTTATGATTGAGATTATTTTTAACTTTCTACCATTATCTACTTTTATTTTAAGCGGTTCATATTTTTTCGATTTTCCCAAAGTTAGAAAAATCGATTGGTAGTTTTTCCGATTTCCATTTAACCCTTCTAGGTAAAGTTCGAAATAAAAACAATATAGGATAGTTACGGTCTATTAGACCGTTACTATTTGCGAACTAAACGATTTTTTTTAACAACTAAACGACGAATTATCTTTCTTCTTTCCAACGAATCGTTCTATTTGAAAACCATATACATTTGTTCTCTTTATTATGGTATTCGTATTCGATCACATCCATATTTCACACATGGTGTACGTGTATAATACAATAAGAACCGAATAGAGAAACATATCGACCTAATAAAAGCAATGCGTACGTGCATACTAGGTAGACTATATGTCAACTGTGTATGTGACACGTATAAATTCAGGTAAAAGTCTTCATGTCATTGAAAAACAAATATAATTTATACATTCATTCACCTCGGCACAAGTATTTTTTCAACTATTGTTAACTATAAACTGATTAACAAAAATCCAACTGGATTCATTTGTACTTACTCTATTGAATTGTTATCAATTTTCAAAAATTTCAAAGCACAATATCAAATATTATTGTATGATTTTGATAGAGAAAATCGTGAACACAAATGCAACGCATACGAATGCGTGCTCAAACTCAACTAATAACAAAATGATGTGACACATGTTCGGGAAAACATACAAAAAACATTTTGATTTGTTTTGGATTGGAGGAATTATAACAAGCATTAATACGCATGCGTTATTTTGAGTCTGGAGTGAGATGAATGTGCAGGTGCTATTTATAGTAAAATACAGATGATGTGCATCCAAAAATGCGGCCCTTAATACACACGGTTTACGACTTAAGCAAATATATGAAATATTGAAAGTAACTTATTGTATTTGAACCATCGCGCATCGTGTCATGCCATTTGGTGAACCTTTTGGTGTAAGTAAACAAAACTCACTTTGTTGGCATCGGCATATAAAAAATGCGAAGAAAATCAGAACAAAACGATAATGGATTTGAATTGCTTTGTGAAAAAGCAAGCAAAATAGTAAACATTTTTTCATTTTAAATTATTTTTTGGAAATGTTGTTCCATACAAAATTGATCTTTCAGTCTGTGAAAGGGGCCGTGCCTTTATATGATTTTGTACATAACAAAGAGACAAAGAATTTGATAACAATTGTGCATGAGTGATGGAAACGTCGTAATTCTCCATATTAAATAATGAAAACACTTTACCCCGAAATCATAAACTATTCAAAGCTATTCTGCACACTGATGTAATATCCAAAAAATCAGCAACTGGAATTTTTATTGATTTTAATTACTTTTTGAATTTTCCACACTTATTGCTTATACATTGTTTCGTTTCAATATTAAAATGCCAAACAATGGAAGATACTGAACAAAATATATGAAGCGATTGTTATCAGGTCTGGAACGGAACTGACTATTTAGTACACAAATTCTGGTATTTTAACTGCATTATTATCTGCTTCAAAGTAAGGAGTGGCGGAAGCACATTAGTCAATTGCCGATCGATGTAAACGGCAAAACATAATGTTGTCATTTTCAATGGAATTTCAGACCATATTTCGGGTCACTTTCATTCGATTCAGGTCTTAATTGATAAAATAAAATGTCGGGTCATATGACATCGTTATAAAATAATGAATGAGACTGATATGTTACTCACAACAAAGCTGAATCACAGTATTCACACACACTTGTTCTATAAAATCTTCAATGGGATAAATTAGTGAGCAGGAGAGGTCGAAAATTGTCATGAAAATATGCTGTGTTCTACCCATATGTTAACTACATAAACCATTATATATTAATCATTGTCTTCGATCATTGTATTTTCGAATCGAAAATTTCGATGCTTATTTCTTCGATAGCGGAACATATTTGAATAAGCAATCGGAGTAGCGAAAACACTTTATATTCGTAACAACATCGTCTCAATGCTTGTATAGCGAAAGATGCGATACTCAAATATTGGGAAAAATACTAATGACTGATAAACAACGAAAACTGGTTTTTTCGTGATTGTATTTTCTCCGAAATAATTTGATTAATGGACTTACACAGACAAAAATGCACAAAAATTCAAACAAAATGAACCGACATATTTTATTAAAGATAACTGAATTGCTTGGTAATGTAATGCGTTGAAGAACAATTCGTCAATGTTTTTCTTTTTTTCAATTCATCGTTTCATGATTCAAATCTGTTTCATATTCAACTTGCCCAGAAAAGAATTTTGCTAGTCGCATAACAATGTGGTATTAAAATTGAAAGCGAAAAATATCGTTATAATAATATAAAAATATCCGAAGAAAATTTCAAACAAAAATTAAACAAATTTTTCCCATTACATATCAGTTAACTCCGATTGTTGCCGTATCTACTCAAAAGATATAAAGTATGCATACAGTAAAAACGGAACCTGACTTTTGTGGAATTCTGGTCAATAGTGGAAAAAAATTCCGCCGTTGAGCTCTCCCATACAAAATGACCTGCCAATAATGGAAAATGGTCAGAAAACGCTCACTCTCAATAGTGGAAAAAATTTGGGAAAAATTCTTTTATTTCCTAGGGTTTTTCGAACGCGAGAGATATTTTTTCGATTTGCTAGGGATTTTCGATCTGTTTTTGGAATTCAATTTTTTTCCGATTTGGAGTTCTGTTTTCGCTAGGATTTCCCATGCGAAAAATTCTTTCCATTTCTAGTAATTTTTTTAATGAAAAATTAATGATAAAAATATGTGAATTTACCCTCACTAATCGAAAACCATTTCTGAATTGGCGTGAAAACCTGTTATTAATGGAATCTGAGTTTAGTGGAATTCGTGTCAATAGTGGAAAAAAATTGTCACCGTGGGATTCCGTTATTGACAGTTTTTACTGTATATTCATATCTATTGAAAATATCGAGAGGAGAGTATGTTTTTATTCAGACATTACTCAGCCATAAGCGCTGAATAACATACTCTCTTCTCGATATATTCAATAGATATAATGATTTTCGAGAAAAAGGCCCACAAAAAACATGTCAATTTCATCGTTGGGGCACTTGTGTGAAAAAATGTGTGTCTACAAGGTAGCTGCGTGATAAGTGGTAAATCTCCATACAAAACCAAATGATGCAATTTAAAAAAAAAAATGTGTAAATAAAAAACGAATGCGAACAATTTCTTTTATACAAACGACAATGTTTTCTCCGAACGCTTTCGTCTAAAACTCGAGTGTGTGAATCATTTAAAAAAAATTGAAACCTCTTCTACTCTTTCTAATCTATTTTTGTGTGTTATGAAGTTATATTACACTTCTGAAGTGATATTATTTGGCAAATAGTTTGATAAATTACTGATACCATCCGGGTATATCTCAAAAGCATATGATAAGATTGGCACACAACATGAATTACGCCCAAATAAAACTCCAAATTGAAGTATTTCACAATAACAGTTGAAAAGAGAACACTGGTAAGACCACCTTATTTTCGCAACGTTGTGTAAGAATTTCAAAAAATAATAATACTTTGTTTAAATTGTCCGGTCAAATAGCAAAATGTTCTGCTGCCAAAGTAATCCAAACAGAGATCAAAAGCCCAAAAATATTTTGTGGCAAAAAGATAAATTGACCAATTTCACTACGTACATCGATATTTTTAATATAAAAGGTCATAAAATATCATTGGAATCTTTAAATCGTTTATTTATTGGAGAATTTTCTCTATTAAAACGAAAAGGTCATTTAAAAGTTTGGACAGAAGCTGGAAATAAATTATTTGTAAAAGAAATGTGGTTGGATGCCATGAGAGCGTATAATATGGCATTGCCGGACTCTATTCAAATGGAAGAGATTTATTCGCTTCGTGCGCCTTGCTTCTATCATTTAAAAATGCCTGAACAATGTTTGATTGACTTGGCGATGATAAAGAAATGTTCAAATGGAAGCCTACCCAAGGAACTACAAAACATCGAATTGGAAGCACGTCAACAAATCAGTGATTACAATTCATCGAACGAAGGAAATAAATCGATACTGTTTAGTATTTGCGAACCGGCTTTGGACTTTGATGAGCATGAGAAATACAATGGTGTAGCCAACTGCTTGGAAATCAATTATAATGAAATATTTGGACGACACATCATCACAACACAAGATCTTAAAATTGGCCAAACAATTATTGTTGAGGAACCATACACGATTGTTACTTCATTCCAACCGGATGGATCCGGCTCTACCATTCGTTGTTTATCCTGTTTTCAGGCATGTAAAAATTTCATTGCCTGTCCACATTGTTCCTATGGTGTTTTTTGCAATGAAGATTGTATTAAGAGTTCATTGCATAAATTTGAATGCAACATGCCTGTAATACTATTTATGGAAGGAATGACTAAATTTAATCTTATTTTACGATTAATTGTTAGAATAAATGATGATTTTCCCGATGTCAATGTTTTAATAGAAACCGTCAATTTGTTACGCAATGGCAAAGAGGTGACTGGTTTGACGAGCGATCGACAAAAGAACTTTTGCCTACTATTTCAACTTGTACATCATCACGAAAAATTGTCTTATCATCAAATTGAAGAATTACGCAAAGGTGCTGCTTGCGTGTTTCTTACTGTTATGCGATTTCCGGAATTTACGAACAAATTCAATAACAATTTTCGCCGTCAATTTTTGCAACATTTTATCTTCCATTTGTGTCATTTTGCACCGCATGCTTTTCGTTTGTTCGAAAACTGTTTGATAGGAACCGAACATGAACATTCATTAAAAGCTTTCGAAGAAAAAAGTCTTTATGCGTTCGCTATGTATCCATTCAGTTCGTTTATAAATCACTCTTGCATACCGAATGTTGCATGGTTCTCGGTTGGAAATCGATTAGTATGCAAGGTGCTCAGACCAATTCGAAAAGGAGAACAAATTTTTCGAACATATTTTTCGTAAGTTATTGCCTTGTTATACATATATTTCCTAATAAACATTTTATTTAATTTTTTTTCAGTTCTGCATATACACAGAGCTCGGTAAGCTCATCTTTGATTGCTGATTTTCTTAAATATCAATATCAGTTTGAGTGCAAATGTTCGATTTGTTTAAAAGAATGTGAAATTCATTCAAATCGCGAAACGAATCTTGAGAACAATTCACTTTATAATGATGCATTTGCATGCGAACTTCTGTCGGTAAATGCATACAAAAATCTACCATTGGAAAAAATTGAATCGTACATCGCAAAAGGAATTGAGTTTCTAGAAGAATATGACCCATTTCATCCAATCACCAAGACGATGACAATCCAGAGAACCTTGATGAACCTTTGGATGCTATCAACGTCACGAATGACGTTCTTTCACCGGTCATTTTATATGGCTGTACAGGTCAGAAAATAAACAATTATTTTTGAAAATCTTACGACAAATCATTTAGTATTTGAGTTTTTTTCGACTTTGTATTAAATAAAGAGTGATCAATAAATCATTTGGTACCACATACGTGCTTTTTTATTCTACATTTGATAGCAAATCGCTTAAATTTGTTTTAAATTTGCGACCTTTGATCTGGTCCGAATTTTCAGCTAGAATGCCAAAACTCACTATTTTCGAGATACCAAATTGGTATTACCAATAAATGTGCAAAATAACATCTTTCTTATAAAACATTTTCCGCTTTCGAAAAAGCAAGAGCCATCTGTAGCATATATACTAGTGTCCGCACTACTCCGGTGCCAATAACAGCTTTGCTGTAAAAAGATGAGGGAGATTCGATGGTCGTGACTACTTTCTTTGCATTAAGTTTCATTGTAAAACTTCAATCGATACAACAAAAGTTTAAAAAAATGCCATATCAAAAATGAAAAAACTTAAAATGACTTGCTTTTTGAATTAATACACATTTTATTTGTTTATTTACTATACATTTGTAAATAGATTTGAATTAATTCTTTTCTTTATTTTTGACGTGAATACTTTACTGTGTGCTTGGTTCAGGTTGATTTTGTACATTTGAAACTGTTGTATTCAATTCTTCTTCAAATTGATGCTGATTAGATTGATTCAGTTGTGTATTTGGTAATTCCAAATTAAGTTCGGCTACCATAGATGGTAGTGGATCCGTTGGATTGTCGCCTTCAATAACAATCTCTTCTGGATCCGGGGCACGCGGTAGAAATTCTTCATTTTCATAGATTTGTGTGAATAATTTCTTTGCTTGTCGAATCGACTCATCATAGTCAAGTTCAAAGAATGGTCCACATGCAACATAGCAATTCGAAGGCATTTTGACTGTATCAACGCATTGTACACATGATGGAATATTAAAATACATTGACCATAAAACTTCGTGTGCCTCATCTTCGTTAAACAGTAACCGTTCATACGGTTCAATGTCCGATTTCGGTGAATCACTTCGAGCACGACACACAACATGAACTAGATCTAATTGTGGCGATAAAATAAAAATTAAATATTAAAAATTACCAGCAGACAGATAAATTAAAATGAAAAAGAACGAGAGATCAGAAAAATTAACTCACACAAATCTTTTGGAACGGTTCCACTCCAGTGTGTCAATTGAATTACAAACGCTCCGGTCGATTCGTTGCCATTGACGGCATTGACAGGAAATTCATCACCGATTGGTGGTAATTTCAAGAATTCAACGCCACCACCAGTGCTGCCCGGTTGTTCGCATAATGGTCTAGTTACTATGAATATTGCACGCGATAATTTACCGCATTGATGCGGATTTGTGGTGGATGTTTCCATTGTTTTAGGTAAAATATGTGCGAAATGATTAATTTCCGTTCCAGATATGACTATTGATTTGGCTTTTATCGTTTGTTCGTTACATTTAATTGCATTGAATTCGTCCAAAGATTCATTCAATTGAATCTCAGTAATTGGTCTTTTTAGGCAATAAATTCCACCAAATACAGCGCTCAATCGACAAAAACATTGTGGAATTTCACCACAACCATACATTGGAAATAGAAACGGTGAATTACCGTAACGACCCAAACTTTGCAAGAATTTTTTAACTCGTTTCACACCATCCGGACAGAGTGTTTGATCGTCACACATCCCAATCGAATAGAGTATATAATGAATCAAATTTTGAGTAAGTCGTTTATGCTCCAAATAACTGCGGAAAGTTTTATCCTCAAAATCTGTGAAAAAATTAAATCAATATATTTAGTTAGCTATTTTATAATTTGGATAGAAAATGTGGCACCTTTGAATTCTTCTTCATTTTCGACGCTTACGCAGCTCGATAGAACCTTCATAAGAAGACGTTTCTCGAGCACGGTCACATCTTTGTTCGTGAATACATCGGCACGCGAACAAGGCACCACTTTCATTTCATTGTTAACACAGGTAATGATCCGATCAATGGCTCTGAATTCCGCATAACGTGATATATTCGATGAAATCAGCAACTCAACCAAATCACCACGAGCAAACAGCAGCTGACGAAAAATGGAATCATTTTAACATGTAATTCATTTTCACTTAAGAATATTATACCTTTGGAGTTAAATCGATGTTAAATTTGCGAAAATCATGCATCACACGATCTCTCGTCCAAGTATTTTCCAGTTCATCGTTATGTTCTTCGGTTTGCTCGTCAATTTTCTCATCGTCCGTTTTATTACCAATTTCAAGTATATTCGATGGTATTCGCCACTCGAGTTCAGCATTTTCAATAATAAAATTCACATTTGGATCTAACGTAATTATTCCATTGTTCACATTTACATTTGGATTGCAATGAACACATTTATTGTTTTTCGCTAATGTTTCAATGCTTTCTAAATTAAATGAGGCCCACAAACCACCATAGTAATCATTTGAATCCAAATGTAAGACTGTTTTTCCAATTCGACTGGCGGCCGCTGACAATATTGACTCCGTCAAACCTGTTGTTTAAATCGGTGCCACCAAACAAAGTTGAGCATTAGAACAAAGCACAGCTAAATTATCAGATTATTTCTTTGTCATCGTCGTACACAGTTTTTAACACATACCTGTACCAATGACTATTAAATCAAATTCCGTGGGCAATGAATCGTCCGCAGTCGACATGCTGAACTCAAGTGATTAGTCACTATTGTATGTAAAAAAAAAATTCAATTTTTTTTCTCATTCAACTTATAACCAATGAATTTTCTTCTTATTATTGCGTCCGTGATACATAAACAGTGCATATTTCAACACGCAATGACGTTTTGACAGGTTCTGTGTTATCGACGTCATATACATTTTTTTTCGCTTTTTCTCTGCACATTGACAACCAAATTGAGTTTAAAACACAACAGCGAAAACTATGGCTCTGGGCAAATATCGTTCACCAATTTCCATTGGATTCATCTTTGTGTCCGCTGCAACGTTCTTTAGTTTTCGGTAATTTACCATTGCTTCTTGAATATTTAAGAAAATCCACAGTTTAATCGCATTTTTTTTCTCTTTTTTCCACAGCAATGAATTATTCAACACAAACCTAGAAGAACAGCGTAAACAGTTGTACGGCGATCCAGAAGAACAAAAAAAATCGTTCGAAGCCGTTTGCAAAGAAATGAATGTTCCATCTAACAAGTTTTTTTAAACGAAATGAATCGTGTAGAGATTATTTGAAATAAAAAATCATTTTTTTTTTGTTAAAATACAAAACTACAGCAGCTCTTTTTTTCATGCGATAACATATTTTTTATTACATTTGGTTTAAATGAATGGATTATTGTGTGTACAAATTCGTCTACAGGAGACGATACATTCTATGTGAATAACAATCATTCTAGATTTTTTACATGATTCTATGGTTTATGAACGAAAGCAGCACGAGGATCATCTGGGCGCATATAAACTGGACTATATTTATACTTTGCATTGTTTGGACCTTTCATGCCGAGCTTATTTTCACGATAAACTTTGGTTATTGCAACGCTTGCCATAATTGTTGCAGCTACTCCGGACAGGATAACTTCGGGAATTTCATTTAAGCCCTGCTTAAATAACGCCACCATCTTTCCACTGGATGCCATCGTTCATGAATCTGTTGTAAATAAAAATTGAGAATCGAAATGAAAAGAACACACATACACACGGTTGTTTTGTTGATTGAGTTGAATTATTGCGGAAATAATATAGAAACGTTTACAGCAAATAACTTAACATGAAATTCACATCAATTTATATAAAACAATGATTTAAACCAAAAAATCAAATCAAAACAATAAATACTCACATTTCTCTTTTGTAATTTGATTTTTTTCTCGTCTGGACAGATTACGTGATTGAATAGAAACTTCGATTTCGCTTCAAAATGTCATAATTGTATGTAGATTTAGTTTCTTTAATGAACACCGCGAAAAGCGACATTTGACATAGCACATCTATTCAATTCGCCCCAGTGCATCAAATTAATTTTTTAAAAATGTATTGAATGAAAAACATAAGGGAAAAATTTGAGAAATATGGCTGAAAAGAATGAAAATTTAAATTCAAATATAAACCTTCATTTTAGTGTGCGCACAGAAGAGGTCATTTACAGGGTGGCCCAGAATAACTGATATTTTTTTTCGTAACTACGTAGCTACAACTATTGCTACAAATATTGCTTTCCAATCACTCTTTAGTTTATGGTTAAGTTTATTCATGTTTTGGCTATGCACTGTGATGATACACATTATTGCGCAGTTCTTATTTACTTTGCAACAATAATGGATGTGAAACGTCAACTCGTTTTGAATTTGCACAAAAAAGGTTTGCGACAAGTGGATATTTTTCGGCGGCTTCAGACCGACAATATCAATTTGTTATTTATTCATCGCACCATAAAACGATACAAGGAACGCGGAACAGTCAATGTGAAGCGAAAACCAGGCAAAAAAAGATCTGTGCGAACAAAAGATCTGGTGAAAAAGGTACGAGACAAAATTCGTCGAAATAACAAAAGAAGCGCCAGAATCTTGGCTCGTGAGCACAATATCAGTCACACTTCAATGCGACGAGTGTTAAAAGAAGATTTGGGAGTGAAACCATTCAAAAAAACCCGAAAACACGGATTGACAGTCAAAAATAAGCAAGACAGAAAGCGAAAATGCAAATAGCTGCTACGCCGGCAAACAACCTCAAACATTGTTTTTTCAGATGAAAAGTTGTTCCTTTTGCAGCCGAGTCTCAATGTGCAAAATGATCGCGCTTATGCAGCGACAATTGAGGACATTCCTGAAGATGATTTAGTCGTTGAACGATTTCAAAATGTGTCAAGTGTCATGGTTTGGGGCGCCGTCTCGGCCGGTCACAAATTTCCCCTTGTTTTCGTTGACAAAGGCGTTAAAATTAACGCAGCTGTGTATGAAGAAGAAATATTGCGCAAAAACTTTCTGCCACATGCCGAAACTGTGTTTGGTGATAAGCCATGGGAGTTTCAGCAAGATGACACATCGAGCAAATAAAGTGCAACAGTGGTTAAGGGAAAATGTGCCTGGTTTTATTACCAAAGACAAGCACCAAATAGTTCGAATCATGAAAAAAACTCCATTCAAAATTCTGACAAACCAACTTGCTCTGTGTCCAATAACAACGAATCTCAAATAAACATCCAATTTAATGAAGTAACCTGCTCGGAAGACGTGGCTGATGGTGACAAATTAATAGCAGTTTCTGCAGAAGAAACAAGACTCAAATTAAACTTAGTGAATGATCTTTTGCAGCATGATATAAATATTGAAGAAATTTATATTAAAATCGAAAAAATGAAAAAAAGAAAAATTGAACATAAAAAGAAAAAAAATCCAAAATAGATTAAAATTAATAATTTAATCAATTGATTACATGATGGTATTTTTATATCATAAATCAACAAATAAAAACTATTTGTATTTGCAATTGTTTTAAATGGTTTATTTATTTGAATGTGCAATACTTTGTTTTGACTTCGTGGTTACAGCAAATTGGGATTTTGAAGTTTAATATTTAAACTCGATTTTCAATACTCTACAATAAATATGAATTTTTTCACTTGCATGCGTCGCTTAAATATTTTTTTTTCTCACACGATGCTTTTCAGAATATCTCGTGCTTTTTTTTTGAATTCTACATAATTGATCAATGTACAATGTACGGTATACGATTAAATAAGGGTATAGTGTTTTTTTTTTAATTTGTTTGTTTGTTCTTTTCATTAGATGCATTTGTAAAAGGAAAATGCAAGTATTTCCCCTTTTCGACTAGAATCATTGGCAAATTTATGCCATTTCGTTCAAATCGTCAAACATTTGTGAATCAATTCACATTTTATTTTTTATCGATTTTCTTTTCTGACGTATTTTCCAGTTCGGTTTCAGCTTTTGATGTTCCCGGTGAGTCTTTTTCTTCGGCAATCGGCAGTAGCTCAGATTGATTGGGCAATGATAGCGTCAAAGACAATGATGATTGTCCGGTTGATTGTGATGTTTGCAATTTCAAAGAATCGGTATCGCTTGCATCACGAATTGAAAGCGAGTCATTCGATTGAATGCTATCGTTCATTTGTTGATCATGCTTTGAATTTATTCCATCTGACAGAGTGCTGTGTAATTCCTGTTGTGATGAGTAAACAGAGAGAAATGAGTAAATTTGATAATCAAAATAAATATAAAATACATACCCCGCATTGTTTTGTGGTGATATTTTGACGCCAAATATTTCCCGAACTTTTTTGATTGCGTTGTTTTTTCAATCCAATTACCGCATTGGCTGCATGCATATTCAATGAGGTAACGCTTGGCATAGCATTGCTTGTACAACATAACGGTGATATTGAACATTTTGCATCAGCCGCACTACGTGGATGAAGTCGATCCGGCGATAGAGCTCGTCGCAATAATGGTGAACTTGGTTCGGCACTTTTTGGCCGAACAAACGACGATTTTTTACCACCAGATATAGTTGTAATGCTACTTGTATTCGATGTTATATTTGTTGATGTTGAATTTGGCGTATTTGATCCGCTGCTAGTTAAGGAACTATTCAAACTTGTATTGTTCGGTAAGGCACAACCGGGGCTATACGATTGTGTTGTATTTGATGCACCTATTTAAAGGGATGGAAAATGAATGTTTTTTTATCGTGCACAAGAATTTAAAAAAAAAAACTAATTTGATTGGAATGCCACTTACTTGGCCACTTACCCGGTTGATGAACAATGACTGGAAATGCAAGAGGTGACGGTGATCTGGTTGGTGATGCGGGCAATGGTGACGGTGAAGGTGTACGTGCCAATGGCGACAATGGAATGTGACCAACCGATTTTCGACGATTTGTTGAATTATTTGCAACATTTCCGGTCGTAACACCGCTAGCAGCACTAGGTGAATAGCCTGAAAATGTCACATTACAATGTAATTTAATTGAAAAATTCAAATGCAATTCGACTAAAATCGAACATACCATGCAATTTGTGTTTGAGTCCGTGCAGTGTTGAGGGCCGAGATGGATGATGGTACTGATGATGGTATAAATGTGATGATCCGCCCAGAAAACTATAAAATAAATGAATAATTGGAAGATTTGTTTTAAAATGAAAAGCAAAGAAAAAAAAAAAATGAACTTACCCATGAGCAGCGTTAGCAGTTGGTGTATTTGGTGCCGAGCTTGATGGTGATGATGATTGCGAAGAGGATGTTTTTGTTGTGGTGGTGTTCTCTTCACGTGGACCGGAAACATTTTGTGAAAATGATTGGCAGCTTCTGCTCGGCGTAACACTTCCCGGCGATGGTAGTGAGTTTAAATGTTGCATTTCGGCCGATGCACGTTTCGTGCTAATCCGTCGAAATAATGATGTTTTTCGTTTTTTCTCCGTATCTTTGCGTTGTTTCTTTTGTCGACTGACACTTTTTTTAGCCAATTTACTTTGATGAATATCACGCTTTCGACCACCAGGTTGAATACTTGTGTATTCAAGTGGTGTTGTCCGTAATGTGACATGTTCATTGTTGCCATTGGTCAAAAGTAATTGTAATACTTGAGTATGAAATAGACCTTGTACTGGTTCACCATTGATGTGTGTTATCAAATCAGCTTTACGTAATCCGGCTTCAAATGCTGGACTTCGTTCATCGACCGCCGATACCAAATGATGCATTGTATAAAAATCTGTATCACCATAGTACACACGAATTGTATGAACGGTGAAACCAATGCCTCTTGGTTCACGTCTGATTATTATTGGCGGTTTTAGATTCGTAACCAATGGCGACAATTCACGGCATGGCGATGTGTCACGCGATGATGCCGTACTTGAACCACCAGCACCAGCAATTGTACTGTAAATCGGCATATTACCGCCGGATGGCGATTGCATAATATGTTGTTCAATTGATTTCTCCGAATCACCCGTTTCCAATGTATTCGATGCAATCTTGCCAACTCCACCTGATGCATCGTCGGTTGCTGTCAAGAATTAAATTGATAATTATTAAACACGGTATATTTTATTGTTATCGATATTTCCAATGAACAAATTTCATACCCGATGACACGAGCAGAGATAGACCAAGTGCTGATGCACTTTTAATCACTGATCGAGACCGATGTTTGGCACCAGTTGGTAGGCCTGGTACTTGTGGTGTATTTGATGGTGATGATTCGGTATCTTGTCTGTGTAATTTAAAATTTATATATTAGCCTGCACGCAAGGGGATAAAAAAGGAAATAAAATGGAACCACTACTCACCCACTGAATTCATCCTCAATGGAAATGGAAAAACGTGGCAACATATCACGTTGATGAGTATTCTTTCGTTTGCGTTGAATTTGCGGTGATACATCATCGCTATCTGTTTGCGACGAATCCGGGGTGCTAACATTCAATGCATCTACTTTGCTTGTCTTTGCAACCGCTTTCAATTTATTGTTTGGATTTGTCTTATTTGGCGAATCGAGCTTGCGATCCTTTGGAATATCGGCCGCCACTGCTGCTATCACAGACGGATGCTGCAGTGGTGGACGATGCTGTGATGTTGATTGTTGCTGTTTGAAATATTGATGAATAGTTCCACTTTCACTTTCAAATGATGGAATATAATCGGTGTCTGGCGTCGATGGCAATTTCATTGCAGTCGTTCGACATACCTTTTAAATAACAAAAAACAATTGGTATGTGATTATTTTTCCATTAAAAAAACATATTCTGTTTCAAATAGAAAATTGAAAATAAAAAAAAACGATTAAATAAAACTTACATCCAATTTACGGAGTTGTGGCGTTGATATAACCTTTCCAATTGTTGAATTGGCAATGGTTTGATTTGCATTTGCATTTTGGCTTAAATTTGTTGAAATTGGCGATGCCGTTCCACTTCCGCTACTTGTATTTATTGATTCGTCAAGCGATTGTTGTGGCAAATTGATTTGTACCAAACTGGAATTGTGCTTGCGATATTGCGGCGAGTACGATCCAAATGAGCCGATTAAAGGGAAGTCATCGGTATCATCGGTATCTTCACCGCCCATATCATGATTATATCGATCCATTCGTGCTACAAAATAAAAACCCCATTATTTCCATGCAAAAATGAAAAGAAAAAAAAACAAATGCTTACTGTCAAAATAGCTTGTATCATCTTCGCTTGCAAGTTGTGGCACAAATTCAGCTTTTTGTCGTAGCAATGAATTCCAATCGATGGCATTGAAATAGCAATGCTCTTTGACTTCGTGTGCGCCACCAGTACCAAGTCGTTCGCGTGGATTTTGTTGCAAAAGGCTTGTGATGAGATCTTTTGCATCTTCGGCCACTTCCCAATCCTCTTCGCTTGGCCATTCAATGTCATCATTGACCGTATGCGCAAACAGTTCTTCAGGTGTTTCGCCAAAAAATGGCACACATCCAATCAGAAATTCGTATAAAATAATGCCCATTGACCACCAATCGACCGGTTTACCGTATCCTTGTCGCAAAATCACTTCGGGTGCAATGTATTCGGGCGTTCCAAAAACTTGTTTATCGGAAAATTGACGCGTTTCACGATCAATATATCCTTCATATAGCGTTGTGGCCAATGACATCAAACCCATTTTCGACAAACCGAAATCGGTTAGTTTTATGTGTCCCAAGGCCGTAATTAATAAATTATCGGGTTTTAAATCACGATGAACAATACCATAGCTATGCAAATATTCAACAGCTAACACAGTTTCGGCGAAATAAAAACGCGCCATATCTGGCGGTAATGGGCCAATATTTTTTAATAATGTGGCACAATCACCACCCTCAACATATTCCATAACCAAGCATAAATGTTTTTTCGTCTCAAAACTACAGCACATACTAACCACAAATGGATTATCAGCAAAACTTAAAATATCACGTTCAGCAAATACTTGTTCGACTTGATTACGCAAAATTAGATTATTTTTACTGATTTTCTTCATTGCGAATCGTTGACGTGTTTGTTTGTGTTTCACCAAAAATACCGCACCGTATGCACCATTCGAGATAAGTTTTAACTCCTCAAAATCAGTTTCGTTTGGCATTATTGCTGGCGTCGTTGTTGCAGCAATAGCCGATGCTGCTGCTGCTGCTGCCGCCGCCGACGTCGTCGTTGCCGCTGATGATGGTGTTGATGTTTGGTTGGTTTGTTGAGTTTTCGGTGTAACATCCATATTGGTTGTGTTTTGTCCGGCATTGATTTGCTTTTTTGGTGTCGATGATGTGAAGAAATTGTTCGATTTTTCAATTCCGTTCGGTGACGTATTGCCATCATCTGAAATTCCACTAATATTACCAGCGGCTGTTACAGTTGTATCATTCCATCGGCTAAAAACCCAAAATAAAAATGATTTGAATTAATTTATTGATTTAACAAAAAAAGGTTAAAAATAACTCACATGAATGTTGAATCGGATTTTGTATCAGTGGTTGCATTTGATTTATCAGCATCACGTGACGCATCGTCAATACTATATTCCCTATTCACATTCGTGCTAGACTGTTCAAGATTTGAACTATTCGAACCAATTGAACATTCTCGCAGCTCCTGTTGTAATTCAGCGATTGGATCGCGATTTAAACCTAGTTTCTGTATGATATACTGTGGTATATCAGCTTTAATTCCCTGTAATGCGTATCGTGCTTGACCTTCGGCCACTTCAAGCAAATGATAAAATTCTTCGGGATCAAATTCCAAGCATTCAAGCAATCGAGCCGGTCTCGAAATGATTAAAAGCAATTTTTTAATTACACCGGTTAGTTCGGCAGCTGCTTCGGGTGATTTTTCTTTTGTTTCAGCCAATAAACGTTCCAAATTTTCGGACATCTCATAGAAATATCGACTGGTTATTAGTTTTGCATGTGATTTATGTAAACAATCTCGTGCCATTTCGAGTACTTGATGATGTACAAAACGTACAATTGGCTGTGAATCACGAAAATTTCCACTGGCCACATACTTATTTTCGTTTATAAAATGCGTTAGACGCTCTTCCATTTGAAGTGTGGCTTTTGGAAAACGTTCTTTATACAATATATTCATCATTGCGATTTCGTTATCAACCAATGGAGATCGATTTGGACTGGACAAACTACGTGAACGTGGCCGACGATGCATCGGCGAATGACGTCCGCCGCTACTTTCAAAATCTTTTACTGATGTTGGCGTTTCGCCACCATTATTTCCCGACGATACGGAACCAACATCGGATATTGAATGCGGCTGTTGATGACTTTGGTGTTGCTGTGATATTTGATTTTGGTGTTTCAACAGTTTTGACTGATGTTGCTAGAAAATTTATATTCAAATACATGAATTTTAAAAAAATGATGAAATATTTTGAAAAAATTAAAAATGTTTGAAATTACAATTTGATCGATTGGACTGGCGCCAGAAAAATGGTGTGACAAAATCCGGAGCTCATCGTTAGTTGGTTGATTTGGTAATTGATGCAAACGCTCTTGACTTGAGCATTGTGACTGATAAAAGTAAAAAAAAAGTTTTAGAATTATTTAAAGCATGACTCAAGCTAAAAAAAAACAAATGATATTCAAACGTTGTTGTCTTTATCAATTGGACCATGTTTTTGTTAAATTACTTTCCAAATTGTTATAAAAACTATGCTATGAATGTGATACATATTTTTGTTTTGTAATATTTATTACCGATAAATTCGAGCTTCCTGGAGTTGTTCCATATCCGGAAGATGGCAAAGATGCAACAGACCATCGTCTACCATCACCCCGGCAACTCGATATCCTTTTGATGGGCAAAAATGGAAATTGCATATTACTTGCCGGCGAATTGATGCGCGGGCTATCCACCGGACTCGCTGAAATTGGCGAATGTGATCGCGGTGATGTTGTATAGTTGTGATGTCCACCCAACGATAACTACAATCAAAATCAATCGCAATTAATATAAATTAATCTTGGAAAAAATTAGAAAATAATGGTCATATTGCTTACTCGATGTATGGCAACAGCTGCACTTCGTGATGGCAAAGCGGCCGAACCGGTTGCACTGAATCCGCTTGATCTTTTGGTGTTTGACAGTAACATTGATGCAACTGCCGCAGTGGAATGTGATGGTGCCGCGCATGATTCACGCTGAAACAATTAAAAAAAATTTATAATAAATACATAAAATATAATCAATTTAAAAATAACGCCATCAAATGCCGTCGACAGCTTAATTTCATTATGTTTATTTCCATAATTAACGTTATGAAGATTATCAAGATAGAATATAGGTTTATTTTTTCTTCTCAAAATTGATAAGCGTTTGAAATTCATCAAACATGCAACACACACACATTATCTATATGGCATGAAAAAAATAATGGTGTGCATCAAATAGATTTTTGCTTTTCCAGCGCGTGACTTATCACAAATTGAAAGAAACATTCTTTCGAGAGATCAAATTACCATAGCAAATAGCGAAATTGTGTTGCTCAGCTTTGAAATTGCATTAACAAATGTGACTCATCAATTTGACAAAAAAAAATAGATTCGAATAACAATCAGTATTTTCTTATTACATCAAAACAGTAAATAAAATGTGTTCAAAAGAGGATCGATAATAATTTGTTCAGCCAAAACTACCATCTAATCTCTCGGCTGCAAAAAAGATTGAATAAAATATGCTTACCGATGATGGTGACAAAGATGGTGCTGATTTACCAAGTTGTGAATTCCGAACTCGAATCAAATTGGAAATTTCCGTTCGTGATGAACTGCTGCCACTCGATCGAAATAGATGTGAATTTTGATAGGAAATTTTCCGTTGATGTTGAATCGGTGTAACTGAACCACTAAAATCACGGCCAACCGATACAGCTGATGCTGATTTAAATAGACCACCGCTACCACTTGATGCTCCGCCACTTGTGTTCACCAAAAAATGATCTTTGCGAAACGATGGTGGCGTTAATGGCTGAGATATTTGCTGTAAATTAGATTTTTTTTTTCATTCAATTTAATTAGTTCAACATTGAATTCGAATAGCTTTTCCATGGGCCTAAAGTGAATGTCAAGCATTAATGTCAATTAGTGAAAATTGATCGACTTACCTGGTGATGTTGTTTGGGTGATGTGCTTAATTTCAATAAATCACGGTCATATGATGACACCGAAGATGGTTCGTCGAACATTAGTGCACGAGCTGAAAGCATGGACTGTGGCCGACGGTTATTAACCAGTGATGACACTTTGTTCGCCCGATGTATAATTGTTGTTGACGATGACGTCGGCGACGATGTGACAGCCGACGCAGACACATTTGGCTTCTGCATTTATTCATACAATTGAACAAAATAAAATAGAATGAAAATTAACTAATTTATTTGACGAAAAAGATGGAAAGAAGAAGAAAAATTAATTTAAACAAATACAAAACATATGAACCGGTTTTTTTTCTATTTTCAATTGTTATCAAAATTTATCCACATATAGAAAAGTATCGATTAAACTTTTGCAATAATACACAGACAAGGTTTGGCAGACCTTAACATTCACTCGATACCGTCAATTCCATTAGCTTAATTTGATGTAATTGATCGAAAAACGGGCAAAGTTATTGATAAATTTTTTTCATTGGCTTTCATTCATTTTCTTCAAACTGCATGGAAACCATCGAGTTACAATTCATTAATTTCCGTTCAAGTTTTGTTTTTTTTTCTTTTCTCAATTGAATGTTTCCCAAAATATTCTGTTTTGATTTTCATTTATTGATTTTTATCATGATTGTGTTTGTTTTTGAGATTGTATGCACGTCATGTCCTCGAAAATAATTTAATTTCGGGTTATTATCACTATGATGGGTAAAATGCTATTAAAAATGCATGATCAATGGAATGTAAAATTTGGAAACTTCAAAATATATCAATTATTTTAAAACGTTTATTATCATCACTGACGCGGAAATGGCCCCCCCTTCCCCAAATGTTACCGAAACAGGCCAAAAATAGCATTGATTTTTTTTTTGTTCATCGTCTTCGTTGATGTGCATCATATTTTTTCAATATTTACCACATACCACACGGATTTTCGATATAATTTTCAGATTTTAATTCTATGCACTAATTTGAAAAAAGGCGAAGAAATGAATGAAGCCAAAATAAATAAGAACAGATAAAAGTGTCAAACCTGTTGTTGGTTGATGGGTTCATTGCTGGCATCCTTTTGGTTTTTATTGTCTGATGATGGCACCGGTTTGTTGTTCGATTTCTGATAATTCATTTTATGAATTCAAAAAGTTCGTTGGTTCATCAATTGGTGTTTCTTTTGTAGTAAATTTTTTGTGTGTATATCTTCAAAAAAAAATTGGAATTGATAAGAGAGATTTAGGTTGTTGCTAAATTTCTCTTTTGTTGTGAATATGATGTTTCTTCTATTATTATTATTTTTTCTTCGTTTAATTCGGTTGCTTCAGCATTTATTCAGATGCTGGTTGTCGTGGCGCTATCACATTCAGAAAGAATGGCCATTATATGTGTGAGAGAAAAATGTGAGTACATGTCGTATTTAGCACATTGTTCATAAGATTCTCGTTGCCGTGTTATCTCTCTTCGTGAGTATTTGACACAAGTTTCTAAACATGCATATATATTTATTTTGTTTTCATATGGATTTCATTCTCTTTTGTGTTGCATGTTCATCTACACAATTGTTTATTCGAAATTCCGAATATAACTAAAATTCAGCGGATATCCACAATTTTCGTGTTTCACCTGTATCTTTTGGGTTGTAAATTCCAGAATTGCTGCGCCACACCACTGTCATTGATTGTTGTTATTCAATCAAGAAATAAAAAGGGAGAGAGGGAGAAAAAAAAAAGAATATTTCATTGGAGATTTGGTAAACAAATTCAAAAATATTTACAAGGGAAAAACAAAAATAAGCGCAATATATTTTTATTTTATTTATGTCTTTTCAGCCGTCTAATGAAATGCAAATCATTTATTTATGAGAGAATATTTTTGCAAAAATAACGAAAGATAAAAAAAAGGTATTCGTCAATGGGTATTCGTATTCCGTGCTCGTTGTGTGAATCTAATTATACTTCTTGAGAATTTCTTTTGTTGTTTTGCATACGCGCGACCGTTGAATGAATTGTGTAAAGTGAATTCTTCTGATTTGAATTTACACTTGATGTTTTGTACGCGAGCGATTTAATCAAATTTGTATAGACGAGATGTTAATCATTGCCTTAACGTATTTTTCATTTCTCTTCTAAATTTGAAATTGATTTATTTGCTATTTTTCCATTTTGGATTGAATGCACATAAATTGAATGAACTCGCGCATAACTATGGTTTGCATTGAAATACACCAAATGTATGTATATGATTGAGTGAATCCATGTAATTTCCCTTGAATGAGCGTGCAATCCAAATTTGGACGGCCCGATCGATTTAAGATAGTTTTCTGTCACAATTTACGCGAGATTTAATTTGCATATATGTAAATAAAATTCTGTAATTATTGTTATAACACCATCGTCAATTTGTAAACAGTCTCTCTTTCTCTATCTCTCTATCTATCGGCATGCGCTCCGACGGTCAATTTACAAAAAACAGAGCGAGAGAGAGATAAGTTTGTCATTCACATTTGATTGTATAATCGAACAATTAATTCAACAATACGCCGCACAATACGCAAGATATCAAAGTGAGCTTGTACTTTGATTTGTATGCAAAGACACCATTTAGATACGTCGCTATATTGATGATATGAATTTTATCCGAAAATAATAACAATATCATACAAATATAAATAATCATTGTTTGTTTTTGATTTTCTGTTGAAAACAACGACGATTTGATAGAAATTGTGTATTTTTCCAATGTTTTGTCAGCAACGAAGAAACAAATGTCAACACAAATAGTCCAGTCCAATACAATTGATAAGCATTTTCGTCTGAAGCACTATATATATATATTGTTTGCATCGAACAATCCGAACAAAGTCGACATCGAACAAAAATCAAAGTGCTTATTGAATCTATACCTGTCATTAAACATCAACTAAAGTTATACATTTTCTTGTTTCTAATTCACATTTATTTATATATGTGCGTGTGTGTGTGTGGATAATGATTTTATGCCATGGACACGTTTTCCTTCTAATTTGCAATTAGCTGTTCATTTGCACTTTGATTTAGTCGCATGATAATTTTAGTTTTCGAAATAGGCAAAAGCTTGAAATGAAAAAAAAAATTGTCTCGCATAAAATTAATGGGATCGAGCATTTGTTGCATCGAACATGAGCAGCGACAACAACACGATCGGCAATTTGCAAATAAAAAAAAAGAGTTGTAGCGTAGTGAATCAGCCAAACGAATTTGGTGAGATGCAATTTGTGCAAAGAACAATGTCAACTTGATTTTCGAGTCACGAAAAAAGGCCAGAAAATGAAAAGAATATGTGTGTGGAACAGAGGCAGAAAATGACAGAAAGAGAGCGAGCGAGTGAGCGAGCGAGAAAGAGTATGAAAGCAAAGGCAAGAGGGCGAAAACGAATCGTTCGTCCTTGATATTGATTCTTGGCGTTGGTTTTGTGTATTTAAATGTTTGGAAATGTGCTTTCCTTCCTATGCGTTAACTAAATATGTATACATGCATGTGGTTGTGTGACCTTTTTGAAAAATCGCGGCATCCTTCGTTGCGCATTTCCCGCTACTGAGTTTGCGTTTGTGAATAGCATTGCGATATGATTTTGTTGTTGTTTATTTTCAAATTCAATATCAATGTAAGAATGAATCACTAGAAGTATTCGTCGTTGGCCAATGAAAATATCAAGAGCAGCCAGCGAAAATACAAGTTAAATCGATTTACTAAAAAAAAGAGAAGAAATTATCAAATTGCTTTAAAATGCATGTGAGACGAGAGCGCATGAAGTAGAGGCACATTACATCTTGTGGGAGGCCATGTAACCATTTATAGATTTGCATTGTCTACAATACGATATTCAAAAGCAAACACAAAAAAAAATATGAGAGAAACAAAAACTAAAACTAAATCGAATAAATCATATACTGCAAAAACCAATCACTTTCGATGACAATTTTTGTGTGACGTGATAATTGCATTGTGTTGTCGTTTTCTCTCTTGTTTCTTTTTGCATTTACCTATTGCCTTAATTAACTATTGAATATGAATATTGCAAAATCGCTGTACATTATACGGAGCAGTATCGTGTGTTGTATTTCTTTTGTTCGATTGTTCGTTCAACTATGCTAATTCCATCTTTCATTTTTCTACCATTTTTTATTTCGTTCACGAAGCGAGAGATATAATTATATACATATAATTTTGTCTTAGTTGTTTCGGTCGACCCGATTGTCGTTGATCGCTGTGTTTTTTTGCAATTTTATTGCTTGTAATTACGATTAATATATACAAAAATTGAAAATGCATCGGAATAAAAATGTCGTTGGTTTTGTTTATTTTTATTTTCTTTTTTTTTTTCATTTACCGTTTACATACCTTTTGTGGAAATGTTGAGAGCATTGAAACGGTGTGTTGCGAGACACTGCAAGTGGTCAGCAGATAGCACACAATTCACACATTTTATTCACGTTGCCGTTTTTTTCTCTCGTTTCGTTTTATTTTTTGCTTTCTCGTTCTGGCTTTTATCAACTCTAATGCAATTTTACACCTCACACGCCATGATTTATATATATATATATATATATATATATCGGTTTTGTTGAATGTGACTGAATTGCATCTGCTACGTACGTTGTACGTCTTTTTTTCTTCTCTTCTTCTCTCGAAATTATCACAGTTTTTTTTTCTTGTATGTTATTTTTATTTTCTTTTATTTTAAACACTTCGGAGTGTTGACTTTTTCTGTTCTTTCTCTTTTTAAATGAGTGTATATGATTTTTTTTTCTATCGTACACTAGCGACAATGATTTTTCGCGATATATGTATGTATGATTTGGTACGGTGTATTTCAATAGTGTCACCTCATTGCAATCATCGTCTCTTCATCATTTAATAATTCTCATTTTTCACAATCAACAAATAAATTATACAAAACTGTGTCGCATCACATTATGATCGTTTCAATCACAATTCACACCTTTTTTTCTGCTATTTCTCTATCTCCATACAAACATTTGACCAAATGGGTTTTTTGTTGTTGTTGTTTGTAATATATATCTATATTTTTATTTCGTTCGCTCTCTGCACGACTTCAGTAATTACAATGACATTTGTAAGCTACAAAACAATTGTTGTGTATGTGTGTTTGTTATTTTAGTTTTTTTTTTCGTTTGGTTTAGTCCGATGTCAGGCACCCGAAAATTATGTAGCCACTCGCAAAATGATTTTGTTGAATTGTTTTTTTTTGTTGCTCTGAGGTTCGATAAGTCGCAGATGTAATGTTGTTGTTTAACTTTCGTGTAAATTTCAGCTGCAATATAGATTATAATGCACAAACACTCTTTCGCGCACGCAGACACACACGCACATACACATATACACACACTTACTGACAATTGACACTTGTGACTCACTTTTTGTGTCTCTTGATTCTTCTAGTTGCGAGTCTTTGCAAAAAATGTATAAATAAACAATACAAGAAACAGAAGCGAAAAAAATGAAAACAAACAAGCTCCTTTTTTTCACACACTAAATACTTTAACACAACAACAACGAAGATGACGATGACGACGACGACGATAGAGACGACAGTGATGATGTTGATGTTGATAGAGAAATACCAAAGTACTCCGGCCTTGTCATTATTCTTTTTCTCGTCGTGGATTTCCTAGATTTTTTTTAACATTTCAATCCAATGAACCGCAAGCAATTGTGATATTACTGAAAATGTGTGCATTATTTTTTTTCGCCTCTCTCAATTCAATCACACTGTGTTCACTGTCGGAAATTCACTTTTTCACATTTTCCTACGTTCTTTGCTCATTCGTTTGCTATTTCTATGTATGTTTCTCGCCTCTCCTTCTTCTTCTTCTTTTTTGTTCAGTATTTTTTTTACTTTGCTTCTACCTAAAAGGCGCACCACCACACACAGATCATTACACTCTGTAACATATCAATAATACGCTTTATAGATATCATAACAATATATATGTATATAGATATCGTTATTGCATCGATGACCAAAGCTTGAACATGTGCATGTGTAGATGTGCATATGATAGCAAGAGCGAATGAGAGAGAAAGGCATAACAAAACAACAATATTATTGCGTTCAGTATTTCATCGATAGAAAGTCGGAACCGTCACGCACACCAACACCGATGTGTCTCCGATACACACACACAAAATTTCGAACGAGCGCAGCCATTTTTAAATATATTGTCAGTCGATTTTGTTTTTCTTCAATGTTTACATTTGACACAACTGAATTCGCCGTGATCGACATCGTGTTGTTGTTGTTTTTTGTCCGTCTTTCATTTTCAGGGTATCTTCCATAATCAGAGAATGAGTAAAAGAGATAGATTCGCATATCGATATGTTATATATTCGATTAAAAATGAACAACTATCGATTTATCTGAAGCAATTCACCGAATTCAAGATATTTCGGCACATAAGCTTCTGATTAAACATGAGTCAAAATCAGTTTAATGTGAACAATGTTTGGCGAAGAAAAATAAACGTTTCGTTCTTAAATGAAAACTATTTTATTAAATTAAGAGAATTTACAGTGCGTTTTTTTATCTATAATGTGGAAAAATTTAAATGAAACACACGATGTTGAGATAAATTTTTTCATTGATGTTTTCCACTGGCGTTGAATGAATGAACTGAGCTGCTTCAAATTGCGAAGCCTTGCCTTAATAATAGCCCAAACATTTTCGGTCGGATTGCAATCGGGTGACTGTGGTGGCCAGATCATTTGTTTTATTCCATTTTCCTCTTTCCGAGCGACGCAGAGACGACTTTTGTGTTTTGGATCGTTGTCTTCTAATAGAAGCCAATTCGAATTGCCGTTGCCATAGAACTTCTTGCCGGTGGGTAACAGTGTCGATGAATAAAGTTGGTCAACTTTCCAAAATCAGTTTCACAGAAGCAACCATAAACATGGACCTTTTTTGGATGCTTTACCGTGCGAACGACCACTTTCTTTTTGGCTCTAGACTAGGCATGGGTAGTGCTATTCGCCAGCCAAAAGAATGACTCGTCAGTGTATATAACTTCGCTCCAATCTCTTGTTGAATTTTGCTTTGCCCAGTCAATGCGTTTTTCTTCTGGTTTTCTGTCAAAAAGGGTTTCTTCATTGTACTGCGATAACGAACACCGGCGACATCTAATCCTTTCTTGATAGTAGAGTACGAGACCTCTATTTTAAGATGGCGTAGCCATTCAACACAACGACATACCTGGATTTTCGTCGAACAACTTAACTATCCGTTTATCTTGCTTTGGCAAGGAGGCTTGGTTTGGCTTAACATTGGGCTGATCGAAACCTGGTGAGTTATGAAGGTATTTTGCGACCTTCGTCTGCGGCCATTGTGGCCCCTTTGGCTGCTTCAAATCGTGAATGAAAATGTTCGGAATTCATGTTTCGGTTGTACAACAAACACTGTACTGATCTGACAGTTGTCGAAACCTAAACGCGAAAAAGCTTAGGGTCCCATCAGGCAACACCAAAAGTATTTTTCAAATGTTTTAACTTTTGAATATACTTTGCATCGACTGGAGAACTCCTATGAATACAAGTTTGTAATGTGATCAAAAGTTGATAATAATTACCGCATCATAATTGCCTCCCATACTACATATTCCCAGTCGGTGATTCAACTTTTTTGGGCTTCTTTGCTTCGTGTTGAAGTGATGCCGATTCACTATCCGAATCACATCCAGTGTCATTCCGATGTTTAACCGCTTTTGCCATTTCATTCGAAGAATTTCATTCGAAGAATAGTGCTCGTACCGAGTTTTTCAAAAACTTTTTCAAACGTAGTTTTAGTGATTTCCAAACTCATGAGCTGTTCTTCAAGTTTTTAAATGTACTTTTCATCAAATGCCGTTCTTTCTCTGTAAAAGGAATGAAACGGAAAAAATGTCTTTTAAAAATATTATTTCCTAGGACAATTTTACAATCGTGCGCAAATCGTGTCCTGGGAAATAGAGCCTTTACTCATACACAATTTCTGTGGGCCGAAAGAACTTTACAAATATAAATCATATTTCGGTTTTGGTTTACTTACGCATAGACGTCATAGAAGAAACCGGCTGACTTGTTGTCGGTGTTTGTTGTGCTTGCTCTCCCATTGTTTTAATTTTTTTTGAATTTTGATGAAAATGTTGTGAAGCGTGTGCTTCAACAAAGAAAATTTAATTATCTTTGAAAATGTCAAACGGGCTGTATTGGTGCTGTAATAAATACAGTATTAGGGTTGTCGTTGGTGCAGACTAAATTTGACATAAATATGTAAATGTTTAGTACAGATATACGATACACACATATACCAATACAATAACAACGCATATAGCAGGCAAAAAAAACATGCACACACTCACACACATGAGCAAAAAACCTGATGACAAAAGATGCTGAATTCGCTGTATCTTCCATATTGAGAGAATGAGTAACAGAGATAGACTCGCATATCGATGCATGCCATGCGCACACATTCAACCAATTCGCCAATGTTTATGTTTCCATTGTGTGTATCGCGACAAGCCTCATTATTGTTTACAACGCCGCTCTTGCATTCTCAACTTGAGACAAAATCAAGTGTGTATTTTTCATTTGTGATTCATTTCACGACGATTCTTATAATCGTTATTCTTGGAATTATTCATTTTAAAACGCATTAAATTTTGTAAACAAGAAAAAAAAGTCGAAGAAAAATTGTCCATCGATTGGATAAGGACATAAAACCGAAAAGAATTGTGTGATAAGATGGCCGGTACAATTCTTGAGAATTTAAGCGGAAAAAAATTGTCGATTTTAGTGGGCACATTGCTTGTATGTCAAGTGATTTGTTTTCTTATCGGCGGATTAATCGGTAAGTCACCGCCCAACATTACCTATTTAAATCAAAAAATATACACATGAAATATGGGAAGAAAAAAATTAAACGATTTGAAAATAACAATATAAAAATATCTACAGCCCCTGTACCAGCTAGTGTACAGACAATTCTTGGAACGGTGTGCAAGGACATACCAGGTTCATTCAATGACACTACCAAGTGGGTTTATTCACGTGGACTTGGACAATGTGAAACCATTCAACAAACCGATCTTGAACGGCATGATGTTCGACTTGCCAATCAAATTGTATTCGTTTTTCAGGTGAATTAAATGTGTTTGCTTTTTTATTTTCATTTAAATCATCGAATTCTTTTGAAGTTGAATGAAATGATGTTCATTTTTTGTTTTGTTTTGTTTTTAATTTTGTTGTTGGTTTTTTCATTACTATTTTGAAATGATTTTAATTTCATTTTTAAAGATGCCACTTCCACGTGAAGGAAAGGTGCTTGATTATTCCCGATGGCAACAAAATCTCATCGGAATTCTGCAAACGGATATTGCTTACCATGAAAATGTGATGCTTGAACCACAAGCAATTGTCACCCTTGATGCACGGTTGGCATATCGCAACAAAGGCGATGCTGATAATGATTGGAAACATTACTCATCATCGTTAGAACAACGTGAATTGGATTGTAGTGGTGACGAGGTAGGCAATACATTTTTGAATTTATGTCATTTCGATAAATCGTTTAGAAAATGGGTGTGTTGCAGAGCTGTTACTGGTACCAAGTGCGGTGCTCGCACTTATAGCATTTTTTAAGTTTATTTAAGAAAGAATTGCCCTTAGAAAGAAAAGTGCCTGCACATCCGCGGTACCCAAAACAGATCTGTTTCAATAAGATGAAACAACACCCAAACATTATGACACCAAATTACGCAAATTTTTTCAATGAATGTTTTTATCTTTCTTTTTTGCAGTTGTCTGATGAATATTTGTACTCATGTTCAACGTTACCGCTATTCGAATTGGGTTCATTACATCACGATTTTTATTTACTGAATGTTCGATTGCCGGTCGATTCTGAGCGCAAAATGAATTTAAACATTGGTAACATTCGTGACTTGCATTTGACGGTGATTTATCAAAATGGTGGTTTTACCAAAGTTTGGTTGTCATTGAAAACCATATTCTTTCCATTCATCGTTGCAATAATGTGCTGGTTTTGGAATCGTGTTCATCAATTGCAACGTTCACCTGTACTAATCGAATACATGTTGCTTGGATTGGGTGCAGCACTAACGTTTTTGAATCGTAAGTTGCACACGATATTTGTTTCACTCATAGCCAATCCAAATGTAAACCAATTAAAAAAAAATTCTTCTTTCAGTTCCGCTCGAATATTTGACACTTTTCTTTGACATGCCATTTATGCAACTCTTGGCTGATATTCGTCAAGGTGTATTCTATGCACAATTATTATCATTTTGGTTAATATTTGCTGGTGAACATATGCTTATTCAAGACGGTGCATCAACATTGAAAACTTATTGGAAACATTTGAGCGCTGTGGTAATTGGATGTGTTTCATTGTTTGCATTCGATGTATGCGAACGCGGAGCACAGCTTCGAAATCCATTTTATTCCATTTGGATGACTAAAATTGGTGCCAACATTGCTGTAAGTTACTAGTTTGAGATGAACTATCCCGATTTTCCATCGAAAAATTAACGTGAATTAATCAATTTTGGATCATTTCAGTTCACATTCATTTTGCTCGCTGGTATTTCGGCTTGTGTTTACTTTTTCTTCTTGTGTTATATGATTTGGTGTGTATTCTGTAACATAAGCATCAAGCGTACATCGTTACCATCGATGTCAATGGCGCGTCGTCTTCATTACGAAGGTGTCATTTATCGATTTAATTTCTTGATGTTGGCCACATTGATTTGTGCCGCCTTGACCATTACCGGTTTCATTATTGGCCAAATGTCGGAGAGCCAATATCATTTGGATGATCCAGTCCATTTGGAATTCACATCGGCATTTTTCACTGGCGTCTACGGCATGTGGAATATTTATATATTCGCATTGATCATTTTGTATGCACCAAGTCATAAACAATGGCCATCAACTGGCGGTAATGGAACAACAAGCACCAATGATAGTGCAACAGGTGAAATTTTGTTTTTTCTTCTTTTTTTTTTGATTAAATCGATCGATTTTTGTTTTGAGAAAAAATGTTTTCACAATCTTCGTTATTACTAACATAATAACTTATCAGTCCAGTTAAATTTTCTGCAGAAGCAGAGTAAAAATTAGTTTGATTTGTTGGGTGACATCAATGATTCATTGACAATGAATGCCAATTTTTGATTTTTTTTTGTTTCGGTATTTTGTATCTTTTTATTCATTTGAATTATTGATTTTATTCCAATTTCAGAAAATATTGTCGGCGAAGAGATTGAATTTAACAGTCTACCATCGGACACAAATCCAAGCGAAATATCGTCACTCACTTCGTTTGCACGCAAAGCAGCTCTGGATTAAAGACATTATATACCTCTACTTATTCATGTTTTTTTTTTTTTTTTTAATTTGTGACACAATTTTATTATTTTTATGTTAAAAGTCATAATAATTAGCAGGATGTCAAGATTACAACGACAACACATCTTAGGCTTAATCTTATATGGATCCTACCAAACTTTGAATAATTCTCAAAAATTGATTTTTTTTGTATCATTTTATTCAATGGTATGAAACGAAAAATGTGTAACCGAGTGCCAATGAATTTCGATTAACGACGTCTGTCGTTGCAATTTTTTTATGAAATTCAAAATATTTTAATTTTTTTTTTCGCTTTCACAATTGAAATTCTTGTGCTTCTAACTATAATTTTTTATCTCAAAACTCAAACTTCTAATCAATATTATCGAATCTCGAAATAGTCAAATAAATATTTGATACATGCCGTTTGGCAAACAATTTTCAACAAAATAAATCTCGACAAGTAGCAAAATCCCATAGTAAAAAACCCATAGTAAAAAAAATCTTAGTAATTCCATCAATATTTATATAAATAAAAATGAAAATCAAAATAATTTTGTACCGTTGTAATATTAGGACATTTTTCTTATTGTGAACGCATTTACGTGTAAATTTTGTATGATTTTAATGAAAGAAATGAATACTTTTAGCAACAACAGCTTCGAACAAAAATACCAACTTAACATTATTCAAATTTAAAAGTAGTTTATGTGATTTAGTTTTCTTTGATCTTAATAATATTAAAGCTACCTAAAGAAAAATAAAGAACTTATTTGCCCCCAAAACTAGTGATTATTTTTTTAAATGTGATTACAACATACATACAGAATTTTGATTCCACGACTAAGATAGACCATGTTTTCAATAACTGATTTTGGAAGACTTCGAAAAGGCAAATTCATAGATTTTGATCAGGAATCCAAGTAAAGAAACTACAACTCCCAGTGAACGAGAATTAAATTACCTTTCTTCAAATTGAGGAAAAAATGATGACAGTAAAGACGTTATTGGGGAAGGATTCAAAAACTTCTGTTCAAATTTGCCACACTAGATAGAATCGACTTTTGTTGGGACCCTCTTTGGATCATTGCAAAAATCAAAACATTGAAAATATACATCGATTCGACTCGTAATTGAAATGTATAAGTGATTTTTTCTCGCTTTCAATTCAATTTTCATTCATCTGAAGTGCCACTGAATTTTTGGCGTCAACACCCACAATTCAAAGAATTACCAATTTCTTTGGTGAAAAAAATGTATGCCCATCATTTTTTCCTAACATTGTCTCCAAAATCAAAAATACTGAATGTATTTATTTACCTTTACTATGTAACATTGCTTCAATTAACAGAAAGAAAACACTGAATCATCGATAGAATTTCAAATGTTTATTATTGTTAATTTATTTGAATGAAAATGAGAATATACTCGACTACAATGTGTGGGTGTGTTTGAAATGGGTGATATAATATAATATGTAATAATAATCCAATCCATGATAACTGGCTTAAATTTATCATTCGTAAAACTTGGCTTTTGAGTGGAACAAATATTTCACAAATGCGATAATTGAAAATTAATGAATTCGGATAAGTTTGTTGAAATCTTTATAACCATTTTATGCTTAAATAACTGTGTAATTTTAATCAAAAATTTATCGTCTTTTGGGTATTGTAAGGGTGTAGCCAGTTATTATAGTGTAAAAATTTTGCGTTTAAACTTTTTTTTATTATTCAATATTTTAGTTATGAGAAAAGAGATTAACTGTTTTTTTTTTGTTTAAACTAGTACACTACTCGCTTCATTTTGAACCACATAACTTATATAGCTATATGTATAGTTTTTGTTTCATGTATGTCCAAGATGTCTTGTATACGTCAGAACAATGTTGAAATGTTATTACATTTGATAAAATGCACCATCTTATTTTCATCATCTTGGCTTATACTTTTGCGATTATTCTATTATCTAAATACAGCAAATTTTAACCAAAAAAACTATATATTATAAGAAATACATGCAAAAAAGATTAATTGAGAAAATTATTTTGAAATGCACAGATTCATTTTCATTTTGATTTCAGTTGTTGTTGTTTTCAAAATTTTGTTGCTTCAGGTGATTTGATTTGTAAACGCATTTCTTGTTTAACTGTTTAAAATTAGAAATCTAGAATTTAAAATACAGTATTTTGCCTGTGAATTTATGCTTTTGAATTATTATTTGTTTTAAACAAAGAAGTCCAAAATAACTCATTGAAACATGAAAACGGCGCAGTGATTATTTTTTTTAAAACCCTCTTCATTTGTACAGTCAAACTACAACTGTTCACATTTATTTTGGAAGAATTAAAATCGTGTTCGCATCATTGTTTCATTTTTTTTTATTCTGGTGAAATTTTACAAAGCAATTGAATCACAAGAGTGTTTCATCCAGTAGGTTGTTGAACGGTTTGTTTAAGATTGGTGTAAATGATGTGGTTGTGCCGTGGCTGATGTGATTACATCTTGATGTGAATGATTATAGCCGGTGGATAAGTTGAGCGAACCCGACAATGCTGTACGATCAAAGGCGAGTGAACTATTTTGTAGGAAATTTGTGTGCTGATTTAGCATATGATGGAAATGCTTACTAATCGAATGCTGCTGAGCCGGATTATGGAATGAAGTTAAACTTGGCCGCGGATAAAACTGATTCATGCGATTGCTTAGTAGGATATTGGCGGTGGACGCAGCTGTAAATGGTGGTGATGTTGTTGCTATTGGATTTATATGTGATATGGACGATTTTTGAAATTTTCCATCAATGTTCAGCTGAGGTGGCGATGATGCTAAAGTTATAGTTCAAAACAATCAATATTCATTCACAATATGTATAATTGTATTGCTGCGGAGGTGCAAGTGGAAGTGAGGTGGGAGGTCATTTTTTTGTTCTCAGCAATACAATTGTTTGAAATTAAAAAAAAAAAGCAAATTCGAGAAAAAAAAATAAATTACCTTTTGGAGATGAGCGCCATTTTAAATCGGACTTTTCATATGAAGTACCGGCGGTGGGGCTATAATTCAAATCATTTGATTCATGCGATTCATCCATTTTTGATAAATCCAATGCGACACTGGATTTTGTTGTTTTTACCAAATCATCTTCAGCCGAATTAAATGGATAAGATGTTTTCAACTATAGCAGAAAAAGAATGGATAAATTTAGATATTTCATCGGACATTTTTTGTGTCGTCTATTTTCAGCAGATTAAAATGCAAACAAAAGATTGTGAATCATTTCTATTCCAATGAAGTTAAATATAAGTTAGAGGAAATAGAATCTCAAGTTAAATAGAATTTAATCAATACGATATCGATTAAATGTAATTGGCATTGCATAATAAAATCGTAAAAATAGATCAAGGGTTGCACAGGTTTATCGTACCAAATAACAAGAAAAAAAAAAAAGGAACCATATTTTCGTTTTGCCTGTGATTTTATTTCTATTGTATCACGCAATTGATTTGATGCCGAATATAGCATCACGTTCGTTTGTAATAGCATGGTTTGTTGCTGTTTTTATTTCTTATTTAATGCGAATACATATATCACGGCTCATTCCCAAGAGACGTCGCTTGGTGCGTTTGGCCCTATGAAATGGCAAATCTGTAGATACTTCCATTGAAAGATTTTTTTTTGTTTCAATATGAAATAAACGTGACAAATGTTGGCATGTGGCACAAAAAGTGACGTTCTTTTTTCTATCGATATTTCAATGCTTATGTGTGTGAATATTGCAATTAATTTAAGGTCAATGAGATGAAAAGGAGTTCATCAAAATCAATTCATGCAATAAATAGATTGTTCCAAAAAAAAACTGTTCAATTTTATTGATTTTGTTTTAAACGTGTTTGAGAAAATGTCATTCCAAGATTTTACCTTAACACGGCTAATAAATCAATTGATTGACAAATGCACTGACAAAAACCACTTGGCATCGAATATATTTCGTCGCGAAAAATGGTAACTTCGATAACAAAGTGAAAAAAATCGCTTTACACATTTTGGTAGAAACATAAATGGCGACCAATTGAGCGATCAATTGAATTAACACACTAAAAATAAGTTGAACCAAAATGTGGCTGAAATTATTCAAATGACATCAGTCATGTGTATATTTCAATGCGGGGACCCGATGAACATTGCAATGGCATGGTAGGTGCACATACAACGATTGAAAGATATGTGAGGAAGGATGGCGTGAAAATCGCAATACGAAACGTTACTTGTTTACAAATTCAATTTCATTTACACATATTGAATTTTCGTTTGCCAAAATGAAACTAATGTTATCATTAGCCTCTTAGCTGTATGCAAAAAGCCCGTCACAAGCTCGCATTCAAATGGCACATTTCAATTTTTGTCTATCAATTCATGTCACATTTGTTGTTGTAGTCATCATTCCATTTGAAATGTATGCTTATTGCCGACGGATTTATATCCACTTCAGCCAAATATATAACGTTAGTGAATTGAGTGAATTGTGTGGATTCACACCCATTGTATATCACTTTGTTGATACGGTTTTATCGTTTGTATGTGGTGTTTTAACATGCCAATTGCGTTTTATTTGCCTTTTCCTTATACACCTCCCCCTGTCGTGACTGTATAAAGCATATCACCAGTGTTCACCTTCATTCGATATTATTATTAGCACTTTTCAATTTTATAATCGACACGAGTCTATCGCCACTTTCAATATATGCTCGATGTCTGTTCAGATTGCGATGCCGATTTGCACATTTAGCAATTTTGTCGGTTCATTCTCTCTCTCTCTCTCTCTCTCTCTCTCTGTTCGTATACAAGCATACATATCGGGTATGGTCGGTCGGCGATGCTTTGAGCTCAAAGCACGCGTGCGACATTCCATTTAACATTTAAAGCATATCTCATTCAAAATAAATGGCACACGTACGCTTGAACGACAACGAATTGAAAGCTCTGGATAATGAAAATAACACCCAATAATAATACCGAAATATAATTGTAATAATCGAATTGATTTTCGTAATTCGGAATGTGAAGAGAGAAAGAGACATTCCCACTTAATTTGTAATGTATTTACACACCAATTGAAAGCCAAACAAATTTTTGGATGTTTATTATATTGGGAGTGGATTACAGGAAGTGATAAAGCGACACATATTTCAATTGAAAATTTGAAACAACAACCGGCTGCAACAGTGGCAACATTAAAAGCATCATTTATTTGTACAATACAAATCGAATTTTCAATCAGCCTGTAGAGATCGGTATAAGTGCGGATTAACCAAACAAACTAATCGGTATTTTGTAAATGAAACGATTTAATTACACAATTTGTGGTCGCGAAAATGCGATCATTTCATCGTATGCACCGACAATTTTCAATTGTTTTAATTAATTTTTTGTATACACACATTCGGGGCTAAGAGAGCGCAGAAGAGTGAAAATGCACATAAATCTGTGTATTAAAAATGGAAACAAGTTCCCTAACACATTTCACAAGGTTGTAGACACGATAAATAGATTGTTTCCTTCATAAAAAAAAAGTTCATGTTGTTATTGTTGCAATTTTCATGGCATAGCGGAAAAAGCAGAAATCCGCTTAAATATTCAACGAAAACAACAACATCGCTTGTTGGAATGTCCAAAAAGTCAAGTGAACGACGTTGCCCCAACAAAAATAAGCCATGCAACAAATACACATGGAACGAAAAGAGATCATGGAAATTAATGATGCAAATAAATAAATGTACTGTTGTGGAAAATTCAATGTATACGCTCATTGATTTAAAACGCATTTAAGTTAAAATGGTGTGTGTGTATACATTCAATTTGGAGAAAATGGAAAAAAAGTGAAATTCATTCGTTTCGCAAACTTTGCACAAAATCTTGCATATGCATTTCATTCAACACATGCCCATTATCGTTGGCAATGTCTATAGAAACAGGCAAACATTGAACAGCAGTGCGGCAATAGCCGAAGTTAAAGCATAGAAACAGACGTATAATAGCCAAGTACCAAAATTGAATAGGGATTTCAACCAACAACAACAAAAGAGATGCTACTAAATTAAGTCGTTCAACATGTGTGAATCTTATCTAATGTACTTAAAATGCTATTCAACGTAAATACTTGTATCAAAATGTCGATATTGAAAATGGGAATGTACAAACCGCTAGACGGTGCACAATGCTCCATTCTGTTCGCGAGAGAGATTGTTTTTGCTAAGTCCGTATAATTGAATGTAACAGATAGATAGGGATAGGGATTGAAATAGAAGGAGAATTGTTTCATTTTGTTTGTTTTGATCGATGAATTGAGTTGTACTCAAACATGTGTGCAAATATGTTGCATTTCAATGTGCATCTTTTTGATAAATCCACTATGGATACGGAACTGTTCCAATCAAGTGATTGTGTGTTCGCAAGCGTTCGAAAAATTTGAATCGGATTTTCTAGCCCTTATCGTAATGATATCAATTCAACGAGAGAGAGAGAGAGAAAAAGCATTTTTGTAGCGCGCACACACACACACCCACAAATAACAAACCACAAAATTGGCAATGCTAATTTTACCACATTCCGACGGTGAATCGGATTCGAATATCGATTTGTATCCAGGCAGAGGAAGAAAAATTGGAGTGCAATTTGAATTTCCTTTCAAATTTTGCCATCGTCGAAACCATTCAAAAACTTTTCGGCTAAGGAAGTTTATTTCTAATGCCAACCAAGCCTCTATTGAAATATCTTTGAAATGCTAAAATTGTATTCAATATCTTTCAAATAGATAACTCATATTATCTACATCTTTTTGAATTGAATTGAAACGTGTGCGAGTTTCAGCTCAATTAACGGATCTAAATAGATTCACTTTTTGGGTACAGGTACTTCTCTGAAGGAGAGCGATTAATTTGTAAAGCTAGTCTTCAACCGCCTGTCGATAGTCAATTTTGAGCTTCTTAATGCTCGTCTATTGCGAATTATAATGAAATAATCATGTGCTGCGTGACTATGATTCTAATAACTGAATCGTATTCACCGAATACCATTTTCAATGTAACAAATAATAAATCCATAGAATAGCATATTTATTTATTTTTCTCAATGGAACGGTAATCCTTCTCAGCGCTGTATTCCCTTATCACTAACAAACCCAACAATTAACGATGTGCTTTACATGTTTAAACATCTATTGCGTGTATGTATATTTTTTGGAAATATTATACCGTCGCTATGACTAATGGACTTTATATTTAAAGAAAAAAAAATATATCAATGAATGTAAAGGATACAATTTTTACAAATACGTCAATAATGAATAGAAATGCGAACCATAAATAACTTCATTCACATGTTTTTTTATTAATTATTAGATTAGGAATTTCATTTATCCATTTTTCTTGGAATTCCCTGGCGTAAAATGTACAATTTTTTTATTTTTCACCTGTTGCTTTTCAATATATTTTGTAATGATTTATATCTATTTTCGTACAGACTCTTGAAATGATTTCAGTAAAATCAATAATTTCGGAGGAGTTAAACGAAATTTGGAAAAAATATGGATATTTTTCATGTAATTGAATCGGTTTTCGTTGCAATAAAAAGTCGTTTCAATTTCAAAATTCAAACACCGTTAAACAAACAATTAAAATCAATGTGCCTTCTGCATTTTTGGAAATATACTTATATAAAACTCATTTTAAGTAGAAAAAAGGATTAAAATATCAACGGTTATTTACAGATGGTGGCTGTTAAATTATTGAAAATAATTATTATTTTACATGAAAACGAGAGAAACAGTTTTAACAATGCTGATTTCTTAATATAGACATTGCCCTCAACATTATTAGATATATATATCCTTTTATCGTCGTTAATTTGTTAACATTTCTTTCAATTTATAATTCGAACCGAGTTAGTTAGGTACCAATTAGAATTGCGTTTGATCAATGTCACGGTATAATTTCAACATGGGCGGCGTGTGATTCGATTAAAATCACCGAATTAAATGAGAAAAGTGTGTGTTGCAGATGGTATCATTAAATAAAAGTGATGACGATTATGACCAAAACTTGATTGCGAATGTAATAATTTGTGAACCGAATTCAATGGTCGGATTAAAGTAAGGTGAACTGAATAAAATGGATAAGTTAAAAGAAGGAGAAATCGAATAAATCAAAGGACTACAACAACGAAAAAAATAAGGGTCTTTATCTTGTTTGTTATTTTTATTGATATCGTTTATTACATCGAATGCACGTTCCAAGTATCTATTCGACATAAACCTCTGTTTTGTGGTTGATTTTTTTTTTCAATGAGATATATTGCAAGCATCACCCTCGTTTAACACACACGGAAAACAAGAAGAGATTCAATTCTGATTATCGTTTTTTTTATCTGCGGATGGTTTACTCCGATATTTATCAATGATCTCAAATCTTTCAATTTATTTGGTGTGAAATGTGCTCGAACTTGACCATGTTTTCACTTTGGATTGATTTGTTCCCACCGATTCATTCGATTTCTGAAGGAATGTCGTGGTAAACTATTTCGTAGATTTTTGCGTTGTACAAATTACGTTGGCAGTTAAACGTTGTGGTTGAACTTTTAATCTGGTTTTATTTAACCTACGAGTTTGTATGGGAATCTGTAGACAACTTGATTGTACGTTATATTACAAGAAGTCAAGTCCTACGATTTTGATTAATAGCTTCCAGTTTATCAGAGGATTTTTGAAGATTAGAAATATTTAAATCGTTTATATATCGATTCAAGTAAATTGGATGTGTATTTTGGTTATAATTAGAATAACCCACATAAATACGCATTCATTTTGCATCTAATTGAAAACATTCCATTAGATATGAAATCTCCAGTCATCCCCACTTCAATTTTTTTTTTTCGATTAAATAACAACGCCATTGGTAATTTTTCTACGTTTTTAAAAATGTTAATCAGAATGAAGGTAGAAAGAATGGTTACTAAATATACTTTCCTAGTATTATACGAGTTATTAATTTTTGAAAATGCTCATCTTACTGAATTTATTTAATCTCATAACAGCGTATGTTAAGCATGCGTATTTTTCATTCAAATCGAAGTAAAAATTCTATATTTGTCAATCTCTTCAGAAAATATTTATTTGTTCTAGTCATACATAAATGACTCATTTAAAATGAGTAAAATTTTGATGTCAGTAAATATCATTGAAAATCCATAGCATGATCCATAGGTGACGAGGTTTCCTAGGGATGGGCACCCTGGAAAATGACCTTTTTTGGCCATCTTTGAATTGACTCTTGCAAAGACCCTCTATGAATTTTGCCATCACACATCCCCCAAAAAAAAATTCCCGTTACCACCTATTGTTGAATATGCAAAATTCTTCCGTAAGAAGACTTAATTTTATATGACCCAAAAAGTTTTTTAAGATTAAAAGTACAAATAATGTAAAACAATTGATACCGGTATCACGTCCCATGTACAAAAAAGTGACTGACTATTTTGGGACAAACTAAATGATTATTGACTGTAAAAAACAAGCAACCTTAGTTAAATTTAGTTAACCGTTTGTTAACTTCAATCAATTAAAGTAAGCTATGGTTGACTGCAATGGTTAACTGTAGTCGACAATAATCATAGTCACCCGATAGTCAAAACGTCCCAAAATAATCGCCTGACTGACTGAGTAACTATAGTCGATTGTTTTCCATACAACATTTTAAAATTCATCAATTTAGCTAACTATAGTCACTTACAGTCAATAGTAACTTAGTCACTTTTTTCCACTCGGGTTGTATTTGAATAAATTGAATTGTATTTCAAAAATTGTGACTATTACACAGGGATATGAAATGTTCGATTCAGTAATCAAAGCAAATATATATTGATGTAATTATTAGAAGATGGGTATTTGTTGTGCCAAAATCTCCTACAATTAATCTTCCATCCAAAAGTGTTTTCTCTTTTCTTTTTCATTTGGAGACAACTACACTAAGCCAAAATAAAAAATAAAATGGAATGAGAAAAAAGCAATCCGATATGCTCGATGAATAGAGATATAAAAAAAAAGAGATTTAGGGTAAAAATACATATGGTTTGTACGTGCCGAGTAAATCAACAGAAGAAATTCAGCGTTTGAGAGTTGAAAAGTTTGTAGAACGTGAACTTGGCTAGTCGTAAAATGGGCAACGTATAGCGCAGATCAATTGCTGAAATGGTTGGCAATTTTACCAAAAAAGTATAAACGAAAGACGATGGCAAAAATGTGCCTTTTTCTCGGTTGGTTTTTTCTTTCGGCTGCCACACATGAATTCGTTTGGTCTGCATTTCAACTTCCTCACATTTAAAACATATCGTCTTTATTATTTTGTTATCCCTTGCCAATATAAATAATGTTTAAGTACTATAATTGGACAGAAGGTAAATTACGTGCTATCATTTGTAGATAACAACCTCTATTATAGCACATGATGTTTAAATGTCTTCACACCGACATCGAATTTTGACTACATTTTCTATATGTGTACATTGAATTTTCTACCTATCCTCTTTTTTTGACGATTTCTTTGTTCACCAAATATATTTATTGTCATTGCGTCGGAAGTATTTTGGTCACAATAAAATGAGAAACAAATTGAATCACATGTATATTAAAGGAAATTCGGCAAAAATAACAAAAAGGCAAAAAAACGAGAAACGATTCTAGTAAACAAAACACGCTGATTGTGGAACGATAACGATCTGTAAAAGCATTTACTTCAATGCTCGGCAAAAATTGACTACAGAAAACCACGGAAAGAAAAACACGACGACTCTATACCTTAAACAAGTTCTTTGTGTCATTTCCATGCAATTCATCTTTACTTTCCAATGAATACAAATTTAAAAGTTTAATAAAAAGTTTTCCAATTAGTCAAATGAAATGAGGTGAATATTTAAAATGTCGAAACGTGCAGTGTGGTACATCGTTCATATGATTGTGAGAAGAGGAAAAAAATATCACAAAAATTGCAACTGAATTTAAATTGCGTCTAATTTTCGAATGAGCGTGTCGGACACAAAAAAAAATGTCGATATTTGTTCTTTGTAATTACATCTGTGCATTGATTTAGGCATAATATTTGATGCATTGTACGATATGAATTACAGAGAACAATAGAAAAATTAAGCGATTTACATTTAATTCGTTGGCCAAATGGAATTAGTTAAGAAAAACATATGTGCCATTATGGAATTATTATTGGTATGAAAACAAGTTACAAAGTCAAAATCCACCCTTTGGCATTGTTGCATTGCTTATCATGTCTTTATCTACTTAACTGTATTTTCGCCTTCGGTCAATATTTGGAAAAACACACATATAAAGTGAATTAAAAACAAACGAAAATTAAAAACAAGTTCCGCGATAGCATACATATGCGATGGATTTTTATTGTTTATGTGACAATGGAGCCACTCAAAAAGGATGGCTGTTTGCATATTAAAATATCATCGAAAATGAGTGAGTGTGTGTGAATGCGCGTCGTTCGTTTGGGCTCAAACGTGCGTGTGTGTGTGTGTGCTAAAGAAAAGCAAACAATTTAAAACAACTTCAATATGCTTCTGGATAATTAAATGCTTTTAAATAATTGTATTTGGACGACTGTCGATGAATTATAAATGGGTAAATGTTTATTAAATGTAATTTTATTTACGCTCATATTTTTTTTCCGTGTCGTACAATCAACATCAACTGCTGTCGCCCTCGATGCACTTGCCATACACACAAAAATAAAATCGCTACCCGTGCTATATGATGACCAATAAATAATGCAATAGTGAATATTGAGCGTCGATTAAAATGGTTCGAAAACAATGATGGAAAATAAAAACACCAACAATAACATTGTCGACAACGTCAAGAAGTCATATCAAAGTGTTTCGATCGATCGATTAAACCAGATTGTCATTTATTGAGTTAAAATAACGTTAGAATTGGTAATTATAATTTCGAACCCTCTTTAACTGCCATGCTGTGAGTACACTTACTGTCACACGAATCATGGTGTTGAATAACGGATGTTGATGGCAAATAAAATAAAGAGAAAGAGAGAGAGAGGGAGAGAGAGAGAGCGCGAAGAACAAAACAATCATAATCAAACACCGTATCAATATTGACGCTGTTTAGACTACTCAAACCGAAATGTTGTTTTGATCATCTGATTCCGAAATACATTTTATAAATACAATCGTTCACCCCACTGTTGATCACGCCAGTCAATACTCGACATTGCATTCATTCTTCTAATACTTATTTACCTTCTCATAACCTTATCTACTATAATTATTTAGCAAGTGGCACTAGTTGTATGTTGTGTGTGTGTGTTTTTTTTTTGTCTCGAAAATCCTAAAACAAATAGTCAAAAAGATAATTGTTTTTCGAAAGCTTGCACGATGGGAAAATTGTAAATGCCATTGATCGGCATCGCTGAAGATTGACGAAGACGCATTTTATTGAAGAAAATATCGGTTTCGCTTTAAATTTCAATTGAAAATGTTGATTTTTTGACATTATTTTATGAATTTTACATTGAAGTGTTTCGAAGTGTGAAATTATTATCTCAATTGAGTCAGTTTGTTGCATCGAAATGAGCAACTCTAATGTGATCAATGTGTTTATAATTTTCTCAACCGCTATGTGCTCGGGTTACAATATATTGAAAATAAAGGGGGTCGCTTTGTGTCGCACAGTAAGTGACGATTCAATTTAATGGTTGCTTAAATAGAAAGACAAACAAGTAAACAAAATGACATACGCATCGGCACGTGCTATTGTATGCAATAGCAAATATTTTCTAAACATTTCGCAACATTTTCTTTGGCCCAGGCAGAAGAGAGACAGAGACAGAGGGTTTGTGTGTGTGTGTGTGAGAGAGAGAGAAATTACCTTAGTATTTTCATTTAGTGTGAAAATTGAGCAACCAAAATCAACGATACGAACGATCGCAAGTGGTAAGTCATTGTAATTTTTTTTAGAATGCAGTCACATTATCCCTTGATATAAGTGTAATGCGCTCGTGTGACTTTAGTAATACGTCCAACCGATTATGATATTAATAAATATCATAATTAATTTAGCGAGTGTGTATAAATACGGTCGCATTAAATGTGGGGCAGAGATGGACACGGCGCCGCTCAAGTATCATTTGTTCCGTTATGTTGATTTATTAAATTAAAGGGAAACATCAACGGACACACGCAAAATGAACTTACATACAAATAGCGACGGTCAAATATATCGGGGTACGATTCATGTCATTCAAACACACTTGTAAAGTGAATTTAAACAAAAAAAAAACGTGACGAAAAATTGCCATACTTAAAAAAACTCCATTTTAAAAAGATCATGGTGCATTTTCTCTGTTGAATTAAACACAAAAGTTGAATAAAATTCAACATAATCCAATCATATGACGAATGAAGCCACTTTAGAATACCAACGATAATTTTTATTCATTTGCGCAGCAGTTAACAAAAAAAATCGTACTTTTTTCTCATAAAAACTTCAAACGTCGAAATACTCACTGTAAATTGACTTGCTATTTTGATGATGAAGGTACGGTTTTTTATTTAAAAAAAAAACAATTCACTGTGCACACTGCACAACGTATTGGTAGAAGTGTGAGCCGTATTTTGCACAGTTATCCCATTTTTTAAAAACTCTCAATTCATAAAATAAATTAATCAATCAAGAAATGTGATTTATCCATGTGAATGTTGTGATATATAAATGTAAAGTTGGGCAAAACAAATTAAGCGCATCATTATCAATTCCCATGCATTTTTTCATCATGTCTTCCCTTCTGTTTTAAACTGTTCTTCAAATATTTTTTTTAATGATTTCTGTGCATATATTTTTCGATTGATTTTCCAATGGTTTTCTTCGTAGTTAAATTTGTATTTCCCTATGCAATTCGATTCGCGATATTTAAACTGATGTTAATGTCAAAATAAATTTGAAAAAAAAAACAAACAAAAGATAAACAACCATCGTAAAAGAAAATCACTGTTGGTCACCAGGGACGACATTTATGTCATTTTTAACATTCTGGCAAAAGAGCAGAGACAGCAACCAATAAAAAAGACTAACATTTGGCAAGAGAGCAAAAAAAAGGCGCACAAGAGATTGGAAAATTGTTTAAAGGTTACAACAAAAGCCACTTGTATTATATTGTTAGGGTATTTATACAAAACTCATTAACGGTGCTGAATTGAATGTTGTTTATTTCAATTTTTCTCGTGAATTTTCCGAATAAATTTTTAATCGTCTATTCAACGACAAGAAAATAATGAAAAAAATCTAGGCCATTACAGTCGTCAATTTTCATCGTCATTTTATTTAAGCGGCTCTGATACATGAATATATATAATTGAATTGCGCGCATAATTCTCAATTGCACTCTCTCTCTCTCTCTCTCTCTCTCGTTTTTTACAAATGATGATGACAGCACAGCAGAGAATAAAAAGCAGATTATTTGTTGTTTTGTTGTTATTATGATTATTTTGTTATTATGTCGATGTTGTTATTGTTGTTTAAATTGTTTTGTTGTTGTTACAATATCTTCTGCGATCGGATTCGGTGAGTACTTAAAAATACATCATTTACAAGTAAACACAAACGACATAACGGTAGTGCAGCTGCCACATTTAAGTCGAATTTGTATCTATGCATGGCATTGAATTAGACTTGCGAACAGCAATGCACCCTCCAAATTAAGAGATTAATTGAAGAGGGATAATTTAAAATTTTACATTGTGATTGTCTCTTTCGTTTTGTATATCGCCCTTTTGCTCACTCTCTTCTATTCAAACAACCATTTTCATTCATATTTGCGCTTATATTCTCGCTATCGCCACTTAGTATGTATCACTTGTAAATCCTGATGTAAACCAGTCGATGTATATACAATATACATATAGATATTGGTTGGTTACAAGTAATCATCGTTATTTAAAGTACTTAATCGCTTTTTGAATATGCCATTAAATCTCTAACGCATCTTTTTGCCTGTAATTTTGATTGATCTTGATTGCTTTTTCCGCGAATCCGCACTAATATTAATGCGAATTCATCCTCGGTAAGGTTGATGATGTTTGATGAAAAGGGGAGTGATAGGTTATTTTTTTTAGAAAAACAAAAACGGGTTTAATTGCCAATTGTTTCTATTTGTTTCTCCTCTCAATTATAAATAATAACTGGTGATAATTTGAATTTATTATCGGGATATTTAACAACAAAAAAAGAAGAAGAAGAAGAAGATATGTGTATTCAAAATGTGTCAATTACCTCTTTCTTCAGATTTGTAGCCATGCTTGATGTATGTGATGTTGTGGTGTCACCATCGCAATTTGAATAAATCAAATTGGATTCGGCGGTCAATTTTTCGGGGCTGTTACTAATCCAGCTATTCGAATCGTTTGTCAATGATGGCATCACACCGCTAAAACTCTTTAAATTTGGTTTACGTTCGTCCTTTTCGATCTCAACATCAATGTTACTAAAATTACTTTTGGTGGAATGTGTATCGTTCTCATTTAGATCATCACCTTCCACATCAATCTCATGCCGTATCACTGCATTTTCATCACTTCTATTTTGTACACTGCACATTACATTCGCTGTCTGTTTTAAATCACTGCACGGTTGTCCACTTTTATGCAATTCAATGTTATTGCTGTCGCTTTTGTGTATTTTGTGTATGGTATTATTGTTATTCGTATTATTATTATTATTATTATTATTTAAGATATTATTGTTATTATTGCCGCAATGACCACTGTTCAATTTCTTCAGAATGTCAGCGTCTGACGTATGTATCGACGAACCATTTTCAATTGTCGCATCACAATTGTCATTAAGTAAACTACTATTGCTGTGATTGCTACAGGAAACAATAAAATTGTACGAATTTAACTAGCTTGCAATTGATGGTGGAAATGTGCCTCTTTCATACCTGATACATCGTTGCATCGGAGGATGTGAGGCAAGGCTATGTTCTTCTGTTGTTTCGATATCCACCATTTCTTCGTCACTTGACACACTCTCAACCGGTACACTTGTTATGGTGTCACGTATTGTATCTGATGCTGAATTACCGCCATCGGAGCGTCGGTGATTGTATCGCTTACTTCGATTTTTTCTATTTTAATGAAAATCGAAAGAAATTAGAATGAAACATTTCTTTTTTTTGAAAAAAACAAGGCCGACTTTATTTTTGTAGAAAATTTTCAATTATCTCTTCGCGTAAAAGAAACGTAAATCCGATTAACTGATTTTTTTTTGAGAATTCATTCAACTTACAATTCATTTTCATTGTTAAAATTCGATTCATTCGGTTCATCTATACGATTATTTTGCACTGGACTCACTGAAGCACCCAAAAGTGATGAGTTGAACACATTTTCGTTAAAAAGTTGCGCCCGATGCGTACCAAGTACCGGTTTAAATGCCGAATTTTTATAGTACGGCATTGCTGTTGCGTTTGGTGAATATGGTTTAACCGTTGGTGACACAATTCGATCACTGCTATTTCTTCGATTCAATGTGCTTTTATCATTGTCACCGTCCACTTGGGACGAAGGAAGCGTGTTTAAGCTGTTATGCTGATGATTATGATGGAATGTTTGATGATTGAAAAATATATGGGCTGGTTGCTTTAACCATGGCAATCCATATGCTGAAATTTTGAAATAAAAACAAACACAATTTCACTAATTTTCTGGAAAAAGATTCTCTTTTTTTTTAATTTAAGCTCGATTTGAATCGATTTCATTTATTGAGCTAAGAAGTTGTTTGCCATCGTCATTCATTAATATATATGTATAGTTAAATTATTTAAATTGAATAAAGCGTTGCATAAATCGTTGATTGATTTGGAATTAATTAATTTGAACATACATGACATCGACCCATTTATTTTACCTGAATGATGTTGCTGCTGTTGCCACATATAATCCATAACAAAATTACGTGAAAGTTGAATCGATGGTGCAATATCGGTTGGAATGGAGTTTGCGCCTCTCGGTACCGGATTCGAACAGATCGATGTTGAGTTCATCAATCGTGAACAATTTGCATTCGGAAGCTTTGTCGAGTGCACGTTCATTGGTCGAATCGGGTATTGATGACCAGCATTTGCTGCTGCTGCTACAGCGGCCGCAACTGCCATTAAAGGTGGACTCAACGGTTGTGTTTGATTTTCGGATGCATTTGACTCTTTTAGACCTTTTCGAATTTTTGGAAAGAAAAAAGCGCCACAAAATATTTTTGAATTTAAATCAATCGTGTGGATACTTGAGGGTCAATGGAACAATGAAAAAAATCACACATTTATTCTGGATAATCGAGACGAATTCGACATTTCGAAGGAAATTGTGTTTTTTTAACCTCACAAAGATAAATTGAATTAATTACCAGACTTCAGATTTGGAAAATTGTCCCTTTTGGATTACCAAATTTAAAAGACAAATTGTCAAACTTGCATTTTATTGAATAATGCTCATAAAAAAAAAACATTGATTTGTTTATAACATACGTTTTGGTGATTGTTCCGATTGTTCTAGATGAACGTTAGTAATATTGGTGGTAATTAAACTATTTCGATGACTTGATGATGCTGCGGAAGAGCGAATGGTATCCGGTGATGATGCTCTTGCTGCCGATGCTGATGATACCGATGAAATAAGCCGTTTTCGTGTTCCACCATTGAACATAGCTTTTACATCTTCCCATGCATATACTATTTCGTCTGGTGATACACCACTTAATTTCATATGCCTACGCCATGAATTGAAATTGGCCGCATCGGGTTGAACGTACTTATCGCCGGGTCCAATTCGATGTGAATGGAATATAAATTTATTTGGTGAAAAAAATAAACCACAATAACTGCATTTGATACATTTGGCGCGCGATGAATTATAACGTGATGGTAAAAATTGACCACGACAACCCCATGCACATTCGTGATACACACTGAATGAAAAATCATCGGGTAAACGTGGTGGTGCATTATCACCCAAAAATGATTTACATAAACGTTCGGCCTCACGGCGCGTTATCATGCCACATCGTCGTGAACTGACCGGCATTGCACCCGCCCGACGTAAGATCTCCAATTGTACGGGCGTACATTGAACACACGTTATGCCAAGTGCCACACGACGATTATGGATTTCATTGTAACTAAATTGCTTTAATAGTGTATTGGAAATTTGGGCCAAACATAAACGCTCCTGGGATTCAATATGCAGCGATACTATCGGAACGCCGTACAACATAACTGTGCCAACCTGTGTTTGATTGGAGAAAATAGATGCGATTCACCTTTAAGAATGCTACTACTACAACTTACGTATTTTTTATGCAATTTTATTTCTTACATTTTTCTCAACATTCATTATTTTTACCAGGGTTTAACGTCATCAATGATGGATCCAGTCGGATATTTTAGATATAAATCGAATGGGTTACGTTAAAAGCTACGCAACACATTCGATTTATTTCCAAAAGCACCTGGCTGGATCCTGGATGACGTTATCCAAACCTGCTTTTACTTTTTTTAACAATGAAAAAAAAGCGCCGACAGTTTGGCCAGTTGAAAAGTTTAATAATAATTGGACCTACTTGGTTTGGTTTGGATGTGGTTGGTTCGTTATCGGTTGATAGAATTCCAGGGACGTTTTCTTGATGCTGATGGATGTGTGACGATTTCGATTCAGAGTTGTTGACTTTGCTTAGGCGATGTGATAACACTGAGTCAATTTCCCCGCTGAAACCGAAACAAAAACGGAACATATGTTATAAATCGTAGTCGTTAGAAGGGAAAAAACACCTCTATTACGTAAAATGTCATTTTGTTTTAACACCAACATTTATCAATGTTACACTATAAACGATGAATGTTGATGCGTTCGAATGTGATTTAAATCGATTGAAGACAATTTATTTGAGATTGACAAATGCCACTTGTAAAATACTCCAATAAGAAATATTGATTGATCGATTTTTGTCTCAATCGTCCGAGGATTAAAAGTAACCTTTTTTGTGCTTAAAGAAATTGTCTAATGAACCGCAACGCCAATTTTAGTAGCTGTTGAGTTGAATGTTTAATTATAATTAATTATCTCTCATAAATACGATACAACAATTAAGCTTTAATCTGTGTTGATTCGTTTTAATTATGCCAGTTTATAAACGGTATTATATTAAAACAAAGGCTGGTCTGTTTTTTTCTTATTATTTCAGGTAAATGATGTAATTCTCTAATGCTACATCGCATTTGGAGTAGATGCAATCAGCATAAAGAATGTTTACGGATAGTGGTAGCTGTAATGTGCATCCCTTGTGTGCCACTTTAGTCTACATCTAATGAAAAATCCAACACTCACAACGAAAAATGGCAGCGCATGCAATACACAGTTAACATGATTATATTATACGTATGTGTGTGTGTGTGTGTTACGAAGGAAAGTATGAATTATAAGCCGCAATTCTTCAGAATTGATGTTGTGTATGTTATGTTTTGTAATTTTTCGGTGCATTGAGTCGAATATAATTTTATTATATACCGGTGGAAGTATGTATGGAAAGGCGATGGCGAACAGTATTGAAACATCAAATTTGCTTGAGAAATCAGGGAAGAAAACAATACGATGAGGAATAAAATTGTTTGTTTTTAAATTATTGCGAATTAGAGAGAGGGAAGGAAAATACAGCGAAATGAAAATAAATTCCATGCAATGGAATAGAAATGACTCAATTTGGATAAGTGAATACGATCACAGTCAAAATAAATGAATAAGTAATAAAGTGAATAATGGCAATGGCTTCAAAAAAAAATCAAATCTTTTTTTCCTCTCTTTCGTTGATTATGATTTTATCACTAGGTTCTCGTTTGGGGGGTTGTGCAAAAGAAAGAAGAAAAAAAGTATGAAAAACATGAAATGGTCATGTAAAAATGGACTTAAGTAAATCAATTAACTGTTCTCAAGCGTTGTACATTTACATTTCTCAGAATCGCTGTGTTCAGTTAATTTTTTCTTCTTCATCATCGTGTGACTTTCAATCCAATTACGTGCTATCGACGTTTTGACGCAATCACTGAATTTATTCAATTAATGCAAAACCATAACAAAATTTAAAACTTATATTATCATCGCTTCGCAGCGCAAATTAATTCTTCGTCGTGTTTTTTTTCCTCTTCTTTTCAATTTAGAATAGCTACGGCCCATTGTCAAATGGAAACGCGTGGATTGGCCACAGTAACATATTTCATGCGCTTTAACATTTGCTGTACTGAACTATAGAGTGAAAGAGAGAGAGAGAGAGAGAGAGATTCATTTGCATTTTGTGTTAAATGACATTCAACGCAATGCGAATAAGGGTACACACCGAATGAACTTAACACAAACCGCCACTAGGGAATTCCAAGCTGCAATGTAACTGAGACTATGCTCGGTAGCGACTAACAAAAAAAGCAACCAGCGAATTCAACATTGAAGAAATTAAATGTCAATTTGATTTGATGAGATTTTTTCGGTGCGTTCGTTGCTCGTTTCATTTTCTTTTTTCTAATTTTCGTGTAGCATTTGCCTTTTGAGACAAGTAGATACGCGATCGCATACACATCACCATGATTTAGACTTATTTAATTTACAAGTATTTAGATTTTACTTCGAAGCATGCGAAATTGTTTTTTTTAAACCTTAGTTTACGAATATTCCAGATTTTTTTTGTTATTAAATGTTGAACTAAAAATTCTGATGTTTTCTATATAAAAAATGTAAATTATCAAAATATATGAAAAATATTAGAATTCCAATATCTCTTTCCAAAATATTTTTTAGAGTTCGGTTGGTTTCAAGTGAATTATTATTTTTTAAATCAGTCGGACTAAAGTATGTTTACGTGGGAACAGGGGGTGTAAGCCTGGATAACCCCTATTGAATCGTCCGAGTCAACCCCGGTGGCAAGAAGGATTTTCTAGGATTCTTCCCCAAGAAAATGAAGACCTTTTTTGCTCTTCAATTTTGTGCGAGATAGGTAGAATTCTTTGGATTTGCTAGGGTTCTTTACCAACGTGAAAGTATCCGATTTACCAACGTTTGTAGTTTACCCAGCAATAAATCATTAAACTGTTCAATTACTTTCTGTAAAAATCACATTTTTGATACAAAAAGTGTGGTAATTTATGTAGTCACATCATAGTTTTGGGAGGAGTTTTTTTTTCAAAAAATTGTTTTGAAGTTCAATAGCATTTAAAAAAATCAATAATTATAATACGATCAAAACGTGCTCCATTTTAACATTGTATGATACTAAACCAGTACATTTTATTATTATTTAAAACTTTATGTCGCTAAACGTTCTAGTGATTCATCTTCCATTTCAATGATCCTTTTATATTTTTACTTTATATTAACTTCAAAAATAAATCAATTTAAATAAAAAAACTACCTAAGGTTGCAGATAAAATCGACAGTGGATTCATATGGTGCCAAAAAAATTCCACTATCTCTGGGTTTTCATTATTTGGTGGTTTCACTTAAAATAAAATTTAATTTAAAAAAAATATTTCCACAACAAGGTTTCCCTTACATGGAGAGTCTCTTATCGAGAGATTTTACTCAGATATTGAGATTGATTTATTTTCAAGCAGTCGATTCAGTCCAGGAAGCTGATGTCAGGCGCTGATATAAAGTGAAAACAACAGAAGGGATTGTTATTGCTATAAAAACGTTTACATTGCTACAATCACGATAACAATTATTTCTATTGTTTTCGCCTTATTTCAGCGCCTGACATCAGCTTCCTAGACTGAATCATCCGCCTGGAAATATCTCTCTAAATCTAGGTTTTCCTGAAAATGTATTCAATGCATACAATATATTTAGATTTTGTCATCTGGATAACGTTAGGCGATGATACGAAATGAAAACAATAGAAGTGATTGTTGTACTGTATAGGTATAAAAATACTACCATAACTATAACAATCACTTCTATTGTTTTCATTTCGTATCATCGCCTAACGTTATCCAGATGAGCTGAAATGTCCAGATGACAAAATCTAAATATATTGTCTGATTCAATGACATTTTAATCGTGTATTCATTCGTATATATTTGAAATTCCAGAGCAAATCACCCTTGACTTGAAAACACCCCAAAAATGAATAAAAAATTTGGAAAAAACTACGAAATGAAGATTTGTAAGAAATTTTTGACGAGAAGATAGGTTGAAATCTCATTTCGTGAAGTTGAAATTTAAAAATCCTTTCTATCGACTATGAATGTTAATAATGTAAATCAAGACGAAACGATACTTGTTTCGTCTAAACCAAGTCGACTAAATATAATGATCATTGCAATTATTATTTCAAATATTTGCTGGTAATCTCTAGTTTCACTTACGATTTATACATTTTTATGTTTTTTATTGACTCGAAAGTATCCGAATTGTTCTTCTAAAAAAACGTTTTCTTTTTTTGTTTTTAATTATGACAATATTTTTCATACATTTCACTTGTAATATCGTTAATTTTATGAAATCACACTTCAAAATGCATTTTGTAAAAATGATATGCTTCAATTAGAATTACAAACTTTTACACAAAACACAATAAAATGTTGAAGTTTTGATTCAAAAACTAAATCGAAATTCAATGGAACTATTTTCACATTCGCTGGCAATGAATTCATACACATCAATATGACACAAATATTGATTTACTTGCACTTGTAACATAAATGTTATTGAAGCTGATTACATTAAATAATGTTAAATTGATAAAATGTCAATGTGATTAAAATCAACAAGAAGTACACTTGAAAAAAAAAATACACAAAATTGTCACCACGATGTAAAAGTCTATCATAGAATATGTCCAAAACGGCACTTTGATTTATGAAATGCTCCTCAAACACTCTGATTTGCTCATTGATAATAATCCTTGTTCATGTTTTTTTTCTCGTCAACAATTCGATAAGTCTTCAATTGCGAAACAAAAATAAATATGTATATAATTTGTAGTTAGTGAGATTTTTTGCGTGCCATTGTTCGGCGCGTTCAATAACACAAATAACGGGATTGAAAAGGCAAAGAAGACGACTTGTCGTCAATCGTTTTCGTTTGTGTTTTTAATTTAACATGTGGAACACACATCGACACAAAACACCAACAACACAGTTTAAATGCAAAGTAGAGCATATTTAAACATTGTTTTTGATAAACACCCTCCCGAACGGTGTGTATGTGTGTATATGCATGTGCATGTGTACATTAGGGTGGTCCCGAAAGCACACAAATTCGAATTTTGAACTTGATTAGACTTGGTTCAAAAAACATGTGTACAAAGTTTCTTCACTCTACGGCATCGGTAACCCGTGCCTAAAATTGTAGCAAGTTTTTTTTTTTTTTCAAACAAGTACCAAGTCTAACAAATGAATAATGCGCTGCAATCAGTGCTATGAAACGCACGCTCAGTTCATTTCGTAACTCAATACAGTGAGCTCTTTGCATGCTCGGTGCGCTTGTATGCTCGCTGAACGAATGAAAGAGCAGCTCACTTCTCACTCAATTCATACGGTGAGTGAGTCATTTCTCGCTCGCATCACATGTTTGTTTAAATGCATTGTTTGTTAAAAAATAAAAACTGAAGAAAAAACATTTAAAAAATGTAAATAAAGTCGATATCAAATCGACTCATACGAAAAAACCTGAATCAGCGAAAATTCTTAATTTATCATTTTACTTTTAATGTTTTTGTGTAATGTAACAAATTCAAAATATTTATTACGATTGGTTTAAAAAAATGCATTTGAAAAATTTACACTGAAAATTATTGACAAAATAATTAGAAAATAGTTCATATAGCAATCATTTCAAGCGAGCATTTCACGCAAGATTTCACGAGTGAGTCGCTGCTCACTCATTTCTCTACTGAGTATTATTTACTCGCTCAATGGCGACTCAGAGACATGTCACACTCGCAATACAATGAGTTTTATGCAACTCACTAAGAGTGCTCGGTGCGATGCGGTAGCACTGGCTGCAATCAAAATGCGAATCTGTGTATTTTTGAGACCACCCTAGTGGTACATGTGCCAAACTGTTATTATCTGTTGGAAAACTCGCGCGCGTCCGGGTCTGGTTTGGTGTTACACATAAATAGAGTGAATAAGAGTGATCGCGTGCCAAGAAAATTGGGTAGTTTTTTTCTTCTTTCTCTCGATTTGTACGTGTATGTACACGCTGGTGTATGTGTATGGCACGCGAAAAATGCAAACCGCTAACCTGTACACAATCGTTTTGTGGGAATGTGTGTTTGAGTCGCCAATGACATTGCTACAGTGAATGAGGGGCGAATAGGCCAAAGAAATGTATGCATGTGGGTGTGCAACAGTCGTTCGTCTGTACTCATTGGTATTTGAAATGATATAGTAATTACATGTGTCGACGATGATAACAACGATGCATTGTACGCGCGATACACAAAGTCAATTGTCGAATGTAATCGAAATTGAGGGCGGGTATCACTATATAAATGTTTGCTATTGCGCATAATCGGGAACGCCTCCCCACCGTTCGGAACAGTAAATGCATGGCAAATACATTTACAGCCATGCATTTGAACCAATATTTGTGTGTTGCAAATTATTGAAGTTAGCCAATCAACTGACAGCATATTTATGTGCACACCAGGCGGAAAATCTCGCATAAACCACGATGAAACATAAAGTAAACAATCGACGAGGCATTAAAAAACATGAAAAAAATACAACCATGTTGTGTATATCAAAACCGGAAAACATTCTCGAAGCGCACAGACAAACACACACACACACATACAAAATCAATTTTCACTATGCAAACGAATGAGTCAAACAAACAAATGCAAAATAATTACATGCGCATAATTTAAATTAGGTTAAATAGTGAAAGAAAAGCCAGTGGTTTCTTTGGTTTAGTTTTTATTTGTAAATTTTCACAAACAGTGTCCGACCAAGAGCTTAACATTTTCTCTCTTTCATTTCTGTTTCTCTTTTTTTTTCGCTCTTCGTTCAATTTCCTCTCACACGTATTGCTGTTTATCGCCCACAGTAATTGTACTTCGATAAATATAAATACTTGGAATACCACTCTATGAAATTGTGGCAGAGACTTTTCCTAAGCTTACTTACTTCGATGAAATGTTTTAATTCATCACTTGAAACACCGTAAAATTTTTATTCAGTTCACGAAACGATTAGTTGTTTAGTCACCAATCACATATTACGAAGGTATATTCATTTACAGTAACCTTCGATTCCGGTTTTTCATTGAATCACTTCAATTGGGATTTCCTTCAAATTTCCAGACATATGCTTTTCAGTTAGCAGCTTAAGATACATTTGGCTGTTTTTACCTTGGCCTTTTTCCTCTTTTGTATTTTTCGTGGAAAAATCTTTCAAAGATTTAGAAGAAAGTTTAGAAACTCTGAATATTCCCAATTTTCACGCACAACAATGGCGAAATATGTAAAATTTAATTTGAGCAAAAAAAGCCTTGTAAAATTGAAGGAAAAAAAAACATGGAGAGTGAGAGAGAGAGAAAGAGAAGCCTATGAATCGAAAACAATTTGACTCGAGTTATTCGTGCATGGAAATTCATGTTTGTTGATCTTTTGACACATGTAAAATGAATTATGATACATTATTCTAAACTGAACAAACCCGCACTTAAAATGATGAATTTGACTAGACATAGGGAGTGAGAGACGGTGCGAGGTGGATATAAAACGTGGTGTAAAGTGCAATGAGTTATGTTATTTTGGGCATGTGTTATGTCAATTACAATGACTGCGATGATATTTTTTAACCTTTTAAAATGCTAAAAACATACAATAAAAAAAAATCGAAATCTTTAGCACAATGGGTTGTCGAAAAAAAAAACGAGCGAGGAATTTGCCACACAATAATATGTGACGAAAGGAAGAAGAAAAAAAAAACAGAGAGAGAGACTTCTAACAAATTGAATAATTCAATAGGCATTCATTCAGTGTGCACCCTTCTCATAATTGAGTCTCTTTCTCTCTCTTGGCAGTTCCCCTTGCATTGTGTGTCATCATCATCGTTCCTTACTCATGCTTCTTTCTCTTCATTTGTGTGCTCGATTTTATTCCATCCATTCAGTTCTCTTTTTTTTGGCAAAAATAAACGGCAAACATAGTACATACACACACATACAGTTAATTTGATCATAAAACAAATATTATTCGCATCGTCGCCTTTATTTAATGACCTGCCAATGCAGTGTAGTATCTAACGCCCATTTTTTTGTTGTTTTTTTGTCGTTATTGTTGTTGTGCAGTATCTAACACCGTTTAAAAGTTAAATGATCTTTTCCGTATGTATGATATATATATGTTTCAGGGTACGAATAGTAGCATAAACTACTAAACTTAGCCGAATAGGTGTCATCATCGTGTTACGCTACATATGTTAATTTTCCATCGAAATTCCCTGAGCGTTCGTTCCGATCGTGTGTGTATGCTTTTTCTTTTTCTTCTGTCATGATTTTTTTTACTGCGCGCTCGTGTTGTGATTTTTATCCAATCAATAAAAAATCATGATATACCAATATCATTCAATTTAATGGCTTGTATGTAGAGTTGTAGACCTTACTCCGTATTGCATCATGCACATATTTGTGCACGCAAATCGCTATTGAAACAACTACTTTATTAACTCTATGACCGAGAGTCTCGGTCCGAGACAGAGAAAAAAAGTTGGAGTGTTGGTTTTTTTTGCCTGCACTAAATTTGTAATTCTACAATGCTAATAAATGGTGCTTACAACATCGGGCGAAAAACAATAATAAGATTACTCAATTTTATTCAATCACAATTCAACAATGCCAATGAAAATGATTGACTCGCGCTCTATTGGAATATGGAATGTTGACCATTAACGTGTGGGTTTATTTTTTCTTGGTCCCTGTTGATAAATTATTATATGGTCGGCGTGTGCAATATGCGCTCGATTTGATTTACTGACGACATTTGACTTATTGCAATATACTCGTACAAATGAAACGAACACACATTGTATCATTAACTAACGTATAAATGTGTCAATTTGAGGGGGGCCAATATGATATTTTCATATTACATAATTCGAAGAAAAGAATCATAGTGCATAAAATTTTGGTATTGATGTGTGTGTATACGTGTGTATTCCTCATTCATTCGATTGCAAACACAGAAAATCAATGGAATAAGTGATTTAACTTGAACAATTCTATTGTGATTCATTGTTTTAATCGCTTTTCATGCATCAAATGATATAATCGCAATAAATCTATCATCTGCTACATGATTTTTAATATTCACCAGCCACATACACTGTATGCCAAGTTGAAATTAAATAAATCAAATTACTGAATCGAATTGTACTACTGGAATGAATTTAGCATATTATAAAAAAAAAAATCAATTTTCCAAATCAAATAAAATCAGTTTGCCATCAACCATGATGTAGATAATTAATGTAAAAAAAGCCGATAATGATATTTTTTATCAAATTTCATACTTTTTGACGAATTTCTTTTCGAATGTTGATTCAATTTATGAGCCGTTAATATTGAATTTGATTCACGGTAATTGATTTTTCTCTCTTAACCTGGGGCGATAAACTAGATTAAATCAACACTTTTGATAAGGCTAATAAACCGCTAAATATTTTTAAGGACTTTTGTGTGACCATAAATGAAACATAATCAAAACAAGCTGGATTATCAATCCCACAAAAGAAAATAACTCTTATAAGAATTCAAATGTTTATCGTTTTCTCTTTGTCTAAAACTCATTCTCGCTATGAATATTCATTTCAAGATTTTTAAACGAATCCAAAATCGTTTCAAATGACGATTACATATATAATATCTAGAGGGACTTGAAAAAACACTTCAAATAAAGAATAATAATAAAAGAACTTCAAAAATTCCGAACATGTGAAAAATTCCGACGTATGAATTTAAATAATTTTAAAATTCGACGAAAATTTGAATTTTTCGGTTATTTTCCACTCTAAATGTCACAATTTATTACTCATAATTGAAGAAGGCCAATTTTCGGTTATGTGTAGGCAGCAAATTTTAGCTTAAACTTGGAAGAAAAATAGGGCAGATTTTCATGCCAGTTTTGAGAAATTGACCGATTTGTGTTTGATATTTTGATTCTTTGACGGATTTTGGAACTAAAAATTCGAATTTTAAATTTTTATTTGACGCCATTCGATATCTTTCTTCAAGACCTTTAAGACGATATGCATATACCCTGGTTATGTCAAGTGAAAACGTTTCAAGCCTCAATGACAATTGCCTCATACGCAATGACTTTTAAATATATTCCATATAATATTTTCAAAATTCCAGATTTTTTGAACGAATTAGTCCAAAAGCTGAAACCTAGTTGTTGTTTTGTTCAATGGACCATTACTTAAATACAGGTGACCCGATTTTCAAAGTTCTATGTTTTTTTCTAAATCTATGGCTCATACATCAATGACAACAGAAAGCCTACTAGATTACGGTTTGGAACTGTGTATATATCGCATCCTCTTTCCGTCATACTGGGATGGTTTCGTCATTCGCGCAAACTGCTGTTTGCGTTTGCTGTATATGAAACATGTAAGCAAGACGTTTTTTCTTAAATCGGAAAGGATTCTATTAAAATGAAACACCGAAAGCTGTTTGCGAATTTTCTAAAACATGGGTGATGGATCCTAGGAAATGAGATCCTTTTTGTGAGGAGAAAACTTTTTTTCCCATTTGAAAAACTTTTTGAGCAAAAAGAGGTCCTTGTTTTCAAAATAGAATATAGGTTGGAAATAGGTTGGAAACAAAATAATTATCATCAAATGTCAATTTCCAATCACCCTGGAAAGCCATTATTTAAATAAATTTAAAGATAACAAAATACTATTCAGAATTCAAAGCTTTACATTTTTCATCACATGCATTCTTGTGATTTCTTTTGATATGATTGATTTCAAGAACAATAGTCAATTTCAAGAGAAAAAAATAACAGTAATAATAAAAATTACAATTGAAATCGGCTTATACATGTATATGAGTTCGAAAAAACCAATGTTTGGCCCTTATCAAGTGATGTCAATGTAATTAGCAAAAGAAAATTCGTATTAAACAAATACTTGGTTTATACAGCTTCCGTAAGCTTTTCTCGGAATGTGTGTGGCACGCTTTTCCCCAATTTTATTTTAAGTACTCATAAATCTAGACATATGTTAAGTTCCATTTAATATGACTTCGATAATTTCGTTTAAAATTTTACCTTGACTGTTCTTTACATCTCACCATTTGCCAGCAAATGAATATGTTATTGAATCTCGCTTCATGATTACATGTTAAAGATCTTAGTCTTAGGAAATTGTGTTCTTTGCGATGAGTTTTACGAACCTTGAGATTGTGTGATTAAGAAATTGTTGACCTCACGGGTTTTTTTTTCATATCTGAGACTACAAAGAAATTTGAACAATAAAAAATAATTAACAAATGTCATTATAATAATTATTTCTAGCTATGTGTATCTCGTTGAGACGAAAAAGTTTTATCGAAGGCAAATATTCGTTATTTCTCATTGATTTGCGTGAAATGAATCCAAATATACGTGGTGGTAGAAATGATTTGTGCTACTTATGCCCCCTGCTTCTCGCTGGGCATAAAGGTGACTATTCATTTTGATTGAGAACAAATTCAGAGCTCTCACTCTCCAGCAACTCACTTTCGAGTTTCTTGTTGAAATCTGTACCATTTTTCTATGGCCAAAAAATCTGAAAAATTCCCTTACCAGTTTGTTGTGCATAATTTGTGCATAACAAATCCTTATCGCACTGAATTCGTGCATCCAGGAGTGGCTTAGTTGTCGATTTAGCCAATATATTTTTTCCTTCTATTTTGTTAAAAATATTTTTTAAATAATTACTAATTTTTTGTTCGAAATTCATCTTTTTTTCATGTTAAACGAATTTTATTTGTTCAAAAAATGAATCTACCCTTCCTAACAGCTGTTTTGGAATGATTTTCATTTGCTTTAACCGAGTAACACGTTGAAAACCCTGAAACGTGTACTCTGTACTGTCTTTGTACACTGTATATACTTACAAAAGTTCAATGTGAAAATAGTGGATGCCACATTATTTTGTTTTCCTTTTAGTTTTTGGCATGTTTAGGTTGTCATTTGAGTTTTTTCGCATTACCCTTTTGCTTTTCGATTTCGATCGAGTTGAAACCATCTTATATTCAGCTCGACCATGTATTCGTGCAATGATTGAAGACGTGCGTAGCACATATATGTATATGTGTGTGTAAAGAGTTGAAAACAATTTCTCAAATAAAGAAGTTCAAACAATTCAAATGTGTTGGTTTCAATTAGGTTTTATTACTATTTTTTTAATTGTTAGCATGATTTCTTTTTCAATTCATGACTTTTCTTGATGTATTTATTTTTCTTCACGTATTTTATTTTTATTCATTTATTTTTTTGTTTCATTCTTGTTCTTCTCTTTTGTTTCTGATTTGTGTTTTAATTGTTCACGGTTGTGGATGAATGCATGTTCCGTTCGAATTCCTCCAAACTGAGAGCTTGTGTTGCATCCAAGGATGGTAGCTTACCGGCAGAGGCTATGATTTACACAGAAGTAAATATGAAAATGATTAAAAATGACTTATTATAAATAAAGTAGATGTACAATACCTTGAGCTAAAAGTTCTGGTGAAAACCATCGAGCCAGTTGATTGCTAGTAGGCGAGAGTGTTCCATCTCCATTGCTTCGTTGTTGTTGTTGTTGCACCTCATTATGAACCACTGTAGAAACAAATTACAGTATTGTTTACAACATTTTTGCGGCAGGAAAGTAAAAAAGTGTTAATACTTACTCATCGGTGGTCCGCCCATCATTTGTTGATGTTGTTGCATCATATGATGAAACTGTTGCGCTTGTTGAGCTTGCTGAAACTGTTGGAATTGCTGTTGTCTCTGTTGTTCGAGATTGAATTGCGGTGGTCTGGTGCTATTACTATTTCTATTAAAGAAAATGATTCATAAAACCAAATTGATTTTCCAAGAAATTTGTAATGAGATTTTGTGGGATTTGAATTCTCCAAAGTACTTACGCTCCCATCAAAAACGCTTGTGGATATTCATTTGTTGGAAATTGATTTGATATTCCGTTGCCTTTAACAATTGGACGACCTTGAAACGGTGTTTAAAAGATAAAACGAACAATTATTATTCACTGCGTTCCGATATCGATTAACTTTCAATTAAAATGTTTACGTACCTTTTTGTTGGGCGAGAAGTTGCTGCTGGTTATTTATTGGTAATTTTTGTAGCAATCTTTGCATGCTTACATCTGGCATTGCTTGAATGCCCTGCATTTGCAAACCTTGCATCCCTTGAATGGGCACATTCTGTTGCATGCGGAACATATTGTGTTGCTGTTGCTGCTTTATAAAGATACGGTTAAAACACAAATATTATCAAATAGAAAGAAAAAATATTCGCCATTGTTTACCTTATTGATGTCTTTATTATTGATGTTGGCTGCATTGGACAAATTTGCTGAATTATCCATGTCTTTTTCGGCAGTCATTTTACGTAATACAGATGTTGGAGTAAATGCAAGCGTAGGAGTTGGTGACGATGTATGCTGATTTTGGCTCATTTGTTTCAGGGCAGCACTCGAATTTGGTGAAACACCACGATTCATTTGCTGATTATTCATTGAGCTTTCGTGCATATTTTCAAGAATGCCATTGCTATTGCTTGCGAGATTCGATTGATTTATGTGTGGTTGCTGTTGTTGTTGTTGTTGCTCCTGTATTGAAACAAGTTTTGATGTGTGTGTGTGTGTCAAGAAAATTCACGAAGCAAAAGAAAAAAAAAAAAAACAAAATATATGTGCATACCTGACGTTTTCGGAAGTTTTCCCGTTGCTCTTCAAGTTTCTTTTTGATCAGAGCATTTTGCATGATCGATTGCGTGTGGAATTGAAGCTCACGTGGTGAAGGAATGCGTTGTGGAATACCTAAGGGGAGAATCACAAAAGAAAAGAATAAAATTTAAAATAATCGATAAGTAATCGGAAAATAATCGAAAAACAATCAATAATAATTAATAAGTAATTTTTAAGTGATTTGCTTCTCAGGAATACCATTTGGTAATGGTGAAATTCGCAATTGTTGCTTCGATCCAGTGACAGCTGCTTGCAAATACAATTGACGCAGCATGTCTGGCGAAAGAGCTGCATTGTTTGGCGTTTGCATATTTGGCGGTATATTCGCATTTGGAACTGCCAACTAAAAAAAAATATAGCCGATATGGAAAAATCAATAAATCGCACACTTAAAAAAATAATTATTCTCATTACAGCGAACGTAATAGGTACTTACATTGCCTGGCAAAACTGGATGTGATGGCATATTACTTTCGGGTGGTAACTGTTGTGCAGTGGCAACACCATTACCGCCTGAATTGAAATGGCTCAAAACTTCGAACAATATTTCACGGTCACGTAGATTCACTTGCGGATTATTCAACTGCTGTATCAAAAATCCTTGATTCAGGTCACCATTGCTTAATCCTGAAACGAATAATATATTACATTTTCTACATATCTGCTTTGTTCATGTTTGGTATTTTAATGATTAAATTACTTTGAATTAAAACTTGAGTCTCTGGCCGTTTTAAAATCTCCATACGTTGTTGCGGAGAGACAAGCGGAGCTTGTAAAGCTGACGGTATACTGCCGCCCAAAAGCATTTTCTTAACAGTTTCTGGATGCGGAATTAATTGACGTGGTTGTTGATTTTGTGCCTGTGGTGGTGGAACCGGTCCAAATGGAAACATTTTCTGAAATCAAGCAAATGTATCCATAATGTTAGTTAGGTGCGTTCGAGTAAGTTTTTATCAAAAATAAACTGTTTAATTATTTACCGGTTGTTGATGTGGTTGCTGTAGTGGTGGAGATGGTTGCTGTTGATCTCCGCTGATTTGTTGTAACTGAAATGAAATGATAGCAATATTATCAATGGTTTTTTAGTGGATTTTAAGTGTATTGACGTGCTCACCAGTTTTTTAAATGCAATCATATCTTGTTGTTGTGAATTTTTCATCGTCGACACATCGTTTGGTATATTATTTGATGAATTGCTATTTGATGGGCCAGATTGACGGAGTCGAGCCTCCAATTCTTCGACGCTAAGTGGTCCATGATTGGTCATCATTGGTTGATGTGCCATTTGTGGTGGTTGTTGTGATTGTTGTTGAAAATCATTTTGTTGCATATTATTATTTTCCATCATCTGATGTGGTGGCATTGGCATTCCGAGTGATGGTAGTGGCACTGGTGGACCTTTTTGCATATTTGCCGAAAATTTTCCGCGTTGCAAAAATTCGAGAAAACTATTTTGTGGTGGTGCATTTGTTTCACCTTCATTTCCTCGCAACATTTCAAAATGCACAAACGGATGCGTTTCACCGTTCACATTATGACTTGGCTCGGGTGGCATTTTTTCAGGTGCTGATGTTTGATTTGGTTTTGTTTCTTCAGCACTGGATCGGAACCATCGGCTAAATCTTGATTCACCTGAGCTAGCCTCAATGAATGCATCATCATCACCCTGTAATTGAATAACAACAATAATAATCGTACGAAAAATCGAAAAAAAATGAATTGCAAACACAACAACATACCGTTAAGAAATCTGTAATATTTTCAACCTTCAAAAAGTCTTCAATATTAAAATTATCATCTTTTTTGTTCTGTTTCGGTTCGGCGTTGGCCACTTCAATATCTTCTGGTTCATAGTCATTTGATTTTTCATTGTTTGCCTCACGATGACCACCACTTTCGTCGTTGCTCCCCTTATCATTATTATTATTATCGTTTGATTTGTCATTTTCTTTATTCGGTTTTTCAGCATCGCTATCATAATCTGGCGTTGCTTTCTCCTCATCTGCATCGACACTGTTACGTGATGTTGGCGATTCATTTCGTGCCGGGTACTCTTCAAAGCCACGCAACTCGATTGTGTCATTTTGTGAGGTTGGACCACCGCTAAACCATTCTGGCTCTTCAGCATTTCGATCATTATACTGACGACGACCACGATTATCATTGCTACTAAAATTGTACTGCGAAAATGAATTCATTCGATCGCTATGGTTGTATCGCGACATTGAATTACGCGGCATCACATCATCGTTGTATCTACTTGAAATTTGAAGTAAAAAAAATAAATAATTACATTCCAAAAATAATTCTTGTGTTGATGATATTGTTTTCTTACCGTCCAAAATCTCGATCACGATTGAATCGACGATCACCACGATCGTTACGATCATTTCTATCGCCACGGTCATCATTTCTATTGCGATCCATTCTCTCCATACGATCCAATCTATCATTTCGATCAAGTCGATCATTGCGGTCATATCGATCGTCAAGAACGCTGCGCTCACGGAAATCATTACGACTATCTTTGTCCAAAATGCTATTATTGCCCAAAATTGTTCGTGATAAATGTGCATGCGGCTGTGTTACGATCGATGATTGCGATTGCTGTTGTTCATTTTCACGTTGACGATCTCGCAAGCCCAAAAGGCCACCGCCTGGACGCAGATTGAAATCTACACATTCGGCAGCAAAAAAGAACAGAAAAATTATTAAAATCTCTTGTTTTTAATTCAATAATAAATAATGAAGTAAATTGGAAATGTACCATTTGATGTAGTGTCATTTGTTTTGCTGGGTTCAGTTTTAGTTGCTGCTGTTGTAGTTGTTGGTGTGGCTGTCGATGACGATGCCGATGCCGATGCCGATGCAGAATTTGTTGGAGACGAAGACTGATCACCACCAGTTGATTTTGATGGAAAATCATTTGGTCGACTGTATTTTGGATCGTCCCATGAGTCTCGCAATGGAATTCGTCCGCTACCGATTCGACGACTCTCATTTGCATTTCTATACTCACTGCATTTCAATTGAAAATGAAATCACATTAATTCATGAGAGAAGGATAGAGAGAGAGAGAGGGAGAGAAACACCGAATAAATCTTACGTTTGACGACGCATGAACATGGATCGATCGCCAGACCGTTGATCTTCATCTTCGGCACCGTTCGAGTTTCTACTATTCGATATACTACGTCGGGCAGCAAGTGCAGCTGATGGGTCTTCTTTCTTGGGCGTTAATGCACTGCTTCGTTTAATTTCAGTGCTAGACGATTGCGATGTGCCTTTTTTTTAATTCAGAGAAATTATGAACATTAAACATTCGAATCAAATATTACTATTTTTATCTGAAATATTTCGATTTGTTGGCCGTTCCCTACCTGGAGTGCGACGTTTACATGCAAATGATGGCAATAAATACGACGAAGACGTTGTATTTGTCAAGGAAGTATTTGATGAATAGTTTGAAGTACACTCGTTATCATCTCTACCACGATTTTCTCGATCTATACACGCACATTTCAATTGGAATCAATCGTTATTTTGTGGTAAAATAAAAATGGTATAATTTTAAATGAAATATACACGCACCTTCGTTTGATACACCAATGCGAACCCAGGCGCGACCAAGTTGTTCTGGTTTACGCTTTGAGAGTTCGGAATCTCTTAAATCGAGCAAAAATTCGCGAGGATAGCGTATGATTTCGGGCTTGGACGAGTCTTTACCGCCACGAAAAATCAAAATGTCTTTAGTGTTCAGATGTGAATATTCTTCAATCAATGTCGCGTATCTCATATAAGATTCAGCATCCTGAACTGATTTTGGGTCGTTTGAGTGTTCCGATTTATGATCGTCATCTAAATTGGTAATGGTGTCACAATAGAAGAAAAAAGATGAAAAAATTGTGAATTAGTCCAAATTTTTTACGGATATAGCAAAAATCTAAGCAAAAATGTAGACAACATCCACAAAATCACTCACCGTTTTCGTTATCCGAATGACTCGGGTATAGTTTTTCCTTCGAATTCGACAAATTATTTTGGCTTCCGGTGGCGCTATTTGCCATTATCAACTAAACAATGGCAGTTCAATTAAATTCTTGATTGTTTCGATTCGGCGTGATTCGCTGTCAGGTCGAAACACATAAAATTTACACGAATTGAATTTGCCACACAAAATTTATTCAGAAACGCGATGATGAGTGGTTTCGGGGCGCGGTATTTTTTTTTATTGTTATTTAAATTTTGTTGTTCTTTTATTTGTTCAATCGAAATTGATTTTCGCTTTAAATACTGTCAATTGAGTTTTGATTTCGAATTGTTATCTTCTTTCTTTTTATTGCAAACAGAGTTTAGAGCATTTGTCGTTGAAAATGGCGATTTTTTTTCTCTACTAAATTTATTCCTTATGCGCTATGCGTATGTATGTATATATTTATCGCGATGTTCACGTGGATTTTCAGATAGATGAGGTACGTAGTATAACTAAGTACGATAGTCGTGATTTTTTTTTTTAAATCGAATTCAAATGAAATGCACCACCACTGTGTCAACGACTATGCAGCAACAATTCCGATGAAATAAAATTTAAACACACTTTACGACTGAAAGAATATCGTGCTCAGACGATGATAACAGTCTTTTTTATCACACAAAACAAAATAGAAAATGTCCATGCAAACTTATGCAAATTCTAGTAGTACTTGTTTCGAAATTCGGTTTTTTTCTCTTTCTATTTTTTTCTTTTGCTTTTGTTTCAAGTGTTCCTTTTTTTTTAAATTAAATTCTATTACTAGTGTCTATGCGTTATTTACATAATTACCTACTCCTGAACTTTCGGTACGTGTTATTTTTTCTTGTTTTTTTTTTGTATCTCTCCTTCTCTCACTCTCTTTCTCTCTTACACTCTTGACTTATTTTGTTGTTCTATTTTATTTTTTATTATTTTTGTTGTTATTATTTAAGTAAAACTATACTTCAACCATTTGCGTTAAATTTCTCCTTTTTTTGTTTTCAATTATTATCACAGTCAGACGTAAATTTTATTTTTAAATTGGTATATGTTTGATTCAATATTTTTTTTAAATAAATTTAAATGTTATTTTTTGTTTATTCTTGCTAGCAATTTTTGTTTCTTTTTCTGTTAAAAGTTAAATATTGTTTTTTTAGTCTGAATTTTATATGCAAAGTTTTTCGTTTGTTTAAAAACTAGTTCACGATATTTGTTTACTGGGTTGCAAATTTTTTTTTCTGCTTATTTTCGATGAGTTTATTTTGATGTGCAATTGTTGAGTTGGTGTGTGTGTGAGAGTTTTTTTTAAATTTTTTTAAGTTGATTTATTGACTGACGTTTTTACTTGGTATTGGTTGCTGGAAAATCGAAATATTTATGTAGATGTTACTTTTGGTGGATGTGCGCATTGGTGGTGAGTTCTTGTTTTGGATGCGTGCTTTTGTTGCGGTTTTAACTGAAAAATGAAACGAACATTAGTACATTCTCCAATTTAGCTTAACTTTAAAAACAAAACAAACGAAAATTCTTCTATTTAAACCCTTCGAATTGTCAAACATCGATTAAAATTGTATTTTATTCATGTCATCAGATGATAAAGTGATAAACCATCAAATAGATTTGAGCAAATATGTTATGTGTGCGTATTTCTTTTTTTTTTTGGATATAAAAAAAATAAAAATACAAAAAGCACATTCGAAAAATCGTGTTTTAGGTCCAGATTTCGCTTGTGAATGTGCGCGATGCATAACAAAGGCACATTCCTTTGAACTGGTGCAATTGGTTTAATACAGTGAACATCAACATGTATGCGGTAGGTACTATAGATACTATACTATAGAACCGTGAAGGTTTTACGATTATATGCGTACATCCAGTTGAAATGAAAAAGTGAGAGAAAAGTACTTGGGAAAACTAGGATTTTTTGTAAATTGATCTCTCGGGTATTGAGAGTCAAATTATTTTCGTGTTAATTGAAGATATTCGACGTACACTTATACATGAAAATCTTGCGGGTTTGACATCAGTTTGTCAACTATTTAAATGTGCACATAAATTTTTTTCGTTCAAACGAATGAAAAATCACACACACGTACACAATCAGCACGGAAAACATGACAACATGACATTTTTATCGTTTTTTTTTCTCTCTCTCTCCGTCTTTTCAACAATGAATTCGTTTTGCTTTATTGACAAAAATTAAAGAGCTATTTTTTATTTAAAATACGGTCAGATGCTCGAGGAAAAGCCATTTTTGTTACTTTGACCATTATTTGTGCTGAAATAACAATGGTAGCATTAGCACAATATGAAAAAAACGATGGCTTAAAATTAATTCATGAAAGTCGATGTCACTTTTTACGTTGACAGCAAAATTAAGCCAAATTTCTCAATGCGTCTTTATTTAGATAATCTTCTTGGATAATTTTGTATATTCATTGAAATTATTTTTTTTTTTCTGTTATTTTCTTTTCCAAATTGAGGATTGACATTACACTCTTCTCAATCGCAATAAACACATAATTTTCATTTTAATCCGTGCAATTTGAATCGTTTTCGGAATTCAATGTGAAGAAAATAGCTTAACTTTATTTTATATGATAATTAAATTGGAAATGAAAGTGATTTACTTGATGAATGGATTGTAGACTCAAATTCGTCTCTTGCTTGGCAAAATCGCTTCCACTTGGATTGAGTTCGTCGATTGTGTCGATAATAGTATTGGCTAGTTGATTGGTTGGATATGATGAGTTAAACTGCAGAAAATCTTTCTTGTATTTCAATTCAATATTATTTCTTCGCTCTCTCTCTCTCTCTCTCTCTCACTCTCTCTCTCTCTTTATTATTACTTGGTTTTGTTAATTTTGATTTTTATTATACGTATATATATAGATATATATTTGCAATTTGGTGCACTTGACGAACAGCTAATTGAAGGGGAACAAAAATTATAAATGCGTGCCTAAGAATTAACTAAATCGGTTTCAGTATATGATTGTAAAATGAACTAAAAACTGTTGTTATTTTTTTCACGTAATCAATTCTTTTTTGGTGAATCGCGGGTATCAAAGTGAAATGTCAGCCATATGCAATTGGCGTTATTATTTTTTTTTCTACCTAGATTTCGCTTCGCCTGACTTCTTTCTATGTGTATACTTTTATTCGGTCGGTTCAGTCTGTTTGCATGGACAGCAGCAGAAGCAGCAGTAATACACACAGACACGCATACTTGCGCAAACCGCACATTCACACATGTACATGCAGACAATTTGAAACGTCATTACCAATCATTTCAATGGAAAGTTGAACATTCATAAAATATAGTCGAGGGCGAACATTCGCTCTGTCGCCCCATTATATGTGTATGTGTTATTTATTTTATTCGCGATGAATTCGCCAGCTAAATTCAAGTATATTTCAAACATTTTCGCATTTGTATTGGTTGTTGTTTCGCTGTAAAATGAATCATTTTAAACTACATACTACGAATGTTTAAAGGCACTCAACATATATTTCAGAGAGAGATGTTGATTTTTTTAAATGAAAAAAACATATTTGCAATTCTCTATATTTTATTTTAAAAAAATTAATCCCTATCAGACATGAGAGTTTCGTTTCATTTTCATTATTTTGTACTTAATTTTTGTTGATTTTATTAAATGAAAAAACCATGTTTGTAATTCTCTATATTTTATGTTAAAAAAATTAATCCCTATCAGACGTGAGAGTTTCGATTCATTTTCATTATTTTGTACTTAATTTTCGTTGTTTTTTTCGCACCAAAATACGGCTCGATGAATACCCTGTAGATATGGCGATGCTTGTGTGGATAGCGTGCTCTGTGACCGTTATCTTAAACCACGGATGAAGTCGCGTGCCTCTTGACCAATTGGAATTTTAATTTTTCTCGTATCTCTGAAAAGAAAAGTATCGATTGAAGAAACAAGTTGTTTAAAAAATCTGATTAAAGAATATATGTTATATATAAAAATTTATGTGAAAGTGTTTGTCCATATTGTTTTATCAAACACTTACTTGTTTTTACATTTGCATTTGTACAGCACTTTATAAATTTCAGACGGTTTCTTACAATTTTCGCAAGTGACCCGACCGAAAATTTGGGACACTTTTTTAAATTTATCTGTGAGCTGCTTTATTTCGACATCTTGTTCAACATTTTTTTCTTTCAAATCTTTTATTTCTTCCTTAAAATTTTTTATTTCTTCTTTCAAATTTTTTATTTCTTCTTTCGACTTTTGCCCTTCTTTTTCCAACGCGACAATTTTTTTGTGAATCTTTCTCAAAGCAATTCCGTTCGTTGCAACAAATCTATCTTTCACATAAAGATCAATCTCCGCTCTACTCATATTTTGTATATTTAGTCTCTGGTTTTGATTCTCCATCTTTTACAAAAATAATTGCAACTGTTCAAGTTCGAGTTTCTGTGCACCAATGATTGTGTTCAACAAAGGCATTCTCTACTAATGCATTGGCAAATACAAATTTGTTGTCATTTTCCATCATTTCAAACTTCCAAACTAAGTACTACGCACCAACATATAACAATGCCACCAAAATATATTTAAGAAAAAATTGGGAGTTTGAATTTGGTCTTAAAGTGGATCTAGTATGTTCCCCGTTTTAATCCAATCCAAAAAATTAAAAAAAAAATGGTAAAAATCGGATAGAATGCTTTTTAATTGAATTATGAAAGAAGAAAATTGATTTTCTACTTTGATAATAAAAATGTACACTTTCTTAACATATCTTATCACCTGAAAATCATTGTAATTCACCTAGTGAAATGCAATTGATGGAAAACCAAAAATCAAAACACTCATTTTCAATAAATCATAAATTTTCAATTTGGGAACCGTTTCGACGAACATGACAACAACATTGAGGACGCACCCTAAGTTGTATTTGTCTATTCAGTTGTGCCAATGTGCAAGTGTATGAGATTTATGTGATATAGATGTTAAGTCATAGAGCACGAAAGAGCAAAATAAAAAAAACGAAATATATACATATATACTTTTGACATTTCAAATACACACATTAGTAGTATTTTCCTTTAAACTTCTCATTTTTTTGTTTTTTTTTGTTCATTTTGGTCAAATAAAACGAAGAATGCAATTTCATTGAATGTGATCTGTTTTGGTGAAACTTATCGCATCTGATGAGTGTAAAAGTGTCGCAGAAATAAGAAAAGAAAAATAGTGAACCAAATAAAAAGAGTAACGCTTCAAGTTTCTATTATAATTTCGATAATAAAGTGATAATAAAAAGAAACAACATAACATAGTGTAACGCGGATTTTAAATCCATTGAGAGAAGTAGTGCAAACTTTACTTTTGACTGACACAAATACAGAGGCCAAGTAAACAACAGGAAATCCAAACAAAGAAATTAGTCAATTTGGAATTGCTGATTTGGAAAACTAATTGACCAGAATAAATTGAATATCGGCGCAATTTATCGTGTATGATTTGGTGTTCATATTGCATGAAACAAGTGTACATATTAAATTTGGTATACCGAACGAGTTTTCTGTTGTTGTGTGTTTTTTTTTTCTTCGTCGTTTGTGTCACAAGAGTTTGCAAATCAAATTATATTATCTTTATATGTGGATGGGGAATGTGCAAATAACCTCATTGCTGCTGCTGCTTTTTGTTGACAAATAACGACATAAAGACATATTATGTATATATGAGAGAACAATTTGTGTAGAAATAAAAATGAACATGTATTCTCATATGATTTTCGCTTATAATTAGACAATAAATGATTCATAATATAATGAAATTGTGATTCTGTGCTGTCGAAGTGTAACAAAATAAGAAAGAAATAAAAGAAGAATAACGTTTCACACTGCAACAGGAACAAAAAAAATTGTTTTTTTTTTTTGTTGTTTTCTCCACCAAAAATACGGAGAAAAAACCTTAACGCCGCACACCACTATTTTATTGAATTTGCTTATGCACGTCTTTAGGTGAGTCATTCCGAATAATTACAATATTTATTTAGTAAAATATAGTAAAATGTGAAATGCATAATTCAAATTGCCAGAAAAATCTTCAATTCTCTTAATGAGTTTTGCTGTTGCTGAATGTGTCACTTTAGATACGGTTATCACGTTTCAATACCGGATTATATTTACGTTTTTTTTTTGCATTAACTATCATTTACAGCAACGAATGAAAAAAATGGATATCGTTGATATCAATAAGGTTTTGGATGATCTTGAACTCAACGAAGAACAGCATTCAAAGCTGAATAAATCGTCAACAAACAATGACAATTCAACGGGCAAACAGCAACAACAGCAACCGGATTTGTATTCATCATATAAATATGGACAAACAACAAGCGGACCACCACCATCCGTGGTCGCAACGACAACCAGTTCGACAATGGCGGCTGCACCACCACGAATCACAAAAACCAATTTTGTTAAAGTTTCCAATGTTTTTAACAGGTAAACCATTTCTAATCAGCTAGATATTTTCACAACCATTCATTTTTACCATTTTACAAGCGACCACAAATGACTTGATGAACTTTCTAAATTTTTGTTTCCATTCAGTTTAAGTGAATATATGAATGCCGGAATTGAAGCGGTAAAAATTGTTGAAGAAAATGAGCCGCATAATATGAATTTGTCGTCATCAAAAGAGACATTTGTAACTTCCAATTCGTCAAAATTTATCAAAAATGTCAACAATGAATCAAGTGGTAATCATTCATATTTTGATGAATCGACCGTATTAAATAGTCGTGGATTTGAGCCAGATTTTTCAACGCCAAATTTTGAAAATCCAGCATATCCAAATAATGTAACAACATCAGCAGCATATGAACCAGAGATGAATGCCCCGATATTACCTGTGTTAAAACAATCCAATCAATTTGTACCAGCTTCAGTTTCCGATCAAATTATACCAACATCACTGTACGAAGGTAGCAAAAATATCCAAAATCTCACGACGAGTTCAAATCACAACAATGACGACGACGACGATGATGATGATGACGATTCCAATGACGATGAGGAGAATGAAGATGATGATTCAATGTCAAGTGAATCGGACGATTCGAATAGTGATGTATACGATGAAAAAACGAGTGTTGAAATTGATGATGGAAATACGGTCGATACAGCGGCTGATTCGATGGAAATACGAACGGAATTGTCATCGGTTGTGCCACCAACATCAATATCATTGGAAATAACACCATCACATGAAACGGATACAGCACTGCCCGATGCGCATGATGAATCTAGTGAATTGTTAGCAAACGAGTTACAAAGCAATGATAATGCAGCAATGCCTGAAGTCGATCAATGTGCCGCAGAACAAGTAAAAAATGCAACCGTTTTTGATAATAAAAATCAAACATTGGAAAAGAATAATCGACCAGAAACGGTATCATTGTCCGATGATCGTTTTATAAAACCAATTACATTTGAAACGGCTGCAACGATGGATGATGTATCTGATACTGAATTGGAGAGTTATTTGCAAGAGCTTGAAGATTTAGAAGATCCAAATCCAATTTTAATCAAATCGAAAAATGATACGGTTAAAAGTGCCATTAATTCCCTAAAATCCGATGATATTGAACCATATGCAAATGACGTTGGTTACGATGGTGAACAAATGATTGAAAACATTGCCGACATAAATCAAGCACATGAAATAATCAATCAAATTGCCACCAAAGATGATCGCAATGCGGACAGTTTTTCACAAGCATCAACCGTTGAATTTGGCGAAGTAAATGCAACCACATCAAGCAATGAACAAATACCAAATGTTATACATTCGGATCAACCAATTGAATCGGGCCAAAGTATTAATTCGGTTTTAAATGTTGAACCAATCAACGACCTTGAAATTGATATGCAAACCAATCCACCAAATGAAAATGATAATGAATTGAATGTGAATTGTAAAGAACATGAATTTTCATCGGATTTAGAAAATCATACAAAATGCTCGGAATGTGAATTGGATCAACAAGCGGCTGGCATTGCAAAACGACCAAATTCATTAAATTTACAAAATTGTAATTCAACATTGATCGAACAATCGCAACGACAACAACCACAAGATCCATCTGGTTCGGCAATGAATTACACGAATGACGGTAATGCCGGCAGCACACCTGCCGCATTCGGACAGTTTTTATCGTCGTCCATTTCATCAGATGATTCCAATATTATCAACGATAATAATCAAATGATTGTAAGTAACCAAAATACTTTTTTATGTGTGGTTAACAAGACCAAGGGAAATAGTAAAAAAAACTATTAGATAATTTAAATATTCATATATTCTTGATGTGGAATATATTCGGGACTATTTCTCTGAGGTGGGCGGCGAAAAGGCAAATTTGGTGGTGATTGAGAGCGCTGAGTGACGATGGGCCCATTTTTTATTCAAAAAGCTGTTTCTATCACAAAAAATTTTTTTTTTGGCTCAAATGACTTCGCAGCACTCTCTCAATCCACATTTTTGCTCCTTACCATATCTCGTCGCCCAGAGGAACAGTCACTGAATTATATAAACATACTAGAAAATCAATTTGTATGAAAACGACAAAAATTCAAAGTACGTATCTGTGACCGATGTTCACCACATTCTGGAAAACTACCTCATAAAAGATAACTGATTTGTTTATTTGGTTCAAAGGTATGCTTAAATTTACTGAATCACATGGTCCAAAGTTTAAAAAAAGCAAAACCGAAATTCTTTGACATTTTGTGGGCGTGCGCTTTTTCAGTGACCACACAAAGTACTGAAACATTAAAACTCATTCAATTTGTATGTCCAAGTTTCTCGTTAGAGTTAATAATTTTCATGCTATTCTTAAATCTTAAACATAATTTGTTTTTTTTTTTAAAATCATTTTCATTTCTTCTTCGTCATAATCAGCTGGAAAACAGTCAATCAAATATGGACAGTGAGTCAGCAAATGAGTCGAATGTGAGTGAGGTAAGAGTATCTGTGAAATTAAATTTTTAACTTGAAATTTAAATATTCAAACGATTTCATTCAATTTAAAGAAAAGGAGAATACTTATGTACAACAAAATAAAAAATTAATTCATTTTGCTCGACATTTCATAGAACTATGCAGAACAATCAATTTCATCGAATCTTACGAATGTAGCAAACATTTCCATGAATCAAATTGGTAAAATGGCACCATATTGGGTGCCAGACAATATGACCGTATTTTGTATGCAGTGCAATCAAAAGTTTTCATTCATAAAACGTCGCCATCATTGTCGTGCTTGCGGTTTGGTGCTCTGTTCGGCGTGCTGTTCATTGAAAGCAAAACTAGAGTATCTTGGTGATGTTGAAGCTCGAATTTGTATACAATGTGATATATTATTGAATCAAAACAGGGATCCGAATCGGGTAAGTAATAAAAATGCAAATCAAAAATGAACAACTTAAATATGAAAAGAAAAATTGTGTGTGTTGCAGAATTTAGGCGATCCGCAATCCGCTGGTGTTGATTCAGCTGCAATGGTTAATTCACCGTATGGTGATATGCCATCGCCAATGGCGCGTTCACCAAATCCAAATAATCCAATGGAATATTGTTCAGTTATTCCACCACATCAACAAGTGAATCAAGGGTCGGCAGCTGCACCAATTTCCGTAATGGTGCCGGTCGGGGTATTGAAGCGTGAAGGTGTTCCATCAAAATCACAACGCAAAGAGAAAAATGTAATGTTCAGCGATGGCATTCGGCCCGGCTGTGATTTAACCGATTTAGATAATAGTTGGGATACACGCCCAAACGGTAGAAATGGTATGTTCCCCTTAAAAATCAACTTTATTTGTACAGACATTTGACATAGAAAAAAATGTATGCTTCCTTAGGCGAACTATCATCACCATCACTACCCGAAATGAAACAAACATCGAAATCAAAGACGAACACCAATTTAAAATTGCCGTCGATTGATCCGAAAACAAATTCATATATTCCACCATCGATACCAGCGAATGGCGGTGCAAGCGATAATAAATTGCCACCGATTTGCGTTTCGACACGAACTGAATTCAAATATGCCGATGTAACCAATAACGAACAACTTATTGAACGTCTACAAAATCAACAGCTTAAATTTATGTTACAACGAAATTTCTATGTTTTAGTCAAAATAGTTAAATGTAAGTTCACAAATGTTAAAATGTTATTTCAAATGTTGCTCCTGCAGGAATGTGGAAAAGTTTTAACTCTGTTTTCAATTTTCATTTTTCTAGTAACGTGTTGTATAAATAAGGCTGTGATTAATTTCACAACGCAAGGAATGCATTTGGTTGGCCAAGATGAAATTGTTATTTTACTTGAATTGGATACATCGAATGAATTGCCCAAGGACATTTTTATCCATTTGAATGAAATCTACAGGGATGCCGATAAAGGTGAATTGAATTTCTTTTTTTCATTGATTTTTGATGAGCTTTAATTCATTAAATGATATAGGTCAAGCAGTAACGGATTTAAGCTTTTCGATGGCAAGTACCACGCCATTCTTGGGATCAAAGGAACATGGCGGCTTTCTATTTATTCGAACCACATTTCAATGTATGCAAAATATAATAATACCGGAAAATCCATATTTGATTGGAATTCTAATACATCGATGGGAGGTGCCATGGGCAAAAATATTTCCATTGCGTTTGTAAGTTCGCTTCAATATTCATGTATTCCTTATTCTTTATAGAAAAAAGTGAAAAATCCAAATAAAACTGGATTACACTTACCCTTTTTGTTCCAAACCAAAACGACAATTTATTAAATGAACTTTATTTTCATCTATTTATAATACAAACAAGAATGTTACGTCTTGGAGCATTACATCGCTATTATCCATCGCCTCATGTTTCGGTACGCGGTCGAAATTCGGTTTATGCTGAAATTGCACAAACAATCATCAACTTTTTGGCCGATTTTCGAACATATTCATATACAATACCAACCATTCGTGGTATGTACATTCACATGGAAGATCGTCGAACAAACGTGCTCATTCCGCGAAATCGGTACGATATTTATCCTATATTTTCATATATGTATTTTTATTCACATGTAAAAGAAACCATAGTTGCTGTAGCAAAAATATTGTTGACGCATAATCAACAACCAGTACCCACGGTACCCTGTGACATGACATCATTACGAGACCCATCAAAATAACGTCACAGAAAATAGTCACAACTACCAAATTTCAAATTTAAGCAATGTCCCCACATTGGCATTTTCTGTATATTCTCTAAAAATGTTTGGTCAATTTTATCAAAACTCCTATATAATTGCAATTTATTTCTGGTCACTTTAGATACGATCAAGTGATGAAAGCATTGAACAATTCAAGCGATCACATTTTTGCACTGGCTGCAAATTTTTCCGAATTGGCAGACGGTCATTTGGTGTGTGTTCAAAACACAGAATCCGGTTGTGCTGAAACACATGCCTATTCAACGCAAGCCATTAACATACAGGGTAAACCAAGAAAAGGTAACCAATGCAACATATCTATTTTCAATAACAATAAGTTTAAGAACGATTTAAAAATAAAAATCAATCTTATATCATAATGTCAGTGACTGGTGCCAGTTTTCTTGTGCTGAATGGAGCTTTAAAAACCACATCTGGCCTATCTGGAAAATGTAGCATTGTTGAAGATGGCCTTATGGTGCAAATTCTTCCAAAGAAAATGGCAGCTATTCAACAAGCACTGAAAACAATGAAAGACATTGACATTGTTTGCGGTCCCATTGACGGCGATGAATCACAAACTGAACTTGTTTGCATTCAATGGGTTGATAATGATACTGATTTTAATGTTGGGTGAGTGATTTTTTTGTTTAAACCGATTCGGATTCAAATAAATAACAAAAATCTATTCATTTTGGAACATGAATATTTCAGTGTAATTTCCCCAATTGATAAAAAACCTATGGATGGAATACCAAGTATAAGAGTTCATCATGGATTAGATTTTGCCAATTCCAATCATATCATTCGATGGACAGAAGTTTTCATTTTGAAGGTAAGCCACCAATATTTCGTTATTTAGAGATTATCGTTTCATCTCCGAATAAATCGAATCATTTTTCATAGAGCTGTTATAGGTTATTATGAATACGTCATTACTCACTTTTTCGGTGCCAATAACAGTCCTCCGTTTATTCAAATGAATTAAAACAATCAATTTCATTTCAGTCTGATGATGAATCGGCACATGGCAGAGATCCAATAGATATGAGCAAATTGTCCGAGCAAATAGCTCGAAGTGCATCAATGGCATTGGTTTCGTTCTTGGACTTGTTGGCCACAAATGGTATGACAAAGTTAAATTGATTGTTTTACGATTATTTTTCGATTATTTTCTTTTGTGGTTCTCCCCTTAGGTATGACAAAGTTGGCAATTCGAGCAACATTTGATCAAGATCAGGTGTGCTATGAGGCTGGCTCACACTATGACAAATTGGCACCATTATACATGAATGCTTTGGACAATGAACTAATACCAACACTACATCGACAGGCGACCAATTTACAATTGGATCAAACAATTAGCTTAGAATTAATATTTCACATCATGGATGTATAAAAACAAACATATATACAAATTATGCTAATCAAGGAACCAACCAACCGGCCCAATGTTTGCTCAGTATAACAATCGTTTCTCTGATTTGCACTTGACAACAACAACTGGACCGTATTTTCAAAACGAAAAAGAAAAATCGATTGATTGCGTGGATAAACTGCACACGCCATAATGATAAACAAAACAAACAAAAAAAAACATATGAACAATCTTAACAAATGATTACCTGTGATAGAAAATTTACTGAAAAAAAAATCTATAGAAAAGTGTCACGAATTTCTAGAAAATGAATTGAACGAAGAGAGAATGGGCGGAGAAAAAGATCTCCGAGAATCAGGAATATTTTCAGGATCGTTACAATACAATATTGTATAGCTCAAACTCATATGGAATGGATTCAAACGAGAGGGGAAAAATAAAAAACAAAACATTTGTGTTACCATTCCAAATCATTCGTTTTCGGCCTTTATACAAATGTATTAGGTGGTTTTGTGATTTAAGTAATTATGTTCCCCGTTAACAGAAACAAAAATTTAACTAATTTTTTCAACACCAATTTTGTCGATAAACGATTTTTTTACTACATCAACTGCATTATCGACGGAATTGTTGTCCAAATTTTCATTGATGGTCAAATATATATATATATATATATGGTATGATCTGTAAAATGTTAAATAAAATAAAAAAAAGAGAAAAATTTGAAATGAACATTAGTTGGAGCTCGATTAATTGAACAGAATTTGCCTTACTAAACAAACACCCGAAAACCTATGACACCCAAACCAGATGAGAATTGAAGATTTTATGAGCAAAACGAAATAATTATAATAATAATATGCGCATGAAAACATATTGAGAATATTTTTTTTTGTTCTGTTGTACGTTTTAAACACAATTAATGACCTTAAATTAAAAACAAATGATAGAAAAAATGTATACGTTGTCATAACGTTGATTTCATACATTGCTGTTACAATTCTACTATTTTGTTGGGAGGAAAAATTTTATTCAAATTTAATAAATACAAAATAAAATTTATTTGAAAATAAACAAAAATTCCTTTGCTATTCTCATTTTGAATAAATTCATAAGAAATATGCCATCAGAACTATCTTTTCAGGCCTTGATGTGAAACACTGTGGTAAGCAGACTCATGACGTTTCCAATATTATTTTGTTCACTTTGCTCTTTCACAAATCGGATAAGGTAATATTATGAGGTATTTTAAAGCATTGTGCGGACCCTTTTCTTGTAAGAAACACTCTTTCTTGTATTCAGGTGTGCCATTTGAAAAATTATGAGTGCAGCGGGAACTAACTAGGTTTCAATAACAAGTCTTATTTTAAACCATTTGAATCTATCAAGTTCAAACGACCGTTTGTATCCATTCAGCATAAAATCTCTTCAACTTTTTTTTTCAAGATGATGATTTAACCGAAGATCACTTAGAAAGAAGATAAAAAGCATCTAGTTTTTTAAGTGCCACCGAATGCCAAAAAAACCAAACACTTAATTTTGTTTAGTGTTCTCGACTGTTTAAGAATATATCCTGAATGCTTAAGGAAATCATTCATTCGTTTCACATCAAGTAATATGATCAGTTTGACGTTTATGATTGTAACAAGTTGATCGGTGCTGGTGAATTGTCAAACCGAATTTCAAAATAAAAGGAATGGCGCACGTGTCGTTCGTTGTATAGTCAATTTCGATACAAATGCTTTACAGCTACGATATCGGTGCTGACATTCAGATTATTCATCTCATTGAATTCCTTTTCTCTCATTCGGGGTCGTTCTTACTATCTTTTTCATTGAATAATATTTAGTTTTTATCTCCTCTCTGTCTTGTTCGCTATGAAACAATTACACGCACATATCTTATATATATTTTTAATTTCGTTACATGCTCCCGCCTTAAACGCGAGATGAAAAAAAAAAACGAAATGTGTATCGATACAAGTACACATTCCGTGTGATCAAGCAAAATGCCATATATGAATATATATGATATATATGAAATTGTGTGTGCGAAAGTCGTGCTTGGTGGCATATTAAAATACATTGAAAATGTCATATAAATGAAATAAAGATCACTAAATTCGTTAGTGTATTGCTGCTCCACAAATACAATGTGAACAAATTATTATACACGGTGAATAAACGAACGAATGATTGAGCGAGCGAGCAAACGGCGCGCACATAGCAGTGACTCTCAACTATTTTGCCGTTCGTTGAGAACATGGAAAGAGAAGGAGCGGGAGCACAAGAGTGAGAGAGAGTGCGAATGAAACGAAAAGGAAAAACAGAGACAAAGCTACGGAGAGAGGGAGCTAGAGTGATTTTTGTGAATGTGGTTGCCACACAGTTCACAAAACCAATTCCTGAATGTTGTCAAATCAAACATAAAAAAGTTAACTAGAGGTTAGTACAGTGACTGTACACGCGCTACGCGTTTAAACTGCTAACACGAAATTTTTTATATTTTTTTGTAGTATATATAAAATATATATATATTTAAAAAAAGTGTTTTTTTTTTATTAATTCTCGATTGTTAATTGTCCAACGACATAAAAATAGACTTAGAAGTGACAATAATATCATTTCACTCGAAAAAAAAACAAGAGAAAAAGAAATCCAGTTGGAAAAACCAAGACTATATATTATTAAAAAAAATATAAATTCGTCTTTCGAATCGCGAGAGAAATAAATAATACGTGTTTTAGTGCAATTTGGTTGGTGAATGATTTTAATCAAGTAAATTAAATAAACCAAAAATTATCTATTTTTTCCTTTCTTTTTGCTGTCTGTATTGATTTATTGTAAAAAATATATATTTTTTCCTCGAATCCGTTCATGTCAGTTTGTATTGACGTATGAACAATACATTTATACGTTCGTATCGCGAGCAACGTGTAAACGGTGAACTATAATAAAAAAAATGTTAATTATCAAATCGACAGATTTGAATGACGGTCATCAATGTTCATGATGATGTAAAATTGAATAAAAATTACAAACGAACCAAAATCGACACAAAAAAAAAGAATGATGTTCCTCTTGTGAAATGTCAACTGATTGAATTAAAGAAATAAAAGGAAAAAACATCTCAACGAAACATGGAACTCATTGACGAAAGAAACACACGTGCAAATGATAAAAAACGACACTCTCTTCGAAGCACTGAAAAGCGATCATCCATTCCCATTTTACACACCACAAAGAGTAAAATAATATCATTACAGTGGATGAAAGTAGTGAATTGCAAATTATATCTTCACTATTAAATCGAATGTATGAACATGAAAGCATGAACAAAAAAAAATATATAATTCTGTGTTGCGATCACACATCACAACTATATGTAATTTAGTGATTATTCACTTTATCGTTATGTGTGTTTGTGTGAATGAGAGTGAATACGAATGTATGCGAGAGCAAGAACGACAAATACACCACAAATACGAATGACGGCCACAAATGAGACAGCGCAAACGAAAGAAGTAGTTTTTTAAATATATTTATATATATATATTGAAGTACACACAGTGCGAGTGAGTCGCAGTGAATGTGGTTGTAATCGTGCGTTATCTATTTGAGCCGAAACCACAATCCACAAACTACAGTTATGTGTGCGTAGTGCGTTGACCAAAATCATCGTTGAATGCAACGACACATGAAGAAAAATTTAATGGAACGAAACAAAACGACACTAAATGCCACACTCATTAGAATTTGCATGCAACAGCGGCAGCAACAGAGCGCAAAACAGCAACACATTTGCGCCGAGAAAAAAAATTTAGACAAGAATTTGCTGTCGCCTATATTTTCAAAACATACACCAATACCAGCAATACCGATTTATCGTATGTGACAACGTCCAATGTATGGTGTGCGATGTTCTTTTTTTTCGTTTCGGGAGAAAGGAAAGTGTGTTCAAAAGTAAAAGAAAAAAAGATTATTTCTTTTTCCTTTCATATCTATGCAATACACATAAAAAAATGAGTTTCGTCTCGCCGAATGCGGTTACAATGTGGCATAAAATGTGTCAAAAGTCAAACAGCGCGGGGTTGATTTGAAGGGCCTTATTCGTTTGTTTTTTTATTCTTCTTTTTGCTGCTTTCAAAGTATACTACGTACCATACACATGAACAACTATTCAGAAACGTTATTTAAAACAACGTATATTTCATAATCACCACACCAGTGGGTTGATCATATGTCAGTTGAATCATTTATGATGCCGGGAAACGTGTAAATTGAGAGATATAATAGCTCAATTCGCGCACGCCATTCAAATAAATAACAAATTATTATCATGTTTGCTAAATATCATAATCATTCATTTCTACAAATTGCAATAACGAAAATCGTCTAAGAAACAAATAGCAACATGAAACTCTTCCACTCTGCCAACAAAAACATACGTTGTGTGTTATGTTGGAAGATCGAATATAGTATCACTTAAAGTGCACGATCACTCCATTTCATACTTGTTGATTGTGTGAGGTAGGACATGCCATTTTTTTTCGTTGAAAGTATTTGCGATTTGATTTTTTTTTAATAAACCTCAACAAAACTCGCTATTTTCGATTTCATAGCAAAAATTATTGCCATATTTGACGTCATTAATGTTGGTCATGTGCATTGAACAGTAGAAAAGGAAAGTCGTAGAGAAGGTATTTTTCATGTATTTCATCGTCGTCGTCGTCGTCGTCGTCGTCGTCGTCATCTTATCCATTTTTTTTCGTCGTAATGTACCGCTTAAAAATCACAGTCCCAACGGCTAATATGAACGAAATAACCAATAACAACACACTCGATGTGATACCAATTCTGTGTGTGTGTTTTTTTTTGCTTTGGGTTTTTCATCGATTTGCGACGAATATGTATATGCAGGAGAATTGAATACGAATGAAGTCAGAAAGATATTCAACGTATGCTTATTGGATTTTGTAGATGTCATGAGCAATGACGCACAACGATCAGATGCATTCGATCTAAAATATGTTATTTTCGTTTTTTCCACTTTCGAAAGGAAACCGAAACATGATTTCGTTTGAGTTGACACATTGGATCAATAAAAATACAGAAGGGAAAAGAGACGTGTGCCGGAACATTTCACGAAAATACTTTTTCGCGAATGAACGTTTTATCGAAAATTCGAGAATTTTCTTTTACCAAGAAGATTTACCAAATTTTCAGAAAAAAAGACATTCGACACAAAAAAAAAACCTGCTGACATACCAACATTTATTTTTTACATGGCAGATGAAAAATGGCAAATTTCAAACCAAATTCCTAGACTCAAAATTATGTTCGCACTCTAATGTCCGCATCAGACATACAAAAAACCTAATTCGGTGTTTGACATTAATGACGGACATTGTGTAAGTGATATTAAACTAAATGATGGGCCAGACAATTTAACCAGCATGATTATATGCATAAAATATCATTTGTTCTCATTATGGATATAAATTATCACCACTTTACCGTGGCGACACTCACATTGATTTTTACATACAAGTGATTAAAGAAACAAAAGATTGCTTTAAATTGTTCATGGTAAATACCATGATCATGTTTCATGCTTTAACACACTTACCGTCTTTTTGTAATCGATCAAGTTGTTCTCAATGGAACTTAGCCACGGGCAAAATATGCACAATTTTATCAAGAATACAACAAAAATTGCGCCGAAAATCACATATATCTGCGTCGTTATATTCGATGCCATTGCTCCCATTGAAATATTTTGCGACGAATTTTTACTTAAAAAAAAAACCACAGACACACACTCACTCTCACATGGCTCAAACAATTCAATCTAATCATTTTGTTTATGTTGACGTTGTTGATTAAAATCGGACAGTGAAAGAGAGATGTGTGAATCATTGTAATTCAGAGAGCTTTAAAAACAAACATTGTTCACTGTAGACTAGATTACGTTGAGTATAAAATGCAATCAAGAATGGAGGAAAAATGATTTGACAGAACGTGATGACGCATTTTAAATCTCTGTTACTTGTACGGCATATTCCTCGAAATCTGCATTTTTCTTCTTTTTCCGATGCCCGTTTCTGTGTTGTGTTAAACAAGAATCGTATCAATTCCAATTAAATGTCATCAGTGTGATCGTTAACGTCCGATTCTTGTGAAATAATTTGTCAGCATAAAATTTTTGTTGAAGACTACAAATTAACACATGCACACCGATCAACAATTATGAGTCAGATGAAAAATGAGGGTCAGTTTTTGATTTGTCAATAAAGCGCAGAGAGAGAGAGAGAAAAAGGTGGCAGATGATGGTGGTCGGTCGTTAGTGTGTTTTTGGAATAATTCATTTTTTAATTGCATCAAATGCATATATCTGTTGGATTTAATTACACCCTCAGAAATAAAGTCACACAGTAAGAGCCCGTACACCCATCAGCATTCAATTCATTAAATGATTTCAAGCCTCAGCATTATAAGTTGCTTTAATTTTCATTTGGTGCGAGAATATGTATGATTTTTATTATGAGAATGAGGCTGTCATAGCCCGTTGTTGTTGTTGTTATTGCATTAGAGCAAATGCACATTATATACACAATGTTTCAAGTGCCGTAGACTTAAATTGATCGACGTTCAATCATGCAATGAGATCCAAAGTATGCCTCGCAAAATGAATGAATACCATACGAGAAGAAAAAAAAACGTCCCAACATAAACAGAAAAAGAATGTAATGTAATTATTACAGTACGTCAAATTAACTTGGATGTATATATTTTTTTCTCTCACTCATTCACACATACACAGATATATTCGTATTTTTTTTTGTTGCATTTATCTATTTCGTTCATAAATAGTAAATGGTCCGTTCGATATTGAACGCTAGGCGATCTAAATGCGTTTCAATCGTTTGTTAATTCGCTGACTCTTTTGCAATTATAAAGACAATTGAACATAATTTGAATTGATCAGCGTGCTCCGTTCAGGCACTGCAATATCCATATCAATATAATACGTTTGTTATCTGTAGAAAATCGATAAACTGCAACATCAAAACAAGCGAATAACAAAAAAAAAACAACAACAATAACAACGTGGTAACCTTTAGAAAATACCGAGAAAAAACCCATCTAACTGACTCTGACACCGATGAAACAAAAAACGCTTTTTTTTACAATAGGTAGATAGACAAAAAAGAGTTAATATAGATATACACATAATGTGTTTGTGTGCAACAACAACAACAAAAGCCCAAACCATGATGAAATCAAATGCTTTTTTTTTTGTACACACAGCAACTGTGAACTACTATTAAATATTTTGGTTTTTGTTGTGCAGTTTAATATATTATTATTATTTTTACCACTATTTTTCCCCCCATCATTTTGAATAGATGAAAATTAATTATGAGCAAATGCTTTCTCTTCCTTTAGCTTTTGAAACGGTGAACACGGTCAAATCAAATGTCACAGTAGAAATTTGTTATCAAAAAGAGAATTTGGATAAAAAAAAATTAAGAAGAAGAAAAAGAAGATCATTATCAAAAACCCGGCGAAAAGGGAAGAGAGTATCGAAAAAAAAGAAAAGATATACAAGTATTGAAGTGAAGTGAAGTGAAGAGTGTGTGAGTCTGTGTGATTAGATATTCCAATTTGAGACGATTCAAATCTCAGCAACTTAACTTGAATTTGAAAACAGCCACAATCAATAATCACCGTAATAAAAGCCGTTTGAACGAAATCTAGTTCATATTTCAACACACATCGATTGCACATTCTCATTCGCAGTGTCAACATGCAGGTAAGCGCAAACACTCATTATTTTCCAATATGCATTCCAATATGCAATGCCACTCTAGTAGACAGTCAGTATTCGATTGGATGCAATTTTGTGTGCAAGAATTTGAAACATAAAAAAAAAACAAATGAGGAGAATATTGCTAAGTGCGTAGTTTTAAATGGCCCGCCCGACAAAAGTGAAGATCAAAAATTTGGCATTCATTCGTACATCATGTATATAATATTATATTGATTAAGAATATTTTATGTGTACTTCGTACTTTTCACGTTAAGATTCATCGATCTTGGCTCTTGAATGTACGAAAGAAAATATCTAAAGTGATTTTTTCTCCCATAACACACATATCAACGCCCTAACGATCTCCGAACTCATAACTGCCTGTCTCAGCATACGTCCTTCACGAATTTATGAAATAAAAGAGTAAACGAGTGTGACAGAGAAAGGGACACAGAGAAAAAGAGAAAAAAAGTAATACACAGCAAATCGTAGCGAATTTTTCATGTTTTTTTAGGTTACCAAATATCGCCACAGCACATTTTTTTTCCAGTACGTTGTTCCTTTCTATCTGCGTGAATTCAACATTACCATATAAATATATATATATATACATTTTTTACAAAAATGTGTCTGTTGTTTCTTCCAAATATACATGCAATATTTAAAAGGCAAATATGGAAGGCGTTGATATTTCGTTGATTCAATTGTATTCTTGCCACATGGTCGGCTCATACTACACACCATCATACAGAAAAGACAAAATGAAAGAGACAAAAAATGTGTGTACTGTTGTTTTTTTTTCTTTTGCTTGTTGTTGGTGGTGTGCTGATGTTTCGATGTATTTGCGCGCTCGAGCCATGTCGATATAGATCACCACACTACATTTTGGTCGGCAAATCAACGAGCACACGCTCATATTTTTTTTAATCGTTTTTCGTTTTATTGAATAACATAACATGTGTATTTGTGCGCTCTCAGTTATTTCTAAACATTTCCATTGTTCTCATTGAATACGTACACATAATTTTTTGTTGTTGTTGTTGTTTTTGTCGCTGCATAACTCTGATATGTGAGAGAGGTTAAGGCAATACACATTTTTCGGTCGTCAAGAGAGCTCGCCGAATGAATGAAGAAATGAATGAAATGATCATACACTCACACCTATACAACATATTCACACTTAGTCATCGTGTCATTGCAAATGAATTTTTCAAATTCAAATGAATAAATAAAGTAACAACAGTAGTATAGAAATGCCGGTTTCATCCCGCAATAATTATTTCCCAAACATATGTTCGCTTCGTTGCGCTCAGATTGTGCACATTATACCGTGGTTGAAACATACATTTGTACTAGGTAGTGTTTGCTTCAAATTCATTGAAAATTTTTATTTTTCTTTATTGTTTATCTCGAACCATCTAATCCAAAGTAGAGAGAAGCGAGCAGAGAAATACAGTATTTAATGCTTGTTGTGCGTGTGAAATGAGTGTTTGTTTACCTGCTTTAACGTTGTGTGTTCGCTCACTCAAACACACATTCAATAATAATTTTTTTCACTTTACTCTCATTCTCTCTCTCTCTCTCTCTCTCTCTCTCTCTCTCTCTCTCTCTACTAACTAAGCCAGTGTTTTTCTGCTTCGTTTGTTTTGGTTAATTTCATTTATTTGAGCGTCTTTTTTGTCCAACATACATATGGTTTTTTCATTCGGTTGGTTCGTGGTACGATGTCAGGAACTTTGATTCTTCTTTCCAAAGTGTGTGTGTTTTTCTGCTTTTAATTGCTTTGTGGCAAGCGCGCGCGTTTAAAACCAAATCATTTTCACTGAATGGGATGGTAATGGATGAAAAGCGCGAAAAACATATAGCACACCTCTCACCACTTAATCATTCAATCGCACTCATGGAAAATTGAAAAAAAAAAACAAAATGATATTGCTACGTTATCGATTATTTCGGTGGCAAATATATATTTTTCTTCTTTGTTTCGAACTCGTCTTACGTATTGTTTTCATGCTATAGATATAAAGTCAAGGAATTAACGCGGTTTAGGTAATGATTAATCTATGAAATGGACATGAAACACGCACATTGTGTTTCCTGTTCAACCTGAAAAATTGAATGTTTATTTAGAAAAGGAATCAACTACGACTAAGTAATGGGTTTTTTTCCATTACAATTCGTATAAATCGAATATTTGAACTTTTTGAATGCGCGCGCGCGCGCTCGCGTATATTCTACGATGAAAAAATGTACGCGTAATAAATTTTATGTGAAAATTCAACGATTGAAAATTTAGATAAACGATCAGATGGATTTGCTTAACTTTGATGACATAACGACATGAATGGGCAACATGATATTTTTTTTCGATTCGATTGAATTTCCCGGAATGTTTGGTGTGGGGGGAACAAAAATGTTAGTGTGTTGTTGCTTTGAATGAAAAGACCTACCGCTTAAAAGGTGCTTTTATTTGAATATCTTATTTTATGTATCCGGATCAATGATTTTCAAAGAAATTCATGGTGGTATGTTGTTCCTTTGATCTTGTGTGCGTAGAACATTTTACAACCATGATTTTTTCGATATTCAGAATTTTTTGTTTCATTTTTTTACCGTTGTCGCAAGGTGAGCAAAAGAGATCTCTCTCTCTCTCTCTCTCTCTCTTTTCACACTCTGTTCACAATTATGTAAAGTATATATAGTCAGTAGATGACAGCAAAATTTGAGTCGATAAGAGAATAAATAATTAAGTTTATACGTGTAATTGTAATGTTGTGTAACATTGAAATTCGGGGAAGAATCGATATTTAATATTTACAATCATTTCATTGGGTAAACTTCAATTCAAAGGTAAAAAAAAATGAAACGCACAATGGAAAATAGCCAAAGCTCATCAACATCAACAACGATTTCACCGGATAATGCGTCCAAGAAACAAAGAGAAACTTCTCTACCAAATACATCAACCACGCAAAGTCAAATGGCAGCAGAAAATTTAATGTATTATGAGCAAGAGAGATTGAAAACATTTGATGATAAATGGCCAGATCTGTCCATCGATCCACGTAAAATGGCTAAAATTGGATTTTATTTCGTTGGGCCAGGCAATAAAGTAACATGTCCCTTTTGCAAGAAATTTTTTTGTAGCTTTGGAAGTTTTCAAAGTGCATTATATATGCATGAAAGTTGTCCATTTATTTGTCGTTTCAAAACACCAAACGTGCCCATTGAACCAGGTAAATAATCACAACTTATCATTTGATTAAAAATTCATCTTATTGCGTTTATTTTATTTCGATGGCAGCATCTGATTTAGATGATTTGTTACCATCAGCAAAACCTAATGCTTTTTTAGCTCCAAATGGACGTGTATTTTAAATTCTTTAAGGAGTCAGAGGCTAGTTTGGCCTCCTGAAAATCATTTAATGAAACCAAATATATTTCGTCATTTAATCCACTTAAAATATTTTTGGTTTTTGAGTTTGATGAAGGTCTTTTTTTATTCATATTTGTAAAATTCTAATAATATTTAAATACGAGAAAAAAAGAAAGTGAGATTTAAATCCATCGAATTGATTAAGAGAGAAAACTGATTAACTGGTGCATTACGATGTTTGTGGCCCCATACAAGTAATCTCAATAGGCAACGCTAGATTTTTTGTAACATTTTCATTTCTGATGGACATAGTGCGATGTATGCTACTAGACTCAAACTTACCATGGCAGTTTTGCGTGGAAGCTTTATCCACGACTGTACGTGTTGTAAATAATGTGCCAGACAAAGCAACAAATGGAAAAACTCCAGAGTAGCTATGGAGTAATCGCGTTAATTTAAAACGTTCAAAAGTAAGTTCCGGATCAAAAACCAAAAAAAATTGGACGACAAAGCTATTGAGTGTATTTTTTTTGTTATTCTGATGCAACAATTCTTTATTGTGAACAATGTTATTTATAACAATATTGAAGAAATTATGTAAAGCAAGATGCTCCTAAAAATTCGAGGTCAATAATTTCCGTGTTGGAATAAGGTGGATTATCCACTAACCTTTCTACGGCCAATGTTGAGGTAAAGCAGGTGTTCACTACACATCTTTTAATTGGTTCTCCTCCAAGTCCTTTAGAAATGTACCGTCTGCACGGCCCGACTGCTTTTACTCTCGTGAAACAGTGCACCTGATGTATCGAATAGAAGTCCCCCAAGTAATTTGAAGCACGTGAATTAATATTCATCAAACATTGGTAGAAAAGACTGTCACATGCACAGCTGTACACGTGGAAGGTTCCTGCTTTAAATTTGTCTCGTTGAATGCCCGCATTTACATGATCACAGTCAATGTGTTCAGTCTAGGGGATATCCATGCGAATTAGAATTAGCACATTAGCAAAAAAATAGGGAAATTTACATGAAGAAAATAGCAAAATTAGCAATAAATAGCAGAATTAGCACTGTACACGTATATACTTTAGTAAGCATTTATTCTTGAATATATTGAAATAATTAATTAAAATGAAATTCACAAAACAAACGAATTGAATAGTGTTGAACTAAAATGTATCAAAATATGTAGTTAAATACGCTTTTTCTTATTTTTAAATAAAAATATATTCAATGGCACGTAACCAAGCACGTTTCATCTGTATTAACTACAATTTACGAATTGCAATCGGAAATGTAGATTTGATGACAGATTTCTTACTGAAAACGTATACGCTAGTGCCTGCTTCAAATATACACGTTGAAAGTGTCAACTTGAAACATTTACGTAAACACATTTCAGTTATTCGATCATGCTGTCAATCTGACGTATGCAATATTTTTGACGTACTAGAGAAATTAGCAAAGAATAGCAGTATTAGAACAAACTAGTAGAAATACTAGCAGAATTAGTGAAAAATAGAGAGAAATAGCGTTTATTATTATAAATTATTCGATCTGCAATTCACGGTTATCCCCTAGTGTTCAGTTATGCATTCTTCAATTGTTGTTAACTCACACAAGGTGAGTTGTAACAAAAAAATCCTGAAAATAAAGAGAAGAATTATTTTTATGATTTACAAAAACGTAATTTTGAAGAATTTCGGGTACATAAAAAATGAGTTGTAACAATAAAACGGGTACAGAAATGTTTTACTTACCAAATAGTCCTCATTTCGTCGCCGTTTAGAGTAGTTATAAGTTCTCATCGTTAAGTTCATTTTATATGGTTCGAAAAATTGCTGAATTTGAAATTTGTCAGAAAATTTTCTTGAATATTAAACAAATTACAGTAAAGCAAACTATAGAGATTACAATATTGCATTCATTGCTTTTCTATTTGATATCAATAAATACGTCTATTTTGCAGATTATTGACATACAATAATAACACTGTTGTAGTTGAAGTAAAAAAACTGATTTTCAGCGATGTCATGAAAAAAAAGTTGCAAAAACTACAACAGTGTAATTACAGTGCAATTGATTAAATTGACTGAAATGTCATTTTCGTAGATTTTACTTTGATTGCGCCATTATTATCACTATTTTACTTTTAAAAAAACTACATTATTTATAATATATGCTCACTATTTTCCAAGGCCAATTGGTCATTCAACTTAAAAATTAATCGCAATTGACTGCGTCTACTTAATCTACATGTTGATTATTGTGTAAGGAATACCTCTTATCATATATTTAATAAAAAAAATATTATTTATGCACAAGTATATAAGTTCTTTCTTCTTTTATTTTTACTTTTTTCGTCATTTGTTGCTATTCCAATATTTAAAAAAGTATGTTTTAATGACGATGTTGAATTCAATTTCTTATAAACTGTATAATAATCAAAATCGTTGAAATATAAATATGTACGACTGAACGTGTCATCGTGTGTAATTGCGAAATCGATCTTATTTTGTTCTGCTTCCAATATCAATCGTTGTGTTTCTTCATCAATGTTATCACTTGATGCACCTAATATGCCTATACATTTAATTGATGGAAATTTCGTTTTTATTTCAACAATACTAATGTCATTTAATGATAGCGTAATACATAAATTCTCTAATTTAGTCAAAGTGCCGTTGATAAAATTGTCAAAATTATGTATGAGTGTATTATTTATATCCAATTTAACTAATTGGCTATTTGGCTGAACAACTACTCGTGATAATTGACTATTGCTTGCATAGACTTTTCTCACATTCAACGGTAGAATAAGCGTTGCCACTGATGTAAAGTCAATCATCAACTCATCTAACGCATCGAAATGTTTTAAATCAATGATGTTTGACTTTAAATTTGGATTATTAGAAATAAATAGATACTCTAACTTGTTCAAATTATCAAATAATCCAACGGGTATGTATCTTAAATCGTTACTGTACAAACTCAAAAATCTAAGGTCACTATTATATTGAAACAACTGAGAACTATCTATTTGGATTTGATTTTCACGCAAATCTAACTCCTCCAAAACTTTTAAGTGTTCAAATACATTTTTATCCAAAAATTTTATTTGATTTGATGATAAATCCAAATATTTCAATGACGATAGGCCAAAAAATGCATCGCTGGCTATTTCGTTGATTTTGTTATTTTGAAGATTTAAATTTGTAAGCTGTTGACAGTTCGATAAAATTCCGCTCGATAGTTTTTCTAAATTATTCGAATCTGCATGAAGAAATTCTAATTTTGGCCATTCACATATTGACGTACCATCGATTGATGATAAACCATTGAAATTTATTTCAAGCGAATAGACATCCTTTGTTTGTTCAACAAAAGCTTTAGGTACCATTATGTTTTTACCAGCTATTGCTATCTGTGTTATGTGATACATATTCCTGAAACAATATGAATTATTAGGATGTTGTAATTCATCTGCATGAATAACACATGTGTAACAATGTCCCTGGACTTGCGCCAATGCCAAACTCGACGATAAATAAACAATCGTGATTAATTGCAAGAATTGCAAGAATTGCCTAAAATAGATTTAAATGTGGATTAAACCAAAATTAATAATAATGAATTTCTTATTTCTTTCAACAATAAAAAAAAATTATCACATTTCGATCGATTTACACATTGTAAATATCAATGTGTTAAATTGAACTGCAGTCTGTTTTGTTTTTTGTTGCTTATAATTTAGTTATAAATCACCATTGAAAGACAAAGATAAACTTTCTTCTATTGATTTCAAGAGTACACTGAGCACATTTTTGAAGATCATTTGCGTTTTATACCTTATATTTGATAAAAGTGGAACGCACATATTTGAAATGCCAATGAAAAGACAATTACATATTGAAAAACGAAAATAGACGAAAAAGTTCAGTGTATTGCAACAAGCGTGAACAAAAAACCTGTTTTCGAGAGAGAGAGAGAGAGAGAGAGAGAGAGAGAGAGAGAGAGAGAGAGAGAGAGAGAGAGGAAGAGAGAGAATGAGAGTAAAGTGAAAAAATCATGTGGCAAATTCCCGAGAGAAATGGAAAAAAAGAGAGAAACACACAATTCAATTTTACATAATCTACTGAATTTCTTGTTGTCTTTTTGATTTTTTGGTCATGTTTTATTTCTTTCTCTCTCTTTCTCACAGTAGTGAGAGTTCGGTTCATATCTTTCGCTCAAGCTCACTCTCATACACCTAAAAATGCATGAATTTTGAGTGAATGCAACGCGCGTGTTTTTTCTTCATTTCTTTGTTTCATTTTCGATCGATTCATGGCTCGTTCGAACAACAGAAGAGAAGAAAAAAAAATCACACACACAACATTTTCAAGCCGTGTGATGTGTTCATACAGTATAAACGAAATATCCGCGCTTTATTCAACAATGGCCACGCGCGCGACTCTTTTCTGGGGCTATAATATTATTTTTTTTTTCTCTGTTGTTTCACTTTACACATTTGAACGGAGTCCACGTACGTACATTCTAAACTTCGACTGTACATTTTATTTTCGATCGAAATTCATCACACATACATTCGTAGCCCATCTTTCGCAAGGCATACAAACGCTCACATACACACGCACACACATGGAGATAGAGAGCGGCCCAAACACCAATAGAAAGACACATGTACACGCATAGCACACAGCGTACGCGTGCTGCCACAAAAAAAAAGTAGCATTACATCACATTGTTCAACCTTTTCGGTTTGAATACAACAACTTGATCGCACATACAATACTTTTCCATACCCACTTTATCGTTGTCCATTTAAAATACATTGGACTGCTGTTGTTGTCGATGCTGCTGTTGTTGTCGTTCGTTCGATCGTTCATTATAAAAATTCACATGCGTCTAAGGAACCGCACATATACATACTTTTCTCATATAGCTACTACAGATCGATGTAGCTCAGTGATTAGAGCAATGGGCTTGGAATATTTACATCTTTTTAGTGCGGGCATGAAACCAAACATAGAAAATTTGTGTATGTGTGTATGATCACATAAGAATAGTAAGAAATTTTAAGCTCATGTTCGAAACTGTTTTCAAAATATTCACAAACAAATCAATTTCTCTTAAAATCAATGAGTTTATTATATGTTTACTTATGATTATTACTTCGTTCAAAAAGACGCGATTTTCAACGCTCGTGTACGCCTGTGTGCATCAAAGAACGAGTGTTCCTGTGCATAATGAGCAACGATTGTGCCTGTGCATGTGTGCAAGTGAAAGAGCTATTGTGATTTAATTAGCGATCTTGCATCTGGAAATATATGCATGTATGCGTGTGTCTATATATGATTATTGTTTCTGTTTGGTAACAAGGTACAAATGTTAGTATTAGGTATTTAGTTGAAGTGAAAACAATAATGTTTTTTCATTATCGAAAATGAGCAATTTTGTACCAAATAAAGTGTTTTTGCGGGGGATTTTACTCCATTACTTCAATATAAAGAAAAACGCTTCTGAAAGTAGTCGCATTTTAGTAGAATTTTATGGTGATCATGCTCCGACTGAGCGAACGTGTCAGAAGTGGTTTACTCGGTTTAAAAGTGGTAACTTTGACCTGGAAGATGATAAGTTTGAAGATGAAGAAACGGAGACGTTACTCAATGAAGATTCGTTTGCAATGAAGAAGCAAGAAGAAATTGTAAATGCACATGAAGTAACTCCGCGAGAAATTCCATATCAATATCGTTTAAACAGCTTGGGAATATTTCTAAAGTCAATCAATCGAATACCGGTGTTGGTACCAACACCAAAAAAAGTGTTTTTGCGGCGAGTTTTACTCCATCATTTTATTATGAAGAAAAATGCTTCACAAAGTAATTGTATTTTAGAAGAAGTTTATGGCGATCAAGCTCCATCTGAGCGAACGTGTCAGAAGTGGTTTAAACGCTTTAAAAGTGGCAATTTCAACTTGAAAGATGAAGAGCAAGTCGGTGCGCCAAAAAAGTTTGAAGATGAAGAATTGGAGTCGTTACTCCTTGGAGATTCATCGCAAACGCAAAAAGAACTTGCAAAAACACTTGGAGTTACTCGGCGAGCAATTTCACATCGTTTAAAAGCAAAAGGAATGATTCGAAAGGCAGGAAATTGGGTACCATCGTCAACAATTGTCACAATAAAAAGTGGTAAAAATGAGAAGGAATGTAAACGAATTAGTTTTGAATGAATAATTTGTTTTTGTATGCACATGCTTAAAATTTTTGGTTTTCTAATGTAAGAATAAATCAAACAAAATTGTGAACGTAAATCTCTGTTGTTTGAATGTGCATCTCCTTCGTACACCTGCTGTATTTTTTTTTTGTAATAAAATTATTTTACATTTTTTTATTCCAATGTCTTTGCCTCATGTTTTTTTCCTACTTTCTGTATAGACATTTCATAAAGATTCATGCATATAATTGCTCTATGCATGCTATATCTCTATGTTAGTATTTTTGTTTTTGTTCTTATTATTTCTTTGAAAAACTTAATTTTATTTAGCTTCTGATTTGCAAGAATGCGAGTGAGAGTTTGAGAGGGATAGAGAGAGAGAGAATCAAACTGGGAAATGAAGCATAATTAAAAACCATAACGTCACAGTGACAATAAAAGCAGAACGAATTGAGTATTCATTGATTCTCTCACACATAAATTATTGCATCTACATTTGTGTATATGCAAATAAAAACTAGTTTAATGAAATAGGTGTGTAAATACATATATGTGTTTGCACACATTCTTACATACACACATGAAAATAATAATAATTTATACATACACACTTAATAATTTGCTCACCGTCAAATAAAGTAAAGTTTTATTTTTGTTTTATGTTCTTTCTTTATTATTGAATGTGTGTTTGAGTGAGCGAACACACAACGTTAAAGCAGGTAAACAAACACTCATTTCACACGCACAACAAGCATTAAATACTGTATTTCTCTGCTCGCTTCTCTCTACTTTGGATTAGATGGTTCGAGATAAACAATAAAGAAAAATAAAAATTTTCAATGAATTTGAAGCAAACACTACCTAGTACAAATGTATGTTTCAACCACGGTATAATGTGCACAATCTGAGCGCAACGAAGCGAACATATGTTTGGGAAATAATTATTGCGGGATGAAACCGGCATTTCTATACTACTAACAACGAAAGAAGCAAACACTTTTTTTAAACAAATCACAAACACACACATACATAAATCATTTTGCTCCGAATATTATGCATCAATTGCGAGAAAACGTTTGTATTAAGCCAGCGATGCACTCGATTCGACGGCGGAATTTTAAATCAGCAAATGTCAACGCAACACACATTTATGGAATTTTTATGCGCGCCGCTGAAAACGAGCGCAATTTCAAATTGCCAACAATTACGTGATCTAGCGAAACAACGGTTTGGAAAGTCGGTAATAAAACTTGTCGTCGCGTAAACCAACCATCGTTGTCATTGTGTCAATGCGATGTGCACCGAAAAATATTGAGCTAATTTTTGTTGGTCGGTGCTTTTTTTCTTCTTTCATTTCGGTAATTGTTTTTTTGTTGTTGTTGTGGTTGTTTGTATTACAAAAATGACCCTCATTTCGGTGAGTTCAAGAAAAAAACTCTCTTTTTTTTCTTGTAATTGAGAATTTTCTCTTTGACAGATGAGATCAGATTGCTGTACATAAGAAATTGGAGCATTTTCTGTGGCATTTTTACAAAAAAAAAAAATGTTATTTACAACAACAAAAAGAAAAGAAAAAGAAATGGAATGAAAAATATGTCCGAATCATGGGAGTGGTTGGCTAATGATAATTGAAAGTTTATTTATTCTATACATTATAAATAAAACCGTATGAAATAAAAAAAAAAACCGGCACACACAGAAAAGATACAAGATCGATATAAAATGATTGGCTAATAATGCTTTGATCGAAGCATGATCGTTCGCTCTTCGAATCAACAAGCCCGCTATTATCGTCGCATTTTTCTTTCGTTTGCATTTTTTTTTGTAAACTTCTTCTCATTATTTCGTTCGGTGGTTCGATTATATTATTTTGTATTATTACTCATTCCATCATTATCTTTCTCACTCTTTCACTTCATGGTTGTGTGTTATGTTGTCCAGTTTTGTACACACAAGAGTCCAAACCGTCTAATTTACCGTTCAGACCATATAAATTAATGGACTCACTCATTCAGCAAAATGTTCACATAAAAATGAGTGAGCTGTGTATGGATGTGTGTGGTGGGTATGAAAGAGTGAGTAAATGCAGAGAGATACTGTTAATCGTCTTGTTCAAATCACATTTTTGTTGTAGACATGCACACATGTGGCTGGACGATGTTGACCGCGATTATTACATAAAAAAAAGAGAGAAGAAATAACGAAGAAAGAAACAGATATGTACATATATTCAACTCTCTATGCAACTGAACATGAGATACTGTTTCTGACACATTTTACCACAATGCCCATTTGTAAGTATCAAAACTCTATATCAAATCACGCGATGTGAATAAAAAATGCGGCAATATGGCGCAACGTCAAAACTCTTTCAATGTCTTCTTTTTTTTCTCTTTCGTTCTTTCTCTCTTTCGCGCGCATACACAGACACATGCATACAATGTGAATATGTCATGTATTTCCAATTGTGTGTGTGTGTGTGTATTCGTGTGCAAATCTATTTTACAGCGGCTAAGAATACTTGTATTTTTATCAATTACATTTTTTTACAACTCCAACTACATTCGGATAACATACAGATAAACAAACGGTTAAAAATGTGCAAACAATTCAATAAAAAAATGACATTTGTTTGGTTGTTAAGTTATCGGTTTCGAAAATCGCCGCCAAAATATGATTCGAATTATTTCCGCTGGGTATTGTAAGTGATAAGTTCAAAAGATATATACATGTATTGAACAATCATTGAACAAATGTACACTCTATTTAGCCGATCGCTTTCGTGCATGGGTTTGTATTTGTGTGTGTGTGTGTGTGTGTGTGTGTGTGTGTGTGTGTGTGTGTGT